>NC_137818.1:42990914-43010914 GCF_963921795.1 Nannobrachium achirus | reverse complement strand
AAATAGCAGATCTAAAGCTCACAATGTGTTGCGATGCAACGCGTTGTGATCTTGTAGATTGGCTATTTTCAATGACCAAGGTATAAAATAGGGCTATGTAAGTTTTATAATATTATAATTTCTATCTGAAAAGTAACTTGTAACTAAAGTTTAAAATAAATGTAGTGGAGTAGAAGTACAATATTTGGATCCCATGTGGTGGAATAGAAGTAAAAGTACTGAAAACTGGAAAAACTCAAGTAAATACATCAAAACTGTATAAGTACAGTACTTAAGTAAATGTACTTAGTTACTTTACACCACTGAGTACAAGATCTCCCCCATGCCAAGTGGGTACAAATGTTCTCACGCAGGAAACTCAGGTGTCAATCCCAGGCGGGACAAAGAAGTTATGGATTGCAGCTTTAAACTCAACTTTTGCTTTCAGCTTTATTACAGGTGTGTGGCTGTGGGCTCTCAACACAGTACAAACCTCTGGGTTACAGACGTATGAATGGATTTGACTGAAGAAAGAGAAATGAGAATCAATCCATTGTCTTGTCCGCAAGCTCAAAAGAAAGTTAATATTTGAAATGATAATGAAAATAGAGATACAAATTCTTGACCAAAAGCTTCCCTTTTCTGTTGTGCAGCCGCCCGACCCGGATAACATTACTCAGAAAGTTTACGAAACACAGGTTCACTTTGCTGGGAAAAGATTCTCGTACCGAATACAATCGTGTGTTGCCTGTAGCAACCACACTAATAATAATAATACAAATAATAATAATGTGCTTTGGCATGTATACCCTTCTGCTGAGCTGGTCAAGTCATCACTGTGATGTCAGAACAGGTCAGCTATATACATATATGGAGTCCGTGAGGTCAGATGTAGAGGTATTGACCATGCAGCTCCATATATTGAGATCAAGGTGACGATTCAGTCGTCTCCATGTATGGATATCCAGGGTTTGCTGAGGTCAGTGTCTTGATCTTCATATATGGAGATCCAAGTGATGCAGTCTTGCTTTGCAAAGGAATTCTGTTTTGGTCATATATGGAGCGTCCACCCTATGGCGTCCACATATGGGCATTACCAAATATGGGCTATATATATGGGAATTCCCATATATGGGCTTATTATTGATGACATCAGGGATCTCCATATTATGTGGGCATAAAAGGAACAGAAGGACAGAATTAATAAGTGTGACTCATGTCGCGCAACCACACTGGTTAGACTGACACAATATGTCCATATATGGGCATTCCCAGATATGGGCATAATATTGATGGGCATAAAAGGGATTCTATTAGTGTGGTTGCTCTAACAGGGAATCATCTGGGAATCAGAGGTAGAGGTCAGTTCCATATATGGAGATCTAGGTGATGATCCAGTTGTCTCCATGTATGGATATCCAGGATTTGATTAGGTCATCAGTGTCATGTTTTTCATATATCGTGTGTGTGTGTGTGTGTGTGTGTGTGTGTGTGTGTGTGTGTGTGTGTGTGTGTGTGTGTGTGTGTGTGTGTGTGTGTGTGTGTGTGCGTGTGTGCGCGTGTGTGCGTGCGTGCAGTTGACCATTGTCCTATTTAATCTGGATGCAGAGCATCAATATAACCATATTGGATTCCATTTGGACACTCAGAGTTAAATGAACACTCAGGATTTGACAGTGTAGGGGGAAGAGGGGACATATAAGTTATAATGAGAGGGTGCTGCGCTCCTCACGGTGAATACTACAAGAGGCTGTCTGGCAACCTCCGATAAAAAAAAGAAAACTAGCATTAAAAAGACCTCGCGGTTCCCCTTTATATAGAAGTGAGAGACCCCCTTTGTTCACAGCACCTCTCTGAAAGCCATTCTAATAAGCTGTGAATCCTCTCCCCCCTCATGGGCCATAAAGACAAGGCAACATTGGCAGCACAGGGGGTGAACATTGAGGAAATGGTCAGAAAGATTACACGTATTCTCAGGACCAGACTCTGTTTTAACCCATTCTACAAACACCTACAAATCAGCAGTTTTCAAACTTTTTCAAAAATGTTCAAAAATAGAAGCTGTAATAGAAGATGTAGCCTACACGCTTGCACTGTGAGCTTGTATCTGCTATTTTTGAATAGCCACCACTAAAATCTAAAATGACAGATACTTTCCCGGTCTTTTATGACTTGGATAACTTTTGTCGAGAGATGAAAGTATTGTGGGATTAAAAACTAATTTCACAAAAACCTTTGTGGAACCTATATATCCACAATATACAGTAGAACCTGAACACTGAAAGGTTACGAACAAACAAGAGCGAACAGAATGAGTTTAATAGTTGTTAGTGTAGTTGCAAAACAGATATACGGCTTTTACAGTAAACTACAACATACTGCTGAGTTCTGAAGAAAGCCCAGAAAGCTTTTACTGTACAAAGCCCTCTCCCTGGGAGAAGACAACAGAACCCAATTAGATAATTAGATACAGAGAAAAATGCCCCTAAAGCAGCGATTGATTAGTTTCACTACATCCCAGAGAGAGAGAGAGAGAGAGAGAGAGAGAGAGAGAGAGAGAGAGAGAGAGAGAGAGAGAGAGATGGGAGGAGGGGGACAAGCAGCGGAGGGGGCTTATTATCTGACACACCATCTGGTAATGGGAGGGAGGACCTGTCTGTGTGTCTGTGTCCCAGACACAGACACACTGAATGGGCCTGCAGTTATCTCAACATGGCCACCTCAACTAGCTGTATGGAGGCTGCAGACAGATATGGCAACATGTGATAAAGTCACAGTCATGAAACCGCCAGACATCAATTGTACAGGGAAAGGGGAGGGGGAGGGGTTTACAGGTGCATTTAGCGATGGAAGAGAAACAGTATTTAAATGTACTGGGGCAATTTACATGCAAAGTATATATTATATATATATATATATATATATATATATATATATATATATATATATATATATATATATATATATATTAGGGCTGGGATGCGATTAAAATTTTTAATCTAATTAATTAAAGGCTCTGTGATTAATTAATCGCAATTAATCACATTTTAATCGCACATCGATATTTGACCTGAGAAGCATTTTTTTTCAAGTAAAACACATTTTGTTGTACGAGTGAATCAACGAGTGAGTTTTTTAAATCTAAATTTCGCATCCACTGGGCCAAGCAAAGCACTCTGATCGGCTACTTCTTCCTTTGCGTTTGTTGTCTCTTCTTGGTTAGTGCATCGCTATGATCAGTATGCCCGAAACTGAAGGTTCTGTGGTGCAAAAACTAAGTGCGATTAAAATGAGTAAATTTTTTTAATCGCGTTAATTTTCTGTAATTAATTAATCGCAATTAATCAGTTAAAGTCCCAGCCTTAATATATATATATATATATATATATATATATATATATGAGATACTTCAATGGTTTCCAGTGGAAATAAGCTTAGTCTTTTCATGGATCTCCTTTTAGTAGACCTTGTACCAGTGAACTGTACCGTCATGAAACTGTACCTTTTCCTATGCAAACTTCTAATAAAGTCTTCAATCAATCAATGCTAATAACAAACAAACATTTTACTTTTCTTTTCTTTTTTGTGTTTGAATTCTAATAATAAATATAGCAAGGCCTACATAATGTGTGTGTGTGTGTGTGGGGGGGGGGGGGGGGGGTGGATGGGGGGCACCTTCTGAACTTTATCTGGACTTTATTAAGATTTGAAAGAAGAGTCGTGTGAAAGGTGCTGGCCCAAACGCCACAGAAGTTGACTGATCAGCCATGCGCAGTAAATGTCCTTTGTTGCAATTCTGTCTATTGTTATTACTGAAAGCGGAGAGTGTGCGCGCTGTGATTGGCTCAGGGACCAGCAGCAGGAGGACAGGACGCCTCGCTATTGGCTTATCTTGGGGTTAAGCAACACATCGTCCCGCCCACTCCAGCTCTCCGGCTGAGAAGTTGAACTGAAGTTTGTGAACTTTGTTTCACTCAAAGTAAACTTGTCAGCACTCGGCGGTCGCTGCGGGGCAGGAGAGAGAGAGAGATAGAGAGATAGAGAAAGAGAGAAGGGAGGACCGCAAAGATGAAGCTGTGTCGCACTTTTCTAGGTCAGTAGATAATTCTTAACATGCTAAAACATATTTCCCCTGTAGATAGTTTTTAAGACCCATTTGTTTTAAAGTTTTAGCAATGTCATCGATATACCGTGAACAAGTAGGCTAATTTACAGTTAGAACATGTTTATAATAAAACATTTCCTAATTCCTGACGAATTCATTAGCCTATACGCTAAACAATAACTAAGCCTAACTGTTGAAATAATATATTGTTTGAATCGTATGGGATTATGTTTGTACAAATATATAAACCCTGGATATCGGAGCCTTGACCCGCTGAGATTAAAGCAGGAGGATTATCACTGTCATACCAACTGTCACCCCGCTTTAAAACTTTGTGTGTCACTTTAGCCTAGTTTGTGCGTCAGCTTTTTATTACAAAAGAAACACAGTGTTTTCTTTATTTGTAGATAAACCAAACTTCCTTGGAGGCAGCGTCTAAACAGAAACTTAACCCCTTGTTGCAGAAAAGTGTCCAGACAAAGAACGGCTCATCCCCTAGGGGAATGTGTGGCCCCGGTACCGTGGGGACAATGCCAGGCTGCGGGCTTATTACAAACTTTTTTTGTTGCGCTGGTCTGTCGGCTTGTTCCATCTGTCGAGGGACTTCTGCAGGAGCGGCAGGGGCCTCCCCGCAGCACTCAGTCAGCTGCTGCCCCATGTAATATTTATACTGGCTACCTCACAATATAGCCACCATACTAATTGTAGTCTGGAGCGAACGTGCCCATTGACTGCGAGGCCTCCGTGCCATCTGCATCCAGACGGATTATAACAATGGAGGAAAAAGTTTTTCCAGCTGATGTACCGTGTGTAAAACTATTCACTATATAAACGTTAAGATAATTAAGTGGAGGAGTATGACATTTTGCAATGAAAACAACTTTTATATTGTGAAATTAAGTTTGAGAATATAGCCCCGATTTTTAGCAGCTTAAATCCTAGCCTAAAAAAAACTCTAAAACAGTAGTTCTCGAACTTTTTAATAATTAAAACAAAAAACAACAAAAAAAGAGATTGTAAATATGTAACCAAATGGAACCGCAAGGTCCATCATGCCTCAAAAACTAGCTGAATGCTGCAGCTGCCGCTGCGGAGATAAATAAAAAGACCCGTGGACAAAACATCTTTGTTGCTATCAGAAACTTGAGCAGAGAGTAGGCTAATAGAGCGAACCGGCAGACAGGACCGCTGTCCATGGTGCTGATTGCTGAACCCTGCGACGCAGCGCGCAGGAGCTGTCAGTGGTTCTGAACATAAACTTTATTCACAAACTAATAGTAGGCATAGTTGATCGAGGGTGTTTACATAATAGGACTGTATGTGTATTATCTGCTGTTCATAATCTTCAAACTATTGTCCAGCAAAAGGCCTCTATGTGTGCTGTGGCTCCACGACGTACCTGAGGGCTATATAGCACCGACTCTGCAGGGGTTTCAAGTGCAGCGACCCTATGCACATCTCTCTCTCTCTCTCTCTCTCTCTCTCTCTCTCTCTCTCTCTCTCTCTCTCTCTCTCTCTCCCTCTCTCTCTTGTTTACTTGATTGTTGATGCTGTCGTCGTGCGGATCCTCGCCTCTCCGCGCCCACAAACTGAAATCATACTGATGCGGCGTGCACGCACAGTGATTGATTTCAGCTCCAATGCATAACAATGGGATTGCACAAAAAGAGCCTGCTGCAAAGAGATAAGGATTTAATAGAATTTCTGAAAGCTGAAGGTTGGCTTTTTGAATATTCCCCGCGTGCGCAGCGTGGAGACAGCAGATAAAGGATGGCATTTGTGGGGACTATTCTCAAATGGCTTGTAATGAATGGTTGTCATTTCCACTAATGGTTTCAAAACAGCAAGCAAGAAAAAAAAAATACACGGTGTGTGCAACATTTGGGAGTGACTCCAAGTTGCACTATTAAGACCGTTCGTATTGGTGACAGCGGACACCGTTCCCTTAATGAGACTGTAGCTCCAAAACTATAGCAAACATTCAGTAATGGATCGCGTTGGCCCGCTGTCAACTAAACATCTGCATGGCAAAAGACTATTGCGATATATTTGACAGCAATTGTGAAGCCCCTTTTCTTCGAAAGGTGCGTCTTTGCGTCGTCCTATTTCAAAAGATAAAACTTGATATCAATTCCCCCCATATAGCTCCCCGAAACGAAGCCCCGGCATCTCTCCAGAGCATAAATCATTTTTTAGTTTAGCTCGTCTCATGGTGCTAGCCTATAACGGCTTCCTTTGAGACCTGTCTCTGATGTGTCGTTAAAAAAAACTGTTTTTTTTTTTTACCCCTCCTCTTCCATACAGAGAAATTATCAGATGCTGCATTGCATAGTATACATACTAACTCGGTGCACATGCACTACTATCAATTCCCACTCGGAGAAAAAGTGTCCGCCGAATGAATTATTGGACGGTACCACCTTCCCAGGACGTGTGGGGGTAGGGAGAGAGAGAGAGAGAGAGAGAGAACATGACAGCTGTAACGTGCATGCGTTTCGTTTGTGGGCCATCAAAGATTTATCTGCGAGAGGTGAAATATAAGCCCCTTCTGGCGCACATTGTATTGGCTATGCACCCTTCGGACCTAGATGGAGCAATACACTGAAATGATGGCCTCTGACTTCTAATGCCCGTCTGTGGGGGAATTGCGGGGAAACATGTATATTTCATTCTGTATTTGGCCAGCATAGAAGCCTCCACTCTAATTGAAGTTGTAAGTTGCGTGTGTACAGTGGTGGAAAGTAAATAATTAAATTTTAAGTACAATTTTGAGGTAGCCTACTGGAGTATTTCCAATGTTATAACTCTACTACATCTCAGATGCAAATATTGTACTTTTACTCCACACTACAATTATTTGAAAACTTTAGCTATTGTTAATTTTTAGATTTTGATTCTTCTTCTTCTTTCGAGTATCATATTATTACAAAACATACATTAACCACTTCAGCCCTATACATTTCGGCCATTTGAAAATAGACGATCTACAAGCTCACATGTGCATGTCTCAAAATAGTTTTTATACATTTTATACATCCACTTGAAAACTTGAAATGGGACATTCTGCACAAAGAGTAGCCTACTTTTACGTTTGGTAGGCTACTCAAGTACATTTTGATACCAATACGTTTGTACAGTACAGTACAGAGTACTTCTACATTGCAGCAGTAGAGTACTTTTTCCATCACTGCGTGTATATGTGCGTGCGTGAGAGAAAGGGGGAGGGAAGCAGAGAGAAGGGTGTGTATAGAGTACACACACACATGCCCAGTGGCGTCAGTTCAGCAAAAGCAAAGGTATGGCAACATGACAAGACACCACTCATGTTGCCATACCTTAGCAACAGGCATGATGAATTTATTTTAAGAAGTACATTTCATTTTTTAATACCCTGTAGCCAATGGCAGCTGCCATACCTTGCCATACCCAAATTGACGCATCTGCACATGCCCATTGAGTTCTGGGGGTATCTAAACCCTGCCCATGTGATGCTCGAGGTTTTACTACGGCTTCCGTGATGTCATGGCACAGGGCGGAGGGAGGAGAGAGGGAGGTGGAGGGGGAGGAGGAGAGGAGGAGGAGGGGGGACAATGGCTCATGAGGGAAAGGTAAGTCAATATTACGTTTTCTCGCTGACAAAGGCAAATGAAGCCATGTTTTTTGCTTACAAACAAGTAACATATAACGCCTTGATCCGGAGCTCTGCGCCGGTTGCGACGTTCCGAGCGAGGCCAGTCCGAAACGCCGTTTCCACTTGATCATATCTGGATATCATAACGGGGATAGTAGAATTATCCTTTTTTTCAAACCTTTACACTGGGATATCTTTTCAAACAAACTACTTGACAAGCGACCCGAACTCTCAGAGCACAGCGAGGACATTGCGCGAACCCCCCTTCCAAAGGCAATATATTGGAATTGCAGGTAATGAAACATTTCGTGATATTTTTGCTCTCACGTTCGGCTGGAAATAGATTTATTACAAGTAATCGCACATTCATAGGTCCGTTTCTTGTATAACTTTGATGCAGCAGCATTGGTTAGTTTAAACCATCACTCAGCAGCCTCTTAAAGCAGCACAGCCGATGTAGCCTATATGGTTTAATTTACCCTTTATATTTTATGATTCCTCGAGTAACGGCTTGACAATAAGAATTACAAATAGTTTACCGTTTAGCTTTCGCCAGTTTTGACGCCATAAAGTAGGTTATAGATCATAGTCGATTCGGGTTTATTTACCTTTTTCTGAACCCATCTATCAACCGGTCAAGGTGGCGATACCAATTAACGTGTAGGCTGTAACCGAGGCACTGGCCGAGCGCACAGGGGGGAGTTTATATATATTTGAAGAGATACGGCATGTTATGAAAGAACGTGACTGGAAATAAGACATATGGTGCTCTCGTAGAATCTTGGTTGGTGATGATGCGTGTTGTTTATCCACTTGGCCGTTACTCTGAGACTCAGAGAGAGAGAGAGAGAGAGAGAGAGAGAGAGAGAGAGAGAGAGAGAGAGAGAGAGAGACGGATCAAATGTGGCTTAAGGAAATATCAACTCAACGAGAAATATTGTCTCCTACACTTGTTATCTTCACGAAAGAAGCGTTTCTCCCCCCTCCGTCCTTTGATTTCACCTTCTATGCAATAGCGGATGTATAATAGCCTATATGCATTGTAGCCCACGTCAATGTTTATCATTGCCTATTTTTTTAATCTTGATGTGAGCGTGAGTTTTTAATTCTCCATCATAGATCTATATCTGGAGTTTAGTTCCGAGTTTCGTAATTATGCTGTAACAATGGGCGTTGTACCCGGACTCCCAATCATCGCCTTGCATGCGTGCGCGTGTTTGTGTGCGTGTCGTGTGTGTGTGTGTGTGTGTGAGTGTAAGAGAGAGAGAGAGAGAGAGAGAGAGAGAGAGAGAGAGAGAGAGAGAGAGAGAGAGAGAGTGAGTGGAGGGGGAGCAGGGGAGGGGAGGGGTTGGCCATTTGATCCTCTGCAGCAGAAACAGAGATGCTCTCTTCAAATGTCAGCCGCCTTTTTGTGATGCGCAGATAAAAGTCCTTATAGAAGCGGGTCTGAAAAAAAACATGGATCGGCGGAGGAGGGTTGAAGCGTCGTTCCCTCGTCAAATAGAGCAGAATTCTGAATCTGAAGTCATCATGTTGGTTGGGAGCCAGTGCTTGCTTACTAGTAGAGTTCGACGAGAGGCAGCATAGGCGCGGTGTGTGTGTGTGTGTGTGTGTGTGTGTGTGTGTGTGTGTGTGTGTGTGTGTGTGTGTGTGTGTGTGTGTGTGTGTGTGTGTTGTATCCTTCCTGGGCTCTGCTCGGATGGTCACATAATGTGCGTGCGTGCGTCAACGCACCTGCGTCCTAAGATGGAGGAAAGAGATGAGGGACGATGATACACAGAGAATTACATGTGCACCTGCTCCGTACAGCGCTCCGATCACACTGTTTCAGCCCGTTTCATCTTTCCGTCGTTCGATAGGATAGGAAGCCCAACTGTTTTGTAGCATCAAACTATAGCCTAGCTAGCCGTTTCATTAGTTGATGTAGGATAGTAGTAGACCTACAACAACTATAGCATTTGGGAAGCGGAGATCCGCTATAGGCTACGCTACGGCAGTGGTTTTCAACCTTTCATATCAAGGACCATTATTTATTGGGCATTTGAACCACGGACCACCACCATTTGATGAGATGTTTTAGTCTCTCAGACCCAAAACTTAGAATATAGACTTATCTATATTTGTTGGTCGTTAACAGGCAAAAGATTCATCAAAATATATATAGGCTATATTTTTTCTTTCTAGCCTACATTCTCTAATTGTGTAGACTTCTTGTAAATTAAGTAATAATATATTTAACAATAATTTAACTCTTGAGAGCATAAATGAAACCATTTGGTTTCATTTTACGCTCTCTGGAGTTAAAGATCAATAAGGGTCCATTTGGTTACCAACTCTCCATCATTTAGCTGGGGACCACCTGGACCCCCTCAAGGACCACTGGTGGTTCCCGGACCACTGGTTGAAAACCATTCTTTTATTTTGAAATGTAGATTGTTTAGTAACGCAGATGTAGTCTGATATAGTTTTAATAGGACCATTACCCGTAGGTAATTAGTTGCCCTCCTCAGCCTCCTGGGTAAATTGTTTATAGGCTAATACAAATATAGGCTAGTCACCTGTGCGTAGGCTAATGCATCTATTAGCAAACGGATTCCTACATTAAAAAAGCTTTCTATTTTTCTTCGAAATTTTCTTTTGAAATATGGTCTATCCATTTGAATAAGGTTAAGGTTACGACGGTATCCCGCTCCGAAAACAACAGATCTTCAAGCTCACTGCTCAAAGCATGCATTGCTGCGTTTTTAGCTGGCCTTTTTTTTTTTCTTCTTTTTTTTTTCTTGCACGTGACGCCGTCGTACGACGAAATCAGGCATTGATTTGCATTTCACTTGTTGTAGCGGTGGTGAAAAAAGTAATCAAATGTTGTACTTAAATAAAAGTATTGAAGTAGCTTATACTCTGTTAAGTAGAAGTCTGGAATTAAAAAATTACTTGAGTAAAAGTATTGGCATCTAAAATATAGGCCTACTTAAAGCACCAAAAGTAAAAGTATTTAGGTCTAGGCCTAAAAAATGTTTGAAAATAACAGATCTAGTACAAGCTCACAAGTTGTGAGCTTGTAGCCTACTATGACTATTTTCAAATATCCTATGTGGTTCATGTATGTTTTATAGCCTAATATTATAATGTAGGTCTATAACTGTGTAAAGTAGCCTAACTATCCTAACTAAAGTTTCCAAATAATTGTAGTTGAGTAAAAGTACAATATTTGCCTCTGAGATGTAGTGGACTAGAAGTAAAAGTTTTGCAAATCGGAAATAGGCCTACTCAAGTAAAGTACAAATACCTCAAAATTGTAGCCTATAGGCTACCTCTACTGTAGCCTACAATGCAGCTATACTTAATTACTTTACGCCACTTCGTTTTAGACTGGGGATTGCTCGTTTATCGCGGGCCCTCTAATAGCCTAGGAAGTTCTCTTTAGTTACCATGAAACCAAACAGAGGCGTCAATTGGGTATGGCAAGCTATGGCAGCTGCCATACCTTGGCTACAGGGGGAAATAATAAAATATACTTTTCATCGTTGCTAAGGTATGGCAACATGACTGGTGTCTTGACACCAGTCATGTTGCCATACCTTAGCTTTTACTGAACTGACGCCACTGGCTGTGTTTGTGGAGGAGGTTGAATGGGCCGTGGTGAGCAGAGGACAGCAGGTGCCTCGGGATCAGCGCAGAAACGGAGTGCAATAAACATGTCGGAGGAGCAGCTGGGACAAATTGCACCCTCGTCATTCAAAGCCTATCAGAAAAACCCAAGCAATCGAGGCGAGTGTCAGGGTCGACCAAACTCTCAATGGCGGAGAGCCATTTATAATGAAAGCCTCGAAATAATGAATCTTTGCCATTAGGCTATAAGGTTTACCAGTCATAAAAGGAAAATAAATAAGGATGTTCAATGAATTAAAAGTAGGCTGTTCGGGGTGGATTTATGTGAAAAAAGCAAGGCTCAGGCGAAGAATATTAAAGTGATAAAAAAAAACATCCAGTATTTGATCATTTATCAAAAGAGCTTTTATTAATATGTGGTATAGGGCAGGGGTCTTTAACATTTTCAGGCCAAGGACTCCTTAGTCAAGAGAGAGATGAAGCAGGGACCCCACACAACCCATAGATACCATATAGTTTAATCGTTTGACGGCACAATCATCATTGTATTTTGGCTATTTTCAGATATTTAACCACTTGAACCGTCAATACTTAATAAACTTGACCTTTCACTCTGTACTTAGTCTGCTCTTTTCCCCCCTCTACACCAAACCTCTTTGCCGAAAGTAGCCGATCTACAAGCTCACAATGCCTCGCAGCGCAAGTTGTTTTGAGCTTGTAGATCTGCTATTTTCTCAGAATATGGACGCTAGGGTTCAAGTGGTTAATATAAAAAAGGAGGACCCCCTGTAGTAACTCTGAGGACCCCCTAGGGGTCCCGGACCCCCTGTTGAAGACCCTTGTTATAGGGTAAAGCAGTGAGGGACTATACACTGGACTTTTTCTGAGCGTAACGGTGACATGCTTGTGTTTATTCTCAGTTGCTGAGGTCAAAGTGCGTCCCATGGGGGACCTACTCCCAAAACGGGTTACCATGGTGCTGTCCTTCACCCCTCCCCTCCCCTCCTCTCCTCTGATCTCCCCTCCTCTGATCTCCCCTCCTCTCCTCTCCTCTCCTCTCCTCTCCTCTCCTCTCCTCTCCTCTCCTCTCCTCTCCTCTCCTCTCCTCTCCTCTCCTCTACCAACCCCCACACCTATCACCAACACCATCCATCCATCTCGAGACACTCCATCTCGGTTGCTGACAAGGTGCACGCTGACATGAGATAGATTTACTGTAAATAATGTCAGTAACGGTGCCCACGACACAGGGAGTGTGAGGCTACATTACTGCGTAAAGCTTTGGATTCCATGTGTCTTGCTGTGCGGAGCCTTGTCCTTCTGCCCATAATTACACAAATAAGTTGTCTCTAAATCCTTCTTAACGGGAACAGCGGTGTACAGCTGATCCTGTACGTGTACAGTATATCGTCACTGTCGGGCAGAAAGCTCGTATCTCCAACTTTCAAATTTGTACATTTTTTGCAAAGTAAAGCCCTGCTTCACCATACAAGCCTGTTGCACAAAAGTATTGAAAACAGCAGATCTACAAGCACACAACGCCTCGCGATTTGTGTGCTTGTAGATCGGCTGTTTTCACTAGTTTAGTTCAAATCATTTTTTAAATGATAAATACAAAACGAACGCTTTTGGACATACAAGGTTTCCACCCGACAACGGCGATATACACTACGCTGGCACAAACATTTCACCAAAGTACAATACTCTGCTACCTATGGATTAGCTTTTGTTCCACTACAGTAAGTCACAGCTTATGATAGCATTACTTGAGCCTATGTATTTATTCATTCATTCATTCCAAAAAGGCATTGGGGATTTGGGTGTTTTGCACTTTTCACCACAGTCTTCAGACTTCAGTGAGTGAGCTCTGATAAAAACAGAGTCAGCCAGTCTTTGTTTAACCCTCACCCGCCCCGTAAAATGAGCTTGTCACTTAGACCAACACAACAGACAGCCATGCAAAAGCAAAAAAAGAAAAAAAGAAAAAAAAGAAGGCAATAACAACAAATAAATAATCAATTTTGAACCTATATGTCGTCGTTGTCGGGTGGAAACCTTGTATCTCCAAATTTCAAATTTGTACGTTCTTTCGCAAAGTAAAGCCCTGCTTCATCATACATGACCGTCGCACAAAAGTAGTGAAAACAGCAGATCTACAAGCACACAACGAGTGCGAGGCGTGCTGTGCTTGTAGATCGTCTGTTTTCACTAGTTTAAATCATTTTAAAATTATAACTGCAAACGAACGGTTTTGGACATACAAGGTTTTCACCCGACAACGATGATGTAGGTTCTGATATGCTTATAGAACGAGCAGCTTTGTAACTCAGAGAGTGGAGACGTGTATAGTGTACGCATGCAGGGACACAGCGGAGGCCTGGTACAGTATATATTTGGCCTTTATGAAACAGCTCTCAGCTCTACTGGTCCTCACTCTTGCTGCCCGCAAACTACATCGCACAAAGCCCAGTCTCACTTCACTAACGGTTCAAGGGATGAGGGCATATGAGACAGGAAGGGAGAGAAAGAGAGAGAAAATAGTGTGTGTGTGTGTGTGTGTGTGTGTGTGTGTGTGTGTGTGTGTGTGTGTGTGTGTGTGTGCGTGCGTGTGCGTGTGCGTGTGTGTACACGTGAACGGAGGCCGAACGAGAGGAGAGCTGAGATAGAGAGACAGAGATAGAGATGTAGACGAGCAGTATTGCTGCTGTAATCACTTTTTGGCCGAGGGGGGGATGTAGTGAAAGTTGATAAACAAGCATTTTGCAGAGTGCTGGCTGCGCTGCGCGCTGGGCTGGGTCAGCTTCAGATGGAAATGGGCAACGTGGGGAGGAGGGGTGGAAGGCTGATGGGGAATGGACAAGCAGGGAGGGGTTTTGGGAGGGGTGGGGGTGCCGGGCTGGGCTGTGCTGGTCTGCTTTTTGGGACTCTGAACATGCTGCCTTTTGTTGTCTTATGGTGTTATGATGGTCAATGAGGATGATGTTACTGTGCAGGTTCACATACAGGAGCAATCTGCTTTTGTCAGACCACTAACATACGGTACAAGTCTTGCAGTGATTTCAAATTTGCCACTGAATGTACAATGAAATAGTTTGATATACAGCACTCATCTAAACACATTTTCATGTTAGTATGCTGTGAAATCCTCAGTGTTAATTGAAGTGATGATGAAAATGACCTGCAGTGTATCTGATTGAGGGAACCATTCTCCCCCCATGTTTAAAAAGTCTGACGTCTCATTAGTCCGGCATGTGAATATACTGTAAGAGAATAACGTGTAACTTAGTCTCTGGGCTCCATTCAAAGAATAATCCAAAAGAAAAACAACTAAATAACAGTGGAATGAATCACATAATCAAAACACCACAAGAAAGCAAGGACAAGACAGAGCTGCTGCTTCAGTATGTCTGTTGGTATTGACAAAAATCTTAGTGACATTACTGCTGTATTGGCAGTGTATTTCAATCGTAGTAAAGCTGGAATCCAGAAGTTATTTGAATTAATAACACATTATTTGAACTAATATGTATGTATGTTAAAATAACTATTCATCCAATGAGAAATGTAAATCCTGGCTGATTCCTGGTGTCGGGTAGGGCACCAACTTCACAGGTAGCATTGCCTGAACCCCATAAGCACATTATGTCCCAGGGGAGATAATATGCTTATGGGCTGCTTTCTTGGACTGCTTCTTGGACTGCTTTTTCCCTCCGCACCAAAATAAAACCCTCTGCCAAGTAGCTGATCTACTAGCTCATAGTTGATAGCCAAGTTGATGATCTGCTATTTTAACAGAATGTTTGACAATTATGACAATGCCCAGAGTAGGGATGCTATAAGGTTCATGATGTGATTAAAACCCATTCAGAACGGGTACACATTATTGTGTATCATTATTTTATGCTTTAACTATTGAAAAATAGCAGATATACAAGCTCACAGCGCGGCACCGAGTGCCACGCTGCGAGCTTGTAGATCTGCTATTTTTAAAGAATTGTGAAAATTAGAATTTTGACCCGATTCTATAAGTGTCTTTTGAATCCTTCTAAGGTTTTTTGAAAAGCCAAAGTTTCTATGTCAGCAATCTGGCCAGCCATCGTCAAAGAAAAGGTCCTTTTCACTTAACCGGAGCTCAGTTAGTCTGTTCTTGAGCAACTACTATGTCAGTGGTTCTCAAACGTTTTCATGTGAAGGACCCCCAAACTGATATCAGATGGGCCCTAACCCCCATCTCAAAATATCTAGTTCCAGGGACCAACCCCAGAAGCAACATTTAGTTACAAACATTCGCTTTAAAAATACACATATTCAAAGATTTGCACACATTTTCACAACTTTTTTCCAAAACTAGCAGATCTACAAGCTCGCAGTGCGGCACTCGGTGCCACGCTGCGAGCTTGTATATCTGCTATTTTTCAATATTTAGAGCATTCAATAATTCTAGGCCTAAATGGGTTAAAGTGAGTAGACTGCTTGACTGCTGTCTTGTAGAACTAGAAAAGACAAACAGACCAAAATAGTCAAGACAGTTCATCCCTGGGTGTTTGAGGGGAGGGGGAGCACTCCCTCAAGGGCACTGCTTCTTTTTTCTTCTCCACTGTGTTCTGCTGCGCACTCCAAAAGACGCACAGGTGAAATAAAGGTGAAAACCTATCAGGGGTACTGATATCTTGCGAACGAATAGAGTTTCACCATATCATTTCAGCTGCAAAAAACGGAGCAAGAAAAATGCAAGAGAGAAAGGGTGAGAGAGAGAGAGAGTACTGGAAAAAAGAGCGAGCTCTTTCACTGCACAGTATAATCCTCAGTGTTAGTTTAACTTTGAGTGTGAAACTGAATGTACCGTTGGGGTCCACTTGGTGTCATTTGCACACTAGGGATGGGACGATACGTGATATTATCGTTTATCCTGATAAACAACACTCACGATAATCGTATCGTGGAGATTGAATTTATCGTGATATCGTCCTCCGTCATGCACTGGGATCAATTCACCTTTTATTTGCCCAAGCTGCATATCCGGTACCACTTAAAGCCTTTGGTAAAAGGTACTTACAGTATAATATACGTACTTGATACAGTCTTTTTTCACTCTCTATCAAATGTCTTTGCCAAAAAATAGCTTGCGACACGTTGTAGATCTGCTATTTTTTGGCAAATGTTCCACACCAGGATAATGGATTTTGAATATCGCGATAATATCGTGCATCACGATTTCTTTTTACAGAATAATCGCGATATGAAATGTTCATATCGTCCCATCCCTATTGTACACGCTCAGGGTGTACTACTGCTCTTAGCACAGGAGGAGCTCAGCTGTCCACACTTTTCGGAAGTGTCTCGAAGCAACGTTAATAGTTCGGCCCTTGGGCATTCACGTGATGAGGTCTTCCTCATCACGTGAGAAAAGACCCTCCACATGAACTCAGATCTAACACCAGCATTGCTAACGTCTCTAAACGTCGCACACAGAAGAGAACAATTGAAATGAATCATCCAACGTATTATTATTGCACTGTAAAATCCAGCGTTGTTAATTCACCCATTTGTAACACTGAGAGCGATGCCATTGTTGTTGGTGTTTTTCAAAGTTGATCCTAAGTGTCTGTAATTGGTTTGTGCTGCGGCGTGAAGAGCGAAGGGGTTTGTAATAGATCGTGGCGATCCACAAGATGGAGCGAGCGGCTATTACCTTGATGAAAAAAAAGAAAGGCGAGGGGGGGATGGGGGGGCATTGGGGGGGGTGCAGGGGAAAAGAGGCTTGATTTATGGATGATTCATTATTTACTGACCATTCAGACCCCCACCAGCACCTACAGTACCCTACCCATCCCCCCCTTCTGCCTCATAAACCCCCCCCCCCTCTAAACCTGCTTATATATGCATCCTGAAAAAGAAAAAAGCTCAATAAAATTGCGCAAATTTGATTGATTCTAATAGCAGACTGACAGGGACCCCAGCTGGGGCACTTAAGCGAGCCCACTGTGTGTGTGTGTGCGCGCGCGTGTTTGTGTGTGTGCGTGTGTGTGTGTGTGTGTACTTGCACATGCACATGCACTATGTGTCCTTGTGTAGGTCTGTGTATTTGTACAATGGTGTGTGTTTTGTGTTCTTCCTTTAGTTAATAAAAGAGTGTGTGGTGCATGCTTGAGTGCTACGCCCCCCCCCCCCCTCCCGCCCCCCCCCATACCACTCCCCACTCTGCATCCCCCCCGTGTTCCTCCCCTCCTCCCTGTCTCCACCTTTTCATCCCCCAGTCCTCCCCTTTCCCTCCCCCTCCTGATGAGCGCCGTTTCCGTCCGTGGCGGGGTGAGCGAAAAAATGACAGCTCTCCCTCTCCCTCTCCTCTCTCTCTCTCTCTCTCTCTCTCTCCCCTCTCTCTCTCTCTCTCTCTCTCTCTCCCTCTTTCTCTCTCTCTCTCTCCCTCTCTCTCTCCGTAGAGAATGAGTTTCGGGGGAGCTGGTGAACCAGCGGTGGACGCGAGGAGGCGAGAGGACCAGCAGCCGCTGCCAGGCCTCCCAGAGACTGCAGAGCCGTCGACCAATCACGGTGAGAGGCGCGCACACACCCATGGACACACTACTACATGGATTGCATACATACATATTATGAGAACTCTCGCTGTGTGCGTACTACTGTATACGTACACACAGGCATCACGAGTGCACACACATAGTAGCTAGTAGGTAAATGAAGCACATCAAATCTTCCCTTCCTGTTCTCCGTACGTCCCCACAGCCATGCTCTGTTCTTGCAAAGATTCAGCATAGTTCCGCGAAGCATGCTACTTTTGAGGATTTCTGTTTTTGATTCAGGAAAGAATAAGTAGAAACGTAAAAGTGTCCTTGAGGTGCCCCACCGTCCTCAAAAAGACATTCCTTATAAACATTACAGAGAAAACAGTGGCTTTCTCTGCTCCTATCATCCTCTCTCTCTCTCCTCTCTCTCTCTCTCTCCCCTCTTCTCTGCAGCTCACTTTCCTCACAGTAATATATGAAAAGTATTTCTTGTGAGTAACAGAAGGTCAGTGTTTTTTCAAGTGACGCTATTGAAAGAGGGAGAGTGGTGGTGATGAGACAGGGTAATAGGGTGGAGAGAGGCATCACAGCCCTCCCCATGTGTCCAGTAAAAGGATTATTAATATTAGTTTCATATTGTTCCTTCTACAACCCCCCTCCCCCCACCACTCCCGGCCATCAGAGGGAAGCAGAAGGGTGGTTGTTATCAGAAGAGATGGACTTTTATTGATTTGGTTTGATTTCCTGCTGTAGAGGAGCGAGTTATGAGTGCAAGGAAGCGGTGCGCACATCCTCCCCTAACACCGCTCACCTCCCCCCTCCCCCCTCCCCCCTTACACACACATGTCACAGAATCTGCTCTTATTACCCCCGGGACTTGTCGATACTGGGTGGGAGAGAAACAGTTGGTGTGTGTTGGGCAGAGAGAGAAGAGAGAGAGAGAGAGAGAGAGAGAGAGAGAGAGAGAGAGAGAGAGAGAGAGAGAGAGAGAGAGAGTAGTTGGGGAAAGGTTTGGTCATCAGTAGAAGTAGCACTCCCGCGGCCAATCCATACAACAATTCGATGACTCACAAGGATGCAAACGCCTAACAGCGTTTCTCTCTCTCTCTCTACTCTCTCTTCTCTCTCTCTCTCTCTCTCTCTCTCTCTCTCTCTCTCTGTACAAACGTAAAGTGCATGTACACAAACTCACTTCCTCTCTCTCTGCCGCCTGTGTGTATGAGCCATTGCGTTGTACGACGCAAGAGACCACGTTGTCTCTCGCGTAACGTCCCCTCCCCGCCCTCCGCACTGCCCCTCCCCCCACCCCTCTCCCTCCACTTGGCTTGGCATGTGAATTATTAACGTAAAAGTATGGAGAGCTGGGAGGTGTGTGTGTGTGTGTGTGTGTGTGTGTGTGTGTGTGTGTGTGCAAGCGGAGGGGGGGCGGGGTTATCAAACATGGTGTTAGGCAGAGGCAGGAGGCTCTCTTAATTGGCAGTTGATGTCCGCAAGGCCATTTTGTTTCGGAGATGTCGGTCGGTTCCGCGCGTCCTCTCGTGAATGCCGATTCACTGCCTCTTTCCATCTCTCTCGCTCTCTCTCTCTCTCTCACACACACACACACACACACACACACACCACACACACACAGTTTTACCACACCCAGTCCACACACCCACCCCTCACACGCATCCACCCAGACACACGCACACACACACACACACACACGCACACACACACACACACACACGCACACGCACACACGTGCACGCGCGCACACTACCCCCCTGCTCGTCTTGTAAACCTGAAAATGAATAAAGGAGTCATTTATGTGCACCGGGGGACGAGGGGTGACCTTCTCTCTGAAGTCATTGCCCCCAGCCAGCCATTTACATAGAGCTGTCAGAATGCACAGCAGAAGACACACACACACACACACACACACACACACACACACACACACACACACACACACACACACACACACACACACACACACACACACACACACACACACATGCGCGCGCGCATGCGTGCATGGGGACATAATTGATAACGTACAGCAGCAGCCTATAGGGCTGAGTGGTCCTGCCACAGTACTTCTTCTTCCGTGGTTGTCACCTCAGAGCAGCACACATCTCTTACTATACAGAGACTCTGTACTCTGGACTTT
>NC_137818.1:42733957-42986457 GCF_963921795.1 Nannobrachium achirus | reverse complement strand
TCGTTGTCGGTGGAAACCTTGTATGTCCAAAACGGTTCATTTTGTATTTATCATTTAAAAAATTATTCAAACTAGTGAAAATAGCCGATCTACAAGCACACAACGCCTCGCATCGCGAGGCGGTGTGTGCTTGTAGATCTGCTATTTTCACTAGTTTTGTGCGACAGTCCTGTATGACGAAGCAGGGATTCACATCACTTCACGAAAGAACGTACAAATTCGAAACTTGGAGATACGAGGTTTCTGACCGACAGTGACGAAATGGATGAATTGACTCGGAGGACTTACTCTGTAAGCATTGAAAAATGTGATATACTGACGGATTCTCTCTCTCTCTCTCTCTCTCTCTCTCTCTCTCTCTCTCTGCCCCCCTCTTTCTCTGATGTCGCTCTCTTGCTTCCTTACTCATTCTCTTTATCTCCCTGCCTCCTTTTCCCTTTCAATTTCTCAATGCTTTGCTCTGTATCTCTCTCTCTCTCTCTCTCTCTCTACTCTCATGTTCTCCATATACGCTCCATCTCTCTGTCTCTTCTCCCCCCACAGATGAGTGTGGAGGGGGATGACAAGCGCACACGCACGCGGTCCAAGGGAATTAGAGGTAAGCATATGACCACAACTTGGGGTGTCTCCTCTCCTCTCCCATCTAGGGATGGGACGATACGCGATGTTATCGTTTATCGTGATAAAAAAACAGGGCGCCTGGTGGCCTAGTGGACAAGGCGCATACCATATAGGCATTGCCATTTCGGCATCAATGCCTGTCGGCGTCGCCGGTTCGATTCCCGATCCGGGCGACCTTTGCCGCATGTCACTCCCTATCTCTCCCCCATTTCCTGTCAGTCTACTGTCCTATCCAATAAAGGCAAAAAGCCCAAAAACAAATCTTTAAAAAATAAAAAATACAAAAACACTCACGATAATCGTATTGGGGAGATTGGGGAGACGTGATATCGTCCTCCGTCATGCACTGGGATCAATTCACCTTTTATTTGCCCAAGCTGCATATCCAGTCCCACTTAAACCCTTTGGTCAAAGGTACTTATAATATACGTACTTGATACAGTCTCTTTTTTCACTCTCTATCAAATGTCTTTGCCAAAAAATACTTTTTGGCAAATGTTCCACCCCAGGATAATGGTTTTGATTATCGCGATAATATTGTAAATCGCGATTTATTTTGTCACAATAATGGCGATATGAAATGTTCATATCGTCCCATCCCTACTCCCATCCTCTTCTTTATCATCAGTGTCAGGTGTTCTGTCTGTGGAAGTTGCTGCTTTGCAACTATCCTTGGATTGAAAAAAAGCACACACATACAGTACACTGCTGAGAGCTGCCAGTTATATAGCTGTCTAGCTGACCAGCAGAACTATAAAAAGGGTATGGCATGCAAGTGAGTGTGTGTGTGTGTGTGTGTGTGTGTGTGTGTGTGTGTGTGTGTGTGTGTGTGTGTGTGTGTGTGTGTGTGTGTGTGTGTGTGTGTGTGTGTGTGTGTGTGTGTGTGTGTGTGTGGGGGGGGGGGGGGGGTGGTTGTACTTGTGTCACTATGCTTGTGAGGGACAAATGTCCCACAATTACAGTACAGTATATTGTCGTTGTCGTGTGAAAACCTTGTATGTCCAAAACCGTTTGTTTTGCATTTTTCATTAAAAAATCTATTTAAACTAGTGAAAACAGCCGATCTACTTAACACAACGCCTCGCACTGCGAGGCGTTGGCCAGTTGGCCAGTGATGTATATCGGACCAGTATCCATGTACTGTATATGGAGATATACCGTAAATCGTTACCAAGAAATGTCTTTACCAGTGTGTTCATAAAGGGGTGTAATAAGATGTATTAAAAGGTTGAAATTCAACTCAGGGGGGAAACTGCGAAAAAAAAGAAACTGATCAGGAAAGTTTTTTAATTTGCCATTAAGTAACTTGTGAGGCGTAAAACTAGGGTTTTTTCAGGATTCTCAGTTGATTGCTAGCAAGTAGTTGCGGACATTTTTCCACCAGGGAGTGATATGGGGGGAAAATAATTCCAATTTAAGCACTTTCGAATTTTCGAATATCGGTTATCGGTAACCCCACTTTGAGCAGTTTTTTATGAGGTATCCCCCGGGAGTTGAATTTCAAACTTTTAGTACATGCTATGACACACCTTTAGAAACACATTGGTGAAGAGACTTCTTGGTAACGATTTTAGTTGGCAGATTGGTCAGATATCTGATAAAATGCCCTTACTAATAGTAATATATACATGTGTGTGCGTGTATGTGCGTGTGCAACTGTCCATGATATACTTTTATGGTTAAGTATGTGTGTACTTGTTATGTGAACTTGTGAAGTGAGCCACCCTATTCCAGTCATCCACACAGTAGCCTATATGATGTAAGGTGGAGAAACACCAATCACACATCCATAATAAATGTTACTGTGTGTGTGTGTGTGTGTGTGTGCGTGTGCGTGCGTGCGTGCGTGCGTGCGTGCGTGCGTGCGTGCGTGCGTGCGTGCGTGTGTGTGTTTTCGTGTGAGCGTGTGTGTGTGTGTGTGTGTGTGTGTGTGTGTGTGTGTGTGTGTGTGTGTGTGTGTGTGTGTGTGTGTGTTTTCGTGTGCGCGCACGCGTGTGTGTGCTTGTATGTGTGTGTGTGTGTGTGTGTGCGCGTGCGCGTGTGAGTGAGTGAGTGTTACACAATACAATCCTTAGAGTTTATCTATTGCTGAGAGTAAAACAATGGTCCCACAAGGTGTTATTTTAACTCTCAGTCATTCTGTTGTTGTCAGGCAGAAATCCACTCATTTCAAATTTATTTTATGCACACACACACACACACACACACACACACACACACACACACACACACACACACACACACACACACACACACACACACACACACACACACACACACACACACAGTGTTCAATGCTCACAAGTTGTCTTGAAAGCCTGTTCTTTCGGACATGTGATTAATGTAAGGTATACCAGAGCCGTGACTGAACTCATATTGTTTTTCTCTTCTGCTCCAAATGAAAATAGGATATTTCTCAAAACTCATTCTATCACTCAACGCTGAATCGATGTTCACAGCCAGCTGAGAGAGAGAGAGAGAGAGAGAGAGAGAGAGTGAGAGAGAGAGAGAAAGAGAGAGAGTGATGGAGAAAGAGAAGGAGAGAGCAAAAGACAGTGAGAGAAAGAAAGACAGAAGATGGAGAAGGAAAGGGAGAGAGAGTTAGAGAGAGTGGGGGAGGAAAAATGCTTCACATTATTGTTGTTTGTGACCCGTCCGTGATTTATGTTTTTGAAGGCAATTAAGTCGCCCCTGAAAGGAAATGCTGTGTTTTTCTCCTGATGAAGGCACTTTTCTATTTAATTCAATTTTCCCCAATTATCATAACTAAACTGCAACAATTAATCACGCTTTAATGCTGAAGTCTGCATATAATTGTCACTTCTTTTCTGAAGCAATTCAGCTGATTTATTTATTTATTTATTTTCTCCCGTCCGTTGTTTGTGTGTATTGGTATTTATTTATTTTGTGCGTGTGCGTGCGTGTGTGCGTGCGTGCGTGCGTGCGTGCGTGTGTGTGTGTGTGTTTGTGTGCGTGCGTGTGTGTGTGCGCATGTGCGCGCGTGCGTGCGTGCGCGAGAGAGACGTGTTTGTTTACATATATGTGTGGGTGGGTGCATAATTGTTTGCATGTGTACTGCAGATGTTCATAATGTTTGCCCAGGCATGTGTGCTTTTTCTTACAGTATATGTTTGCCTTTGCTTGCTTGTCTTTTGTGGGCCTGTGTGTGAGTGTGTGTGTGTGTGCGTGCGTGCGTGCGTGCGTGCGCGTGTGTGTGTGTGTGTGTGTGTGTGTGTGTGTGTGTGTGTGTGTGTGTGCGTGCGTGCGTGCGTGCGTGCGTGTGTGCCGTGCGTGCGCGCTTGTGTGTTTTTTTTCCCCTGATCATGCAGTCAACTGCGTGTAAGCCTCAGTGAGGAGGCCTCATGGGAATCATGTGCATTTGTGATTTATTGATCTGCATTTCTTTTTAGCAGCAGCATCGCTTTCTGAGCAGTTGCTCACCTTTGTTCTCACTCTCCATACCCCCCCTGGCCCCCCCTCTCTCTCTCTCTCTCTCTCTCTCTCTCTCTCTCTCTCTTCCTTTACACTCCACAGCGGTTCCTGTTGAGCTCGTAGGACAGGAGCTGAGGTAAGCCAGAGCCGCCTGCCTGCATCTCTGTGTGTAAATGCCTTTTCACACACTTCTTTTCATCCGTGTTACAAAGTGGCGCCAACACACACACATCCACGACGTCGCTCTATAGACGACGCCTTCAGACGGTGCCGTTTCATTTGGCCATTTATTCACGTCTCAAATTCCTTCGCCGCCCGCCGCTCAGGGCCAGACTCCTGGCTGTGCGCTGTGGATTCAAAACGCAGCGGGTGGATTTCAACAGGCTGCTATCGATCCCTCTCAGCCTATCGCTGTTCTCTCTCTCCTCGGTGCTCAGAACAAAGAGCCGGAGTGAAAAGATTAGGAGGATGCTTTAGGGTGATCTTTTTTTTTAAAGTGCGTTCTACTTGGGAGATGAGAGAAGGAGTATCAGTGTCATCCCCCATCCTGTTTCCTACCCAGTTAATATCCTGAGTGTTGATTTAACTCTGCGATTGCGCAAATAGACCCTTATGGGCCTGTAACTCCGAGAGTGTACATTTAGTTCCATTTGGTTCCATTTGTATAGTCTCAGAGTCAAATTGACACACATTATTTTACTGTGTATCATGTTGCCCCCCCCCCCCCCCCCCCTCCCCCTCCCCATTGCATGAGGCTGACCCTTGTGGGTCCATCAACCATGAAACTCATATCCAGCCCCCGCTCCCCCATCAGATTATTTTCTTATCCTGGCTCACTTTGTCACACTTTGTCTCTCTGAACACTGATCGGTCTTGACGCTCCAAAAAACCCAGAGGTGGTTGGATTACACTGAATAAAATGAAGCGATGGGGTCAGAGAGAGAGAGGGAGAGGGAGAGAGGGAGAGAGGGAGAGAGAGGGAGAGGGAGAGAGGGAGGGTGAGAGAGAGAGAGAAAGAGAGAGAGAGAGAGAGAGGGGTGCATTTAAAATGCAAATGCAGCATTTTTTAATAAGGGAAATTAATAATAAGTATAATTGGAGTAATAAAGGGCAATTGCCGAGGGAAGTTAATGAGAATTGAAATGAGCCGTCCTGAGGGGTCATGGAAACCTGATTCAAAGGAGAGAGCGACAGAGAGAGAGAGAGAGAGACAAAGAAAGTGACAGAGAGAGAGAGAGAGAGAGCTGGGGAGCAGGGGAATAGTGGCGATGATGACGACACCCGGCGTGGAAGGCAGAGCAGGGGAAATTACAGCGGCCCTCTGCCGATCCTTATCACTCCCAGTAACAGGATATAGGCCAGCCTTGATGTATGACACACAATAATATGTTCTCCCCTGCTTGATACCACCTGCATTCATGCATTTTTCTATGTCTGTGTGTGCGCATTGGGGGATGGGGATCATGTATCTACCATGTGCATGGCCTTGCATGTTTATGTGCACGGTCTATCTAGATATGTCCATTTACCTTGTGTGTGTGTTTTATTCTTTGTTTATTCTTTATCTTAATTGCCTTTTCTTTATTGCTTTCAGTCGTCATTGCTTCTGCAAAAGGGACTAAAACACGAATAAAATGCACCCCATGTGTCTTTAAGCATATAATCTCTAACCTCCACCCATCCCATCCAGCTGCCCCACCCCTGGATGCAATGGCTCTGGTCATATCAGTGGGAGATACTCACGACACAGAAGGTAGGGCAGATTCAACCCCCCCTGTCCCTCTGTCTGTCCTTCTCTGTCTGTCTGTCCTCCAGCAACCCCTGCTGTCCTCTGATTTAACTCTGCACTCTCCCTGAATTACAAATGGAATTAACTCGGGACTTTACTGTCTGCCATATTTCACATCATGTTTCTTCTTTTTTTTCCTTTACCAAATACATCAAACTTAATTTATTTTATCTTTTTGAAGTAATTTTCCACCACGAGTGTCTTTTGAAATTTCAAAAACTTGGTAATTATACGTTGATTCTCTTGAAGCGGAGGGTTTACATGTATGTGGCCCTTTATGGATCGCTGGCGATTCATGATGGCACTGAGGAGCCAAGCAGCGATGACTTCTGATTGATGATTTCTTTGTAGTGTTGTGGAATCTCTGGAGGAAAGATGACAGACAGGTCTGAGATAATAACTATTTATTAGCACAGATAATCTACATTTTACAACTTGAGTTCTAGGTCTAATCTGGCGAGCTAAACTAGCAAGCAAGCGCCCTTCCATGTAATCCCTGGCTGCTTATATAGTCTGTTTATTTCCCTATCGAGGCAGTCAGAACCAAATCTATTCTATGCATCTATGCTATGCATCCAGGATCCATGTTGGTGTCCTAGAAGGCCCCGTCTCCTTAATTTAAATCTGAGAACTTTAGTGACCAGTACAAACAAGTGTCAGTTTGATCCATCCAGATATCATATGTGCAGTGGTGGAAAATGTACTCACATTGTTTACTTAATTGAAAATATCGGTACTGTAATGGAGAAATACTCTGTTACAAGTAAAAGTCCTGTAATCAAAATGTAATTGAGTAAAAGTACAAAAGTATTGGCATCAAAATATACTCAAAGTACTAAAAGCAAAGGTACTATGAAGAATTTCCTGTCTAAATTGTGTAAAAAGTACTGAAAACTGGCAATACTCAGTAAAGTAAAAAATACCATGTTTCATCATTGTTAATATATAGCAGTTCAAGCAGACAGCGATGAAGCAATTACTAGTCTGCAGTCTGATCAGTAAAACATAAGTGCTTGAGTATTTACTCAATACACTCAAACAATGTATAATATGAATCATGCATATCACTGCATAGTATAGCATAATTATTTGACCATAAAATATTTAATATTATAGATAAATTGGTAAAATGTAAATATTATTTTAATCAACTTTTGTGCTAGACTTGAGGCTACCACCGCGGGCCGCGGCGCTACACGCCTACCTTCTCCCGGTAACAGCTGTGTAACTCCCTTCTCCCTCAAGCACCACTTTCTTCGCTCCCTCCCTCTCTAGTTCTCCTTCTCCTTTCCCCCCCCTCCCCCTTCCCCGGCGAGACCCACAGGCAGCTCATTGGCTCGTGACTCCTTATTTGGGCAGGAGATATTAGCTATCTGTTTACACGTGTATTCCTTCAGCGTGGCAATTTCAGATGCACTTTGTTTATAGACACTCCAACCCCGTCTCCGACCCCCTGCCTCTCCCAGGTGAGGGTGAGCGGGGCGGGGCGGGGCGGGGTGGAGGGCTTATTGGATTTCACCCTCCGCTGCCTCGCTCCCCTCGCTGTCTCTCGACGCGCTGTTCATTAAACGTTCCACTCAATTGGGCGGGATGGGTTGTGATGTGTGAGCGAGGGAACAGACGAGCAAGCACTGCGCCCCCCCCACCCCCCCTCAGGATGTTTGTGTATACAAGCTCTCGTGCGCACACACACACACACACACACACACACGCATGCACACACTCACACATGCATACAGAGCACCGACGCTCCATCCGTTATCAAACAGTCCCTGACCCCCACCCCGTCTCTTGTCATGTCTGCTGTACGTAAGTCAGAGGTTTTCAAAGTGGGTGACGGGGCACCCTGGGGTGCAGTGACAGCAGTCCAGGGGTGCCGCGACGCAAGATCATTTGATAATATTTGGAATTTATTTGGACACTTGAAAAAATATTTAGTCTCATTGAAGTACAAAGTTATTTTCAGTCAGTTCTAACCAAAATTGCTATTATCTCAACGTTTTCCTCGCAACGTAATCACTAAAATATCATTACTGTCGGGCAGAAACCTCTGTCGCACAAAACTAGTGAAAACAGCAGAACTACAAGCACACTGCTGATCTGCTGTTTTCACTAGTTTAGTACATTTTATAGATGATAAATACAAAATGATCGGTTTTGGACATACAAGGTTTCCACCCGACAACGACAATATGCTATAAATATAAGGTGCTGGAGTGAAAACTATAATGTAGGGGTGCCTCGGATTAAAAAAAATATTTATAGGGTGCCCTGAGACAAAAAAGTTTGGAAACCCCTGACGTAAGTCACTCACACAGATGTGCCGCCTGATTATTTGATGGGACGTCGTCGTCGGAAATATGCCTGTTGCTGTCGTTATCGTGCCATTAACTTTTTTCTTATTTTTTCCTCTCTCCTGTATACTACGCCTCCCTCACCTCCACCACCACCACAACAACACCTCCAATCCCGTCCTGTCTTTCCATGGCTCCTGTCTCTCCGTCCGGCAGCGTGCTGGGCTGTCCCATCGCCAGGAAGCGACGCCTGGAGGAGGCAGAGCAGGAACAGGAACAGGAACAAGAACAGGAAACGGAAGAGCCTGCCGCCAAGAGGAAGTCCCACCCCCTGAAGCTGGCCCTGGACGAGGGCTTCAGCGCCGAGAGCGACGCCAGCAGCGAGGCAGAGGCAGAGAAGGAGGTGGAGAAGTGCGCAGAGGCGGAGGAGGAGGAGCGGGTGGCCAAAGAGGTGGAGGAGGAAGGGGAGCAGGCAGCCGTAGAGAAGGAGGAAAAGGAGGAGAGCGGGGAAAAGGCAGAGTCGATGGAGGAGGGACAGACACAGGGACATGAAGAGCAGACAACAGGACAAGAGGAAGAGAAGGATGAAGAGGAAGAGGAGAGGGAGACGGAGGAAGACGCATATCATGAGGAGGGCAGCGCCCCCCCAGGTGATGATAAGGAAGGTAGGTACTAAAACCCACCAACACTTACCTGGCTGAATTTGTTGTAACCACTTAAACCCTATATTATTTGTAGTAGGACAAACAGTGGAAAATCGGAAATAGCTTCAAGCTTGTTTTCTTTTTAAAAACATGTTTTTTAAATTAGAACTTTATTTTTACATTTTCGCCTATAATGTCATGCCAAAAATGCAGATGCCAGGTTGTGACCAATTTACTGTTATTTCATGTATTACTTATACACCTTACTTGTAGTAAGTAAGTAAGTACAATTACTTTGGGAAGGCCGACCACATTTCATTGTTCGCTTACCTCTAACAAACCGCTAATGAGCATACTGCTGATAATGTCCAGGAGCTCTGTAACAGTGATGCTAGTGCTAGAGCTGACAGAAGGCTTTTAGCTTACCCTTTGACTCTCTCTCTCTCTCTCTCTGCTCTGTGCTGCTTGCTTTGACCTCCCTAACTCTGGCCTTTGCTTCCTGATACAGAGGAGTGCATGATAGTTGAGGCCGAGCACCTTTCTTCGCTCCCCGCAGCCGAGGAGGCTGATTCTTCATCTCGGAGGGCAGAGGAGGTGGCCGACTCTCTCCTCCACCTGGGCAGAGCTCCACGCAGCGGAGCCGTGGAGTTAACCTCGGCCTCTCAACAGCCTGAGACCGAGGAGGCTGTGGCTCCGGCTCCCGCAGAGCAGAGAGACGAGGAGCAGGAGTACACGAACGAGGGACAAAAAGAAGCAGAACAGGAGGAGGAGGAGGAGGAGGACGTCGAGAGGATTCAGAAGCAGGCAGCTGTAGACATAGAGGAAGACGAGGAAGAGGAGCTGGACGAGGAAGAGGACGAGCGTGAAGACGGGAGCAAAGATGTGAGACAAACGGACCTAAGACTCCAGTACGTCAGCAGAGATGTCCAGCCTAGACAGATCTCGGTGGAAGAGCAGGAAGAGGAGGAACGGGAGGAGAGGGAGGAGGCTGAGCGGCAGAGACAGCACCTCCCAGAACTAGAAGAAGAGGAGGAAGAAGAAGAGGAGATGCAGGGAGGGAGGGGGGAGGCTGAGCGGCAGAGACAGCACCTCCCAGAACTAGAAGAAGAAGAAGAGGAAGACGAGGAAGACGAGGAGGTGCAGGGAGGGAGGGGGGAGGCTGAGCGGCAGAGACAGCACCTCCCAGAACTAGAAGAAGAGGAAGAAGAGGAAGAGAGGGGGGAGGCTGAGCGGCAGAGACAGCACCTCCCAGAACTAGAAGAAGAAGAGGAAGAAGAGGAGGAGCAGGATGTGGAGGAGGACGACGGAGAGGACGTTGAGGAGGTGAGCCACGTTCTGCCCTCTTCTGATGTGCCAAGTGCCATCAGCACCATCACCAGCACCGCAGCAGCTCAGGGAACAAAAACATACATCAAAGCAGAGGACCTCAGGGCCAACTACAACTACAACCCCCACCGGGCCAGCCCGCTCGAGAACTACAACTCTCACAGAGCCAGCCCACTTGAGAACTACAACTCCCACAAGGCCAGCCCACGTGAGAACTTCAACTCCCACCGGGCCAGCCCGCTTGAGAACTATAACTCTCACAGGGCCAGCCCGCTTGAGAACTACAACTCCCATAGGGCCAGCCCGCTCGAGAACTACAACTCTCATAGGGCAAGCCCGCTTGAGAACTACAACTCCCATAGGGAGAGCCCATTAGAAAACTACAACTCTCACAGGGCCAGCCCACTCGAGAACTACAACTCCCATAGGGCAAGCCCACTCGAGAACTACAATACTCACAAAGCCAGCCCTCTTCAAAGGTACAAGACCAGCCCTCCTCTTAGTTACGGCTCCCACCGGGCCAGTCCACTAGAGGACTACCTCCCCAACCCGCGGGGGGAGAATTACAAGATCCACAAGGCCCCCTCCTCGGCCTCACCTGATGTCATTGAGGTGCGCTCTGACCGCTCTGAGGCTGAGGAGAAGGACTTTGACGATGCGGACGGGGACGATGAACGCGACGATGAGGACAGCCTGTCCCAGCGCTCAGCGGTGACGGATGAGTCGGAGATGTTTGACATGACCCGGGGCAACCTGGGCCTGCTGGAGCAGGCCATCGCCCTGAAGGCGGAGCAGGTGAAGCCCTCTGGACCCCATGAGCTGCTGCGCACTCCGGACCACCACCACCACCAGCGCTACTTCACCATGGAGGACAGGCCCAAGCACCTGGACGCCATGCGGAAGAGCTACTTCGGCAAAGGTAAGGCAGTCAGCAGCAAGGGACCTAGATTTGCATCTACTTAGAGACATGGTTAGTGTTTCTGAATGAACGATTGTATCATTGGTCTGGTGTAAGCCATGTAATATGACACATGATGTACATATCACTGCAGCTCATTTTCCAAAGTCTACCATGGTATACCAGAGTATACCCCCCCTCCAATGTAAACCAAACCCCCAGCAGTGCACCTATCTTGCCTATTTCTAGAAACGCCTGAAACTCCTCACTGTCAGGTAAAAATAAATTGGTGGTGACTCCATGTATATCAGAAGATATACCCTCCCAGTGCAGTACAGTAGTGTTTGGCAGTGACAGGGACTATTACATATAGAGTAAATAAATTGGGGAGGAAATTTGCGTGCAGAATCAGTCGACCCCATCGGTTGGATCTGCGATTCTGGGCAAGCGCCTAGTACACTCAGTCATATAAAACACTAATGCTTTACACATTATAAGGACACAATATGTATGTCTTATTATACAGCACTCTCCAGTTCTCAAAACCACATCATACAGTATAACATCAAAAGAGTACTGGGAATTCAACGTCATTTAGTATCAAAGCAGACAATAAACCCCCTTTAAAAGACGTATATTGTAATATTATGTGGGAGTACAGTGAGTAATAGACAGTCTGAGTGCATGGCATAAATAAACACAGTGTGTCTAATAAACTGTTGTGAGTTGCAAGGCCCCATCTCAAACCTCCCCTATCCAGTCAATTGATGGCTGGAGTGGTCTCATCTGAAAAGGATTCCACGAAGGGGAAGCACTTGAAGACAGATAGAGATAGAGAGAAAAATAAAAACACTATAGAGAAAAATCCAAGTTAGAAAGAGGGACGCTCAAAAGAGATGACGTAAATGCCAGGGACAGAGAGAGTATGAGTGAGAAGTAAAGAGAAGAGGGACAAAAGACCGAAGAGAGAGAAAGAGAGCATCGGCGTAATCAGCAGTGAAGTGTTTGTTTATGCGCCGCCGCTGCACATGTTTGGGCCTTGTGCTCCGTGCTGGCACGGTGCCCACTTGTCATACCACTCACACTATGGCAGCGGTGGGATTACACGGCTCGTAGTGGCTGCCCTCTCGCTGCCCTCCACTCCCTCCCTGTGGCGGCGCTCATGCTCAGCCCTGGCGCTAATTAGGAGATACATGTCTCGTTAACATTCAATTTGAGGGCCAATAGAGCATCGCGGCACCTTCCTTAAGCCTGGTTTATACTTTGTTATGCGCCGGTGTCGCGAGCTGAACACAGCTCAGAGCTTGGAGATCTTTGCTATTTTTGGCACGCCTGTTTAAATCACGGGTCTTCAACGTGTTCAGGCCAAGGACCCCTTAGTTGAGAAAGAGATGAAGCAGGGACCCCCACAACCTGTTCATAGATTACATATAGACAGTTTCATCGTTTGACAGCACAATCATCAGTGTGTTTTGGAATCATGTCAATTTGTGCTGCGAGGCGTTGTGAGCTTGTAGATCTGCTATTTTTGGCTACAGTTCTCAGAATATGGACACTAGGGTTCAAGTTGTTAATATAAAAAGGATTGGAAGATTTGGAGGACCCCCTGTAGTAACTCTGAGGACCCCCTAGGTGTCCCGGACCCCTAGTTGAAGACTTCTGATTTAAATCAAGCATTACCTCTCCCTCCTCTGGTGTGGTCTGTACCGCAGTCACATAGCAGCGGTCTGGTTCGAGAAGTTCTTTGTATTTAAAGGAGTAGTTCACCCCCAAAATGACTTTTTTTCTATTGATTACTCAGGCCATGGAGTGTAGAGTTCAATAATATTTTTTGGTTTTTGTCACATTCCTAAGACAAAATTTTGATTCGAGTAAATTTACCCCCATTGATTCCGGATGGTGACCCGTTTCGAAACGGGTCACCATCCGGAATCAATGGGGGTAAATTTATTGTTATCACATTTTTATCTTAGGAATGTGACAAAAACCAAAAAATATTATTGAACTCTACACTCCATGGCCTGAGTAATCAATAGAAAAAAAGTCATTTTGGGGGTGAACTACTCCTTTAAGGGAAAAGTGTCTCGAGGGCACTAAAGGCGGATAAACAAACAGAGATGAATAGGTTTGCTCAGTAGAACTTTGTGGAATGGAAACTTTGTGAAAAATAGTGTTATTTTTTGCAATTATGCTGATGTTCTCAGAAAAAATGCTTTAAGAAATCCGAGGACATGAATCACAGTTATGGTGATGCATGGAGCATCTTACGGAGATGCATAAAAGATGAGCGATGGAAGACACGTGGTTTCACTTTTGCTACGGTTGTATGAAAGATGTCTAGATTTCATGCTCAGCCGAGCAGACCGTCTGACAGCGTTAACCGCTCGCTTATGTCCCCCTCTATTCACACCTCTCTCCTCCCTCCTCTCCTCTCTCATCCCTCCATTCTGTACTGGAACTCCTTGATGTATATCCTCTTGTCAGGCACGTGCACACATAGACATCAAAGTGGACTCAAGCCCCTGCCCTTTTACCTGTCTGTAAAAAAGTGCCCTCTCCAGACCATGAATGCAGTTTTTACCGTGGCGAAAGAAATGCAAATGTCCTCTTTCCATGATGTCATATACCTGAAGGCGGCATTCATGAAAATTGCCTTGTCAAAACTCTCCTGAAGTTGAATGCAACATCTTATGTTGAAATAATCTCATCACTCTGTGTAGAAATCCATGCCGTGACGCCACATCTCCAGTATTGACTTGATTGTATGCTTAGTTCAGTGTAGTATCAAGCACCGAAAATAGCCGACCTCCAAGCTCACAGCGCGACGCGTTGTGAGCTTGGAGGTATGCTATTTTTTATATTTTCACCAAAAGGCCCTTTTAGAAATTTCAGCCCCTGGCCCCCTGCCTCTCTAACATTCTCTGCACGACCCTGTCTTCTGTCCCCACTCTGTCCTCTCTCCCGTCCTACATCACTGCCCTTCCACCTTCCAATTTGGTAACTCCTTTTCTTCTCTACTTCTCTCCCCCTACTATCTTTCTTACCTCCCTCTCCCTCTCTCTTTCTCTCTCTCTCTCTCCCTCCCCCCTACCTTAGAGAGCAGCCGGCCAGAGAAGCGGGAAATCAAGTGCCCCACCCCGGGCTGTGACGGGACTGGTCACGTGACTGGTCTTTACCCACACCACCGCAGCCTGTCGGGCTGCCCGCACAAGGACAGGATCCCCCCTGAGAGTGAGTCAGAGGACCAAACATCACAGTAGAATAGTGTGGATTGAACTCTGAAAGTGTAAAAATGTCCATGTTTAGACTTTGCAGGATACCTTTAGATCAGTGGCTCGAAAAGGTATCCCAGTAGAGTCCCATTATATTCCATTTCCTTTTTTAAGATAATATTTTCTTTTCCATACATTGTCTTCAAGGCCAATGTTTGCCAAACACATTTTTGGACACTGCTGCTACAGAAAATCACGCAAAGCGATACCCAATATTTTTAAAGTCATGTCATCAACATGGATATGTCCCATTTCCCATAATCCCTCTTGATTGGCGTGACGGTCGCTTATGTGACGTGACGGTCGCTTATCTCCCGATTAGGGAGTCTTACTGGACAATCACGGTTAATCAAGTATCTGATGAAGGTCGGTTGACCGAAACATTGTTCCTCGATAAATATTTTTCTATGTGAACACAGTGTGCGGGAGCACTTCTTTTTTTATGTTGGCTGTTCTCTCCTACGCACATGTCCTTGTACAGTAAGTAGGAGTACAAAAGGAATTTGTTTTTCCAAACAGCTGCCTTATACACAGTAAAATCTGTTTGTTCATATACCGTTAACTATGAGAGTGTACAAACGGACACTTAACTCGTATGAAACTCAGGGAATGTACAAATGGAACCAAACAGACTCTTACGGGTCCTTTCGGTTCTGTTTATTTACTGACTCTGAGAGTTTTTTATTTTATTTTACATTGTAGATTGCGGGGCCACCGTCGTTGCTTTAGAAGCCTATGTGCCCCATAAGCACTTTAGCTCTCCCAGCTTAGCCCTGCCTCTTCACGCGTATCCATTCGCACATAAAGAACGTCACACAGAGCCAGCTCTATACGGCAGCCTTGACCGCAGTGTCTGTTGAATTAGATCTGATACGCTTCTATTCAACCCTCCTGACAGGCTGGTATTTACATTTAAATGAAACATTCTGTTTAAATACAGGGGATCCTCTTTTACCGCAACCTATTGATTTTGTAATGTTGTGTGTGTGTGTGTGTGTGTGTGTGTGTGTGTGTGTGTGTGTGTGTGTGTGTGTGTGTGTGTGTGTGTGTGTGTGTGTGTGCGTGCGTGCGTGCGTGTGTGTGTGTGTGTTTCCAGTTCTGGCCATGCATGAGAATGTGCTGAAGTGCCCAACTCCTGGCTGCACTGGACAGGGACATGTGAATAGCAACCGCAACACACATCGCAGGTAGGTGTGTGTGTGTGTGTGTGTGTGTGTGTGTGTGTGTGTGTGTGTGTGTGTGTGTGTGTGTGTGTGTGTGTGTGTGTGTGTGTGTGTGTGTGTGTGTGTGTGTGTGTGTGTCAGGTGAAGCAGTAAACATATATAGGCTGCTGTATTTGTATGCAGGACAGCAAATGTGTCGGTCCTCATCAGCTTGATGTATCTTCAAACTCAGCACAAACTCTTATGTATTCAGCTCTCTCCTGTCCCCTTCATCCTCCCCCTGTGTCCTCCCCCTGTGTCTGTCCCCTCTGTCCTCCAGTCTTTCAGGATGCCCCATCGCGGCCGCTGAGAAGCTGTCCAAGTCGGGCCACGACAAGCAGCTCCACCCTCAGCCAATCGGCGAGCACCTCAAAGGAAGTCCCAACGATAGAGTTCTGAGGTGAGGCCAGAGATCGTGTCACCAGAGGTCCGAGGCTTTTTGCACTATAGGGTGCACTAGGATACAATCCCAGCTTTATTTTCAGGCCATTTCTGCTCTATTCGATGTTCAAACAGCGGGTCGGAACCCAATTGTAGGTCACAGATGCATTTTTGTGGGTCATGAGTAAATATCCCTTTATTTTTTGTTTCCAAAATGTTGTCATTAATTATTATTTTTTTAAAGATTTCCACAAAAAATTCAAAATGTTCATGACTAAAATTTAAATAAGCAAAGAAATTCCCTAAATCAGAAAACAAATTTAGTTTAAGAACTAGTGAAAATGGTAGATCTGCAAGATCTGCAAACTCGCAATGCTTGTAGATTTGATATTTTCACTAGTTTAGGTCCAGATCAAACGTAAAACTTATTTTTTGGGTCTGGAATGGGGCGATTTCTTTGCTCCTGGTGTTGGTGCTGCTTGTAGCGTTGGCGGAGTGCGTACCCGTTGGGAGCGTGTTGCCGCTGGGAGTTTGCTTTGCCCCCAGAGCGTTCTTGTGAACCGCTGATCCGATGGACTTCACAGTCGACATTGCAATCCCATGGGTCTTCAGCAATACACCTGCCAAGTGTGAAGTAGATCGGATCGCTGTTTCTTCAGATATGTGAAGTAAAGATTGATACAGTGGCATGTGTCAGGAACACAGCAACATCTAGAGTGTTTATTTGACTCTTAACTCATCCAGAGCCCAGGACATTAACGGATTAGGGGGTCCAGAGTGCCCCCTCCCGGCCCCATTAACGGCCATTGTCTTATTTTGAAGGCCAGAAGTCTAGACCGGAAGTACTTCCGGTCTGACGTCATCGGATCCTGCGACGGAACCGAACATTGTTTACGTGGTGCCATGCTGGATTGCATAGGAGCGTTTATACATGTGTTTTATAAGCGAGCATCTGCCTCCATCTTCGCTTCTAAAGTGTTGTTTTGAGATAATGGACATTAAAGATGAGATCGGCCGTCCACCTCAATGTTATGGGATGACTATTGTGTGCTCGTGGAGCCGTGATGATGACAAATCAGCGCGGATTTCGTCTCCGGAGCGTCGGCCATTGTACTAGGTATTTTTACTCGCCGTTACAGTAATATATTACTTTTCGCGCGACATCACGCATTCGGCACTATACGTACTCTAGTACTTATCGCGTGACATCACGCGAAAGGCACTAGATGAGTTAACACTCTCAAACTTAAATTAACTCTCTCATTGTTGCTGTGCACAATGAGAGAAATAGAAGTGCATGCAGCTCAGTCATTATAAAACGAAAATCTCGTCAGGTGAAATGGTTCAAGGCTTATAAACCAAAATGTGAAAAAGTGGGGGTGGATGTTCCTCCTTGGCCTGCTGAATGTGAGAAGGCTTTATCCCGATCGGTCCAGCAGTGCCTGAGATTAGCTGGTCCCAGTCCAAGGTTCGGACAAACGAATATTGGCAAAAACATAATCTCCGCCTTTCAGAGTAGTGGAAAAAAATAGCACATCACAACAATAAAGCAAAGAAATAGCACACATTTTAATATGAAAGAAGAAGAATGCATCACAAGACAACGTGCACGACACGTGTATGATAAAATATCCATGGTGACCCTTTCACCTACATACTCTACCTATGTACCATGTTATAATTGAGTCATCTAATTCAGCACGCACACACAGTTAGTCCTTGACAAGGTTGGCTACAGTGCTACTGCGTCACTTACTGTACGAAGCTGCCACGCAGAGGCAACTCTGACCTTGGGTCCTTTGCTTCCCAAAAGAGGTGGAGCTTGTCTGTGATTGGCCGTAAGCACCAGGAAGTTCTTGAACCGGTCGGTGTAATCAGTGTCGCCTTAACGGTGTCACTTCAAACACTCAAGTCTCTCCATCTCCATTCAGTCAGTCCTGCCAGCCATCCGCCCTCATCACAACCAAAAGAATGATAATTAACACGAAGCAGACGCTGGTATTATGCTAAGTGCACGCTCTCCCTCATTGGTATTTTAATTAATAATGCAGCCGATAAGCTAATTATGCGAGTTATAGGGGCATTGTGGGGGGATAGGAAAAATAATTGCTTTCCTTGAGGAAAACCTCATCGGTGGTCCGACAAAGCGTCAAGGATTAAAACATAATAAGGCCTGGCTTGTTTTTCCACCCTCATTGTTATTAAAATGAGTGGGGCTGTCTGTTATGTACGGAGAACACAGTTGAAGGGCACTAAATATTCCGCACGCGATCCGCCTCCTAATGGAATTCATGTTGAATAAATAAAAAGAAGAAATCCTAAGTGATCAATGGTCGAAAGCGGCGGGAAGAAGCTTAGGCTGCTCTGTCAAGAAAGCCCACTCTCAGACAGCCTCTCTCTGCGTGTGTGCGTGGGTCTGTGTGCGTCCTGTAGTGTGTCTGCGTACGTGTGTGTGTGTGTACTGTAACACGAAGGCCGGTAGCGAGAGTGCGACCACGGGGCAGGTCATATAGCTTATTAATGAGCATGGGGCTGCAGAGCAGGGAGAGACTGTGACAGGGGATAGGGGCTTAGACTAGACTGGAGAGAGCTGAGGAGAGAGAGAGAGAGAGAGAGAGAGGGACACAGAGATAAGGAGAAGGAGAGCAAAGTGGAGGAAGGTGACTCCACTCTGCTCTCCAGTGGCGTCAGTTCAGCAAAAGCTAAGGTATGGCAACATGACTGGTGTCTTGCACGTGCGCGACTCTCTCTCTCTCTTTCTCTCTGTTTCTCTCTGTCTGTCTGTTTGTCTGCCTATCTCTCCCATCAATCCCTCTGCTGTAGCATTCTCATTTACCCCACTTGCTCTCGACCTCCTAGCCCTCTTTCTTTCTCTCTCACTGTACTCGTCTCCTCTGTCTGCCCCCCTCTCTCTCTCTGTGTCTCGCTGTCGCTCTCTCTCTTTCTCTCTCTCTCTTTCTCTCTCTCTCTCTCCTCTGTTGTCTTCCTCCCTCCGGTCTATCAGTGGTTTTAGTGCCAACAGGTCTGACAAAAAACCCAGGCTCTCCAGGAAAGCGAGAGGACTTAAAGCCCATAAATTCCATGCTCTACAACATGCAAATGTGCCCTCCACTGATAAGAGAGCTTTTAATCCTGCCACACTCCTGCTAAGTACATTGCTGCCCCCTCTCTCCCTATGACTCTTTCTCTCTCTCTCCCTCTCTCTCTCCCTCTCTCTCTCTCTCTCTCTCTCTCTCTCTCTCTCCCCCTTCCACTATTTGTGAGTTTCAGGCACGTGCACACACATAGACATCAAAGGGGGCTAGAGCCCCTGCTCTTTTAACAGTGCCCTCTCCAGACCATGAATGCAGTTTTTACTATAGTGAAAGAAATGCAAATGCCCTCTTTCCATGCCATATCTGAATGCAGCGTAATTTCAGCCCCTGCCTTTCTAACATTCTCTGCACGTCCCTGGTTAGTTTTGCTTCATGCATGACTAGTGTCTCTATTCTCCGCACCTTGTCTCTGTGCTACTCTCCATTATGCTACTCTAATGAACTCTGCTCTGTTAAGCAGAGTTAAGAACTAGTTTGTGCCACAGAGATATTTGGTGAAATGCATCATGATATTTGATTTGATCCACAATCACCCAGCCCAAGCTGTCTCTCTTTCTCTCTCCATGGACAGGCCAATGTGTTTCGTAAAGCAGCTAGAAGTGCCCCAGTATGGAAGCTACCGGCCCCACATGATGCCCACCACCCCCCGCGCCAACCTGGCCAAGGAGCTGGAGAAATACTCCAAGGTGTCCTTCGATTATGCAAGCTTCGACGTACAAGTGTTTGGGAAACGCATGCTTGCTCCAAAGATGCTGCTCACCAGCGAACCCTCACCCAAAGCCTTCAAAAGTAAGAGTTCACACATTGATGTCATGAGAACCGTGTGTCGCGGGAATCCGTTTTGGGAATTGCCAGTGAAGTGCCTAAAACCACTGTATCCTACTATATGATAACGAGACTGTCCCCCTGAACTGTCAGTCAGTCACTCACTCATAACCTGTCTGTTCCATATGGTTCTCCTCAGTGGCTCGAGCAATTGATCTGAACTTGCACACGGGCATTGACCGTAGGCATATTATGCATTTAACCACAACGCCTGTTTTTCACTTGACCAAATATTGCTGCGACCGTAGGTCACAGTTTACCAACAGAACTGTCACAGCTTGTCCGTATCTGTCCGTACGGGTAACGCCTGACACTGTGGTTCCCCTGAACCATCACTGTGACATCACAGGTGACATCACAGTGATGTCAGATACTCAGAGCAGGGATCTCCATATATAGGCATAAAATTGATTCTGTTAGGGATCTCCAATCCATATATATATATATATATATATATATATACATTGGTTTTCAAGCAGTGATCTGGGGACCACCAGTGGTTCTTGATGGGTTTCCAACTAAATGATGGAGAGTTGGTAACCAAATGGACCCTTATAGATCTTTAAAGTTATACCATGTAACTTTTTTTATAAAACAAATCTTAAAATTGTCCTAACTGTTAAATCGCTAAAGTTTTAGAACCCCCACTCTGTTATTTTCAGCTTCTGAAGCCTTCTCTTTATATGTTTTCTATGAGTTGTGAGGGGGGGAGAATTTCCCGGCAAAATGATGTAATCTCCCACATGATACACTACCGGCCAATCACAGCACCGATCATACACCACCGGCCAATCACAGCGAGTCTTGCTGTCTCTAAAGGAAGTAGCTTCCCTCAGCAACTGTGTTTACATTGGTGAAGGAATCTTGCCTGCTACTCCCTCAATCCTGGTCTAAAAATGATGGGAGACGGCTCTACGGAATCGTATCGGCGAGGCGGAGGTGCCCGCGGACCCCCGTTCCGGTGGTCCGCGGCGACTCCGGCCGAAAAAAGCAATACCGCTACTGACCACTAGTTGAGCAGCTTCCACAGTACAGCTTTAACTCTTGAGAGCGTAAAATGAAACCAAATGGACCCCTATGGAAACCACCGGACTAGTATATAAATTCTATTTTCCTGTTCTTTCCGACACAGCCAAGCCCTCGTTCCACAAGTCACCGCCGTCACCCAGCCTGAGTCTCCCCTGTTACGGGAAGAGCTCCTCCTCCTCGGCCTACGACTACTCCCACGATGCCGAGGCGGCGCACATGGCCGCCACGGCCATCCTCAACCTGTCCACGCGCTGCTGGGAGAAACCCGAGAACCTGAGCACCAAACAACACCACCACCACCACCACCACCACCACCACCCCCGCAAGGTGACACACCCTCTTCTGCTTCCAAACAGCAACATACTGAATGTTCACTTCAGTTAGAACTGTGTGTTTGTTTAACTGTGTACAAATGTAACCACATGTATCAATGAACACTTTGAACACTGGAGTTTCATTTGTACACAGTAATCCAGAGTTCATTTATCTCTCTTTTATTTTATTTCCTACAGTAGTTCCTTGAAGAAAAAAAACAAAAAAAAAAAAACGACCAGTTCCCTGTCTTGTGTTTGGAGTTTGGACCAAAAAAAAAAAAATCTTTCTTCAGATTGTAAATAATATATATTTTTCTATTTTAATATTTCATTGCTATGAAAAGATACACTCTCCACTTAATATAATAATAACAACAACAACTATAATAAAGATACTCATGTTATCGCCATATAACATGATAACAACATGGGTACCTTCCAGCTCGCCTGCAGGGTACTCCAACAAACACTATTGGCAGTTTTCACAGATGGGAATCCGCCAGAGAACTCACTGCATTAGCGAATCCTACCGGTTAGTTAAGAGGCCTGTTCAGAGGAAAAGGGTACTGCCCGAGAAATCATGAACCTCTGTGTGTGTTATGAATCTCCCAACGATGCTCCTCGCTGTCAGGTGAAAAGGAAGTGGTTGTGTAATGTGTACTACATGTCATAGTTTCAGTATTGGATGGCTGCCCTTCTGGCTGGGTATTGCAGGAACATTAGTCAAGTTTGCTCCAGTAAAGATAAGACATGAAGTGAAATAAATATCATATTACAATGAAATAAAAATATACAGCAATTACTGTATCATTCATTGTAGGGAGAATGGAACATTAAACTGTAGTTTTGGTCCTCTCCTGCAGTAGGTTTTGTGGTCCTAGCATCACATTGCTTGTTGCTGCTGTTGCTCCGGCAACCTGCCGCCATGCTTTGCACTATACCGTCTTAATTGGACAAATAGATTGGCACACTTCTCAAGCAGCGTACCGCTGAGCCTTCATTCTCCAAAAGCTTGACTCCAGGCCTTTTCTGCTGCTCAAACTGTGCTGTCAATATGCCAACAACTGTTTTTCCCCTCGTAGTGCTCAGATAAAGAAAGATTGTATTAGCTGATTGTAGTGCAGATTGAAATGTTGCACAGCTGGGGAGATGAGAGGAGAGAGAGCGTAGTCAGTCAGTGAGCCCAGCGTGGCGAGAATGAAACGCTGCTGTTAACTCTTCAGAAACCAATCACTCTCTTCTCTTCTCTTCTCTTCTCTTCTCTTCTCTTCTCTTCTCTTCTCTTCTCTTCTCTTCTCGTCTCGTCTCTTCTCTTCTCTTCTCTTCTCTTCTCTTCTCTTCTCTTCTCTTCTCTTCTCTTCTCCTCTCCTCTCCTCTCCTCTCCTCTCTTCTCTTCTCTTCTCTTCTCTTCTCTTCTCTCTTCTCTTCTCGTCTCTTCTCTTCTCTTCTCTTCTCTTCTCTTCTCTTCTCTTCTCGTCTCGTCTCGTCTCGTCTCTTCTCTTCTCTTCTCATCGCCACCCCCTTCTCCACCGTAGAGATGGGACGATGATATGAAAATGTCATATCACGATTATTGTGGCAAAAGAAATCGCGATTTACGGTATTATCGCGATAATCAAAAATTATTATCCTGGGGTGGAACATTTGCCAAAAAATAGCAGATCTACAGGCTCACAACGCGTTGCAACGCAACGCGTTGTGAGCCTGTAGATCGGCTATTTTTTGGCAAAGACATTTGATAGAGAGTGAGAAAAAGAATCAAGTATGTAGGCTATATTATAAGTACCGTATTTTCCGGACTATAAGGCGCACTTAAAAGCCTTTAATTTTCTCAAAAAACTACAGTGCGCCTTATAGTCCAGTGCGCCTTATATATGGATCATTCATTGACATTGACATTCCCTTTAGCACAGCTCCATCTGTTGGATGCATAACGCAACGATATCGTCTATTATGTGCGCCTTATAGTCAGGTGCGCCTTATATATGAAAACAGTTTGAAAATAGACCATTCATTGACAGTGCGCCTTATAGTCAGGTGCGCCTTATAGTCCAGAAAATACTGTACCTTTTACCAATAGAGGGTTTAAATGGTACTGGATATGCAGCTCGGCAAATAAAAGGTGAATTGATCCCAGTGCATGACGGAGGATGATATCACGATAAATTAAATCTCCACGATACGATTATCGTGAGTGTTTTTTATCACGACATACGATAATATCGCTTATCGTCCCATCCCTTCCCCACCGCTACCCCACCCCTTTCCTCTCCTTTGCTAATCTTCTCTTATACCGCTCAGGGAAATTGAAGATTGTATTAGCTTATTGCAAGGCAGATTGAAACATCACACAACTGGGGAGAAGGGAGGAACACTGACACGTTGCTTATAATGCTTCATATGGCCGTGTACTGTTCTCTCCTCTCGTAATCTCTCCACTCCTTTCCTCTCCTCATGTCTCCTCTCATCAAACCTTCCTCTCCTCGGACCTGGCATCTCTGCATGAATAATAACATCAGGAGGCATTGGCTTACAGCAACAGGGTGGTGTTGAGATGCAGTTGCATCATGCCCTCTCTCTCTCTCCTCATGGTTCATCCTTTCATCCCTCCCTCCCACTCTTCATGTTGTTATTGAATTGGGCTGACTGCCAGGTCCCCGGATTACTTTTACACCAGGTAGTCCTTTTTCATTAACTGCCGGACCAATCTCCCACTCACTTTCTCCGCGCCCCCGTCACTTTGCTTCCTTTTCCTCTCACCTGACCCTCTCCCTCTCTCTCCCTGTGTGTCTCTCTCTTTCTCTCTCTCTCTCTCTCTGTCTCACTCTCTCTTTTTCTCTCTCTCTCTCTCGGTCTCTCTCTCCATCTGATTTTCTCTTTTTCTTGTTTTCTTTTACTGTTTTGTTCTTTCTGTCTCTTACATCGTCTTTCTCCATCTTGCTGTCCCTTTGTGCCCCTCCCCCCACATCAACCTTTTGATGTCTCTCCATTTCTCTCCCTCATTGCCTCTTTACTCCTCTCTCTCTATCTCTCTCACTCTCTCTCTCTCTCTCTCTCTCTCTCCCTCTCCCTCTCTCTCTCGTGCGCTCTCTCTCTCCTCCCCCTCTCTCTCTCTTCTCCCTCTCTGTGCTCAGGAGGTGTAATTGGAGCACCACTTTCCCCCATATTGTGATTTTTTAAAAGCTTTTTCTGCTCGCAGGGAGGAGAGAGAGTGACTGATTCATCTCTTGTCGATTTCCTGACACTGTTTAGTGGGGGGAGGGAGGGAGGGAAGGGAGGGAGGGAGTGGGGGCTTAAAAAGTCAAGATTAATGACTCTGGCAGCGCTAGCAGCCTGGAGTTGATCGCTCAGGATCTGATCCAGGAACAGACCTTTTGCAGCGTTACATCAACCATGGCCTGTGATCACATTCAGGGCGGTTTGTAAGCAGCGGGAACACTGAGCTCATCAGCCAATGATGAATTTGGAATCAGTTCATGTTATCCCCTTCCCAAAAACACACACACACACACACACACACGCACACGCACACGCACACGCGCGCTCTTCTCTTGGCCCTTGATCGGCCAATACGGCCATTTTAGATGAAGCACCTCCCTCTGTTCACCTGCCAATACAATAACGCTGTGTGGAGATGAGCCATGCTGATGGCCGTGCATGGCCAAGGGTGTGTGACTACACATTGTTGCAAACACGATTTACAAAGGCAGGTGGCGCGGCGAGGACGCACTGTGGGTGTACACAGTGTATCTGTGTGTGATGTACAAAGAGATCTGCATGTACTATTGATGTGGGCTCTTTTCAGGCAACTGCAGTAATGTATTCTGTCCTTTTGGTGTTTCTTGGCCCGGGTCCCAGTCTGTACAAAATGGAACCAAATGGGCCCATAAGGGTCCATTTGGGTGCATTCACTCTCTGACTTACATTAACACTAAGGTTTGGTTTCATGTTGCGGTTTCATTTTGAGTACAAATGTACAATTTTTCGCTGCCATCGTTTGCAGAAAGTAGGGCAACACAACTTTTTTAATACCACAGCTGAGCCAACCAGCCAAATTCAGCTTGGTTAGGGATTCCCCAAACTGAATAAATTACACTGGAATGCAGTATAAACACAAAACTGATTTGCTTGCTCTATCTTGTTGTTACCAATGTATTTGCTTTCCATAGCATGCCTAAATGCATCTAACTTAAAATCTTTTCACACACAACACTTTGCTATTGCATTATAGCTTAGAATTAGCAACGACGAAATATGACTTTTAGTTGGATGCTACATGACACCTCAAAGTGCAGGAAACACTCCGTCTACAGTATATGCACCTTGATGCTGGGAAGGTGCTTGAATTTCACATCTGAAAACCTGTACGAGCTCATCATTACAGGATTTGAGGGGAGAAAGTGAAGGAAATCAATATATGCTCATATGAACAAAACCCCTTTGAACAAAGTGACCTTGTCCTTTGTTGTGACAGAGGAGGCTGCATGTTCACATACCGTGCATAATGTTATATCAAGTTATGATAAGGCACAGGGGTACAAGCTGTTCTTTTGTACTGTCTGTATGTATGTATGTACAGTATGTATATGCATTTGGATGTGTGCATGCATATTGATGTATGCACAATGTTGCATCCAAATGTCTTTAAGAGGGTAATTAAAGCCATCATCATGATGTGTGTCTGACTCACCATACGCTGGAGTGAATCACACATCACTGCAGCTATTTACAACTATATGTGCTGTATGTTCATGCATTATGTAATAAACAGGGATATGGTGAGGGTTGACCTTTTGAACATCAAAACATGTATATTTATATGATAAACTAGTTCACTGTTGCCCACTATATTTATTATCCAATCCGATTTTGTTTATGTCGTCCCTTCTTATCCAATGCAGGAGATATACACTGTTTTAGTCCAGCTCTATCTTACGGTCCGGCTCTATTGCAGCTCTATTGCGTTTGGCATTTCCTGAAGAAAGTTAACATGATTAAATGAAATTCATGTGGCGACTTTTAGCCATGGTTAAGAAATATGCCTGCAGAGACACACCAGTGTGGGACGGAAACTAGGGATGGGACGATAAGCGATATTATCGTTTATCGTGATAAAAAACACTCAAGATAATCGTATCATAGAGATTTAATTTATCGTGATATCGTCCTCCGTCATGCACTGGGATCAATTCACTTTTTATTTGCCGAGCTGCATATCCGGTACCACTAAAACCCTCTGGAATTGGTAAAAGGTACTTATAATATACGTACTTGATACAGTCTTTTTTTCACTCTCTATCAAATGTCTTTGCTCAAAAAATAGCCGATCTACAAGCTTGTAGATCTGCTATTTTTTTGGCAAATGTTCCACCCCAGGATAATGGATTTTGATTATCGCGATAATATCGTAAATCGCGATTTCTTTTGTAACAAAAATCATGATATGACTTTTTCACATCTTCCCATCCATAATGGAAACCCCAGATTGCATTGGTACCGTTACCGTATGCACAGTGTTTCATGCAGACGATACGCTAACTAGTGGTGACACAATCTCTCCCCAGGACACGGACATTGAGGTGGATGAGAACGGCACTCTGGACCTGAGCATGAAGAAGCCCATCAAGCGAGAGGGCAGCCTGTCCGGCACGAGCCCGGGCGTTCGATCCCCGGACCCCTCGTCCTCGTCCTCTTCCTCCCTCCACCACGGCATGGCGTCGCCGCACATCGGCCACCCCTACAAGCAGGAGGAGTGGGAGGGGCCGCTGGACTACACCAAACCCAACCGCCAGCGCGAGGAGGAAGCAGATGAGGTCAGTGTTACGGTATATCTCTGCTGTCGGGCCGAAACTCCAAAATGTACATTTTCGGGAAAATGAGCTCAAGTGGAGTTAGGAGGTTTTGACCGAAGGGCTTTTTGCTACTTTTCGTTGGTTCAATATTATTTTAACCAACACACAGACGTAAAGGGTGTTCAATAGCACATGTTTATGAAAAAAAGAGCAGGTCAATCGGGGGGAGTTAGCTGGTTTGGCAGAAAGTGTGGAGTTAGGAGGTTTTGTCCCAAGCACTTTTTACCACTTTCCGTTGGTTCAATATTATTTTAACAAACAATCAGATGTAAAGGGTATAGCCCTGATCTATGCCAAAATATCTAAAACCTCAAAAATGGAGTAGGTTTTGGCCAGACAGTGACGATATTCAATTCAATCAAACAGAAAATATATATCCCAGAGGAGAAATTCCTGATGCAGGCATAGTGATTAAGGACAGTACGGGTCTCCTGCGCTTATGAGCTTGAGACAGTACTACTTGTCAACGAGTAGACCTACATTTCTCAATGGAAGACTCAGTATAGGTAGTTGTATTGTATCAACATACTCTACCATACAGATTGGTTCAAATAACATCTTATTCATTATAATAAGTTCCAGTTATTCACCAGGTCAACAGGCAAGGAGGTTAACAGAGATTGTCCATGGGTGTGTCCATCCACCTGTGTGTGTCTTATGCAGATATTGCAGATATTCTCAGATACCGCTGGACTGAATGGAGCATATACTGTACATACTCCCAGTAGAAATGGAAGACATTCCAAATATTTCTCTTTTGACGTATAAATCTTAGGTTGTACAATCAGGTTAATCCCATGGATCATGACATGACTCCCCGTATACCGGTTAGGTCCCACCCGAGTCCACTTTACTAGATTTTCTGCCATTTTGTATATTCTTTAAAACACTTTTTACACCCATTATAATATAGGGTGTTTAAGTTCCAAACCATGCACAATCTTTTGTGTTAATGTGTGAATAGATTTTAGGCTTAGGTAATGAAAAAATCTTGTACCGTTCTCCTGTGAATAGAGTTTAGGCACAGGGCAAAATGTGTCTTGTATTTCCATGAACGGTATACGCCGCTGAAATGTCACGACAAGAATATTAGCAGAGAATCCCAGCTGTCCGGAAATTCATTTCCACTTTGCATATGTTTCTATAAGTTCTGCCGGATCGTATTTCCCCGCCATGTGTCCTAGACCGTTCTCCTCTTTCCTTTATTCATTTATCTCAGCGAAATAGGAGTGGATGTACAGTTCATAACACTGCACACACTGCATCAGAAGGTGGTGTGTGTGTCAGGTGCGTTGCACCATCCTGTCTTTGGCATTATGCAAATTCCCGCTCCTTTGAACTTTTTTCAGAAGAAATACAAAGAACCTTGAATATGAATTTTTGATGAAGACACACACTCTGCGTTTGGAGCATCGCTTGTCCACAAAGAATTAAAAGAGAGGGATAAGAGGAGAGCATCTGTGTGCACAGTGGTTCAGTCATGTTAGTTTCTTGTATACAAGTACAAATCACAGTGCTATTTTATCCATTTGTAACTCAGAAAGTGAAGAAATGTGCATGAGTTTAATAAAAGATGCGATCCATAACTTAACTCAGAAGGTGAAGAAATGTGTGTATGAGTTTAATAAAAGATGCAATCCATAACTTTTTTAAAGTTAATAAAACATATATTTCTTTTACCGATCTGTAAGGTAGTGTACGGTGGTTTTATTGATTTAAATCCTGTAGTTAGGTAGGTTCACTACACAAAGTGTAATGTCTTCCCAAATGGCATGGGCTTTCCGTCTAATTAGTTCAGCAGTAGAAAGTTCAGCACTCGTACCGTGTCGACCTGAGTTCAATTCCTGGGTAGGTAGGACATCGATTTTAGGGATTTCACCTTTAAAGATGGGGTGCCATGATTCTCCCCCTCTATAAAACATGATTATCTACTATTATGATTATACTAGGAGGAAGAACTTTTCCAAAAAAGTGTACAGAAAGAGTTAAAATTATGTTTTTATGTGGCCACACCCACCAGTTCATTGGTATGCGTGGTTGTCATGGTGGGTGGTGACACCCACATGTGTTGGGTGAATGGTAATTAGGGGAGGGGTTGATTCTATGATGTAATAAGTATGGGTGTTTTTGGAACGGCACGTCTGACCCAGCAGGTGGCATCCTCCAGGTAAAAACCCAAATAAAAAGAGAATGCATAATTGCTCATAACAACCACACCAGGGGGTCTAATAAGCCCTTTTGCAAATCCCGCCCCATTCTGCCCTGTTACTATGATAGGACATTTGACCCTGGGCAGATTGTTTTTATAGTGGCAGTGAATGGGATTTTTTTTCCCTTCATAGCCTCATTACAGCTATATAAAGTACCAAAGGAAAAACATCTAGGTGATATTAATAAAAAGGGAAGACAAAGGTACAGTAGTTACATTGCAAAACAGGGGGTTTACCCGAAAATATATGTTTTAATTTGTTTAATCCCAGTGGGACAGAATCCTCTTTGCAGATTCTTTTATAGTGGTAGTGGATGGGATTTTTTTCCCTTCATAGCCTCATTACAGCTATATAAAGTACCACAAAAAACACATCTACGTGATATTAATAAAAAGGGAAGAAAAAGGTACAGTAATTACATAGCAAAACAGTAGTTTTCCCCCCGAAAATAAATGTTTTAATTAGTTTAATCCTCTGGATCAGAAAGAGAATAGACCGCGCATTGCATCCTGGGTAGGAAGAGGACAGAACTATAATCCTAACCTCACATAATAGGCTGGCTTTTCGTAATTCTGCCCATTTAAAATATATGTACCCAATCGTGACTCTTAGACCATTGATATGGTCCATGTGAACTAGTTTGTTGAAGCTTATTCATTATGATGAGCGAGATCACGGCCGAGATCGCGGCCGTACCGGGCGATCGCCGTGTCGCGCACTGCGGACAGTTTTGAAAGCCACATTTAACATTCTCCACTGCACAAACTCCACCCCCGATAGCAAAAAGTGAATGTTTTTTTCTGGTTGGCCAGTCAGGGAGTCTCAGGGACCAATCAGAAGGCTGACAAACGGTCTATTAAGTACTGTCAACCTCCTAGACACATGAAAACCAGAAAAAGTACAAAACTATGGCACCACCTCTTTAACACCGGGTTTTACAGAACGACACAAGAAATCTGTCACTCAAATGAAATACTTACCTCACCAAAATGCACAGTAATGTTGTGAATAATAATCGATTGTCACAGACAATATGAGAAAGGGCAGTGCTCATGTTGTCTCCTCCAGATGGAACACACCGGCCAGTCGTTCGCCTCCTCCGACCCTGAAGACGGCGACATGATGCAGGACTGTCTGGAGGACAGGAAGTACCCCGGAGAGGTCACCAGCCCAAGTTTCAAGGTCAAGTTCCTTCAATCCAAGGACCCCAAGAAGGACCTGCTCCTGTAAGTGACCGAGAGAACGTCAGAGGACATAGCAGTCACCCTGTCCCTTACTGTGATATTTAATCACACCTAGTCACTGGTGCTTCCATCTAGGGATGGGACCATAATCGTTATTATCGTTTATCGTGATAAAAAACACTCACAATAATTGTGGAGATTTTGAGATTTATTGTGAAATCATCCTCCGTCATGCACTGGGATCAATTCACCTTTTATTTGGCGAGCTGCACATCCGTTACCATTTAAACCCTCTATAATTGGTCAAACGGTCCTGGAAATAACCTACTTGATACAGTCTTTTTTTCACTCTACCAAATCTCTTTGCCAAAAAATTGCCGATCTACAAGCTCACAGCGCTTGTAGATTCCGCAAATATTCCGCCAAAGGATAATGGATGTTGAGGATATTTTGATTATCGCGATAATATTGTAAATCGCTATGCCTTTAGTCATAATAATCGTGACATGACATTTTCATATCCTCCCATCCCTACTTCCATCTCATGCTTTCCTTCCTGTCTGTCTCCTTCTCCAGGTGTCCCACCCCTGGTTGTGACGGCAGTGGCCACATCACTGGAAACTATGCATCTCATCGCAGGTAGACAACACTCATACCACACACCACAATATACTTATACTTATCTATGGGCTAGTTTCACTTTTTAGTCCATGCCAAGCCCAGGTCAAACCTTCATACACACTGTCCACACAACAGGAGAGGTTCATGGTCTCTGTGAAGCACAAAATGTATCTCCGCCATGCTATGACGGGAGTGAACATGTACAAAATTTCCAAATTAAACTATGAATGACTGCATATAAACAGCACAGTATACTGTAAAATATAGGGTTAATGGATGAAGGATGAAGCATAGGGGTTAAATCCAGCTCTAGAGCTCTTGCTCTGGCCAGGGAGTCAAGGGTGTGAGTACATTTCCATACAGACGAATGCATAATGAATGAATGAATGAATGAATGAATGAATGAAGGAATGAATGAATGAATGAATGAATGAAAGAATAAAATACGCACGCACGCACGCACGCACATACTGTATACATGTATTTATGTATGTATGTATGTATGTATGTATGTATATGTATGTACCGTATGTAGGCCTACTACTATATATACAAATAGCATGTTAGGGTGAGACTGCTCCATTGCTGCTTACTGTATATTGCTTTGGGTACCAGAATCCAAATGAGGCAAACCGCATCTATTTCACATAATTCTATTTGACCCCTGCATTCCTGAGTCAATAATGTACACAGTGAAATCCTGAGCGTTAGGCTATAACTCTGATAGGGTACAAATGGAACCAAATGGACCCTTGTGGGTCCATTTGGTTCCATTTGTACCCTCTCAGAGTTAACTTCGCGCTCAGGATTTCACAGCGTGGCGTGAATATGACTTTGATATGCATCAGTAATTTACAGTCTACTTCTTCTGCCTGTCCATCCTTCTCCTTCGTATACGACCTTGGTATGCCGTGCGTGCATTCCTGATTTTATTTCCTTCACTCACGTTTTTCTCTCTCCTTCCTTCTCTCTTTTTTCTCTTCAAACCCCTTTTCAACTCCACTCACTTTCCTTCCCTCTCTCTCTCTCTCTCTCTCTCTCTCTGTTTTAACTCTCTCGTTATCATTTCTCTCTCTGCCTCTGTTTTCCTTCCACTCTCTCTCTCTCCTGTTTTCTTTTTGCTTCCTATTCTTCTTTTATACTCTCTTCGCCCTTGTTTATTTTCCCCTCCCTTTCTCTCTCTCTCTTCCCTCTCTGTCTATCTCTCTGTATATCTGTCTGTCTCTGTCTCTCTCTGTCTCTCTCCCTCCTCCTCCGTCCTTCAGTCTGTCTGGGTGTCCTCTCGCTGATAAGAGTCTGCGGTCCCTCATGGCGGCCCACACTGCTGAACTCAAGTATGTCTGCGCTCTCTCTCTCTCTCTTTGCTTGTCTTTTTTTCACCGCCACTTCAATGTGTAACTGCCACCGACTCCTCCACCGCTGAACACACCACAATGGTGGCGTTCTGCTGACATTCACTTCCCATTGTCACCGCTGGCTGCTGCCTCTGCTGCCCGTCGCATCTGTTTGCGGTGTTTTCTCTGCAAACGCTGCTGGGGGCTCAATTCACTCTCAGTTCGTCTCCACTGTCAATTTAAAGTGCAGGGAGAGTGGCAGTGCAGTGTACATAACACATACAGATGGAGGGATGGGGGGAGGGAGGGAGGGAGGAAGGAGAGAGAGAAGGGACGTGCAGAGAATGTTAGAGAGGCATGGGTTGAAATTTCTAAACGGGCCTTTTAGTGGAAATATCGAAAATAGCAGACCTCCAAGCTCACAACGTGGTGAACTTGGAGGTCGGCTATTTTCACTGCTTGATACCACACTGAACAAGTGAATTCTGGAGATGTGACATAACGGCATGGATTTATACACAGAGACGGCAATTCTTTCAACATAAGATGCTGCATTCAAGTTCAGTAGAGTTTGGACAAGGCAGTTCTCTTGAACGCTGCCTTCAGATATGGCATGGAAAGGGAGCATTTCACCGTAGTAAAAACTGCATTTGTGGTCTGGAGAGGGCACAGACGGATAAAGGGGCAGGGGCTCAAGCCCTCTTTAATAGTCTATGTGTGCATGTGCCTGGTTCCAAACTGAAAGTGAACTGACCCCAAAGCTGCTCTGCAACCTTCTACTCCAATAGAATCCATGACTAACCATATGAACGCTTTTCTTTGGCATGAATCTTTTCATGAAGCCACCTAACACTCCACAGCTCCATAACTCCACCATCAAACGTCCAACGTCCACCGTGTACCATTTACTGTCGGTTAAAAAGTCGATCTCGTCATTGAGCGGTGAGCTAAACATCGCTCTGCTATTCCCCAGATGCCCTACTATGGGATGTGACGGCTCAGGTCATCTCACAGGAAACTACGCCTCCCACAGAAGGTAACCCAATCCCTCTTCAGAGACAACAGAAAAAGACCAACACACAAACACACATACAGAGTCCCACATAAACGCACACATACACACACACAGCCAGTGAAGTCTAGAGACAGATCATGTTAGCGTTAGATAGGGGCCACACACAGGCATACATTCCCACCGTATTTGTCCATGGTATCCTATTTAGTATTGTAGTTGAATAGTCCTTATTGTTATCCCCTTTTTTTATATGATTTTTTGCAGCAACCTTTGTCGGTATACTGGCTAGGGCCTCCCTCTGTCGAGGCATGTCCTAGCCACTAATATCGACCAGTTAAACTTAAAAACACAGCTTGAAGAAGACCTTTTTTTCCAACCCCATGTTATCAACTCCATACTTTCTTGTTTTCAGTTTGTCTGGGTGCCCGCGTGCCAAGAAAAGTGGGATTAAAACAACTCCTACCAAGGACAACCAAGAGGACTCCGAGCTCTTAAAGTTCGTACCGCTCAGAAAGCCACGTCCCATAATGCACTGCTTTAGTGAGACTGACGGTAAAAAGTAACATGCAATAGACAATGAAGAGTGGGTAGTTTACTTGGATCATATACAGCAGGGTTCCCCAATTAGTTTTCCCCAAGGGCCGAATTATGTCTAGGGTACCAAGCCGAGGGCCACAACATTGCAGGGGGTGATGGTGGCGTTCCCGCAACTCCAGCGACTGCGACAGTTCAGATATCGTCGTTGTCGGGTGAAAATCTTGTATGTCCAAAACCATCCGTTTTGCATTTATGGTTTTAAAAATGATTTAAACTAGTGAAAACAGACGATCTACAAGCACACAGGTGCGAGGCGTTGTGTGCTTGTAGATCTGCTGTTTTCACTACTTTTGTGCGACGGCCTTGTATGATTTGCGAAAGAACGTACAAATTTGGAGATACGAGATTTCCACCCGACAACGACAATATACTAGTGTTGTTGCTGTTCTTATACCACCATTATTACTGGGGTTGGTGTGGGCCAGACAGTAGCCCCCCGCGGGCCGCAAATGGCCCGCGGGCCACCTATTGGGGAACCCTGATATACAGTATACTACTATACAGAGATGGTGACCTGCCCCTTTAGCTCCCCCTTCTTTAATTCATTCAGACCTATATCTGTTTTAATCCACCTACTGATGGGAAGTGACTTATCTTCACAGGCTGACTCTTTTTGACTGTAGTTCATGGTAGAGTATTGCAGCCTAGATCACCAATACATGAGATGTGAATGGGTTTCATCCTTCAGTCCAACATTCTCACAAGATGTGGTTGAGTCAAAAGCTAATGGAAGCACTCAGTGCTCGTGCTGTATCCATACTTGATAGCTTTGGTTTCTGCAATAGTGGACAAAGTACTCAACTCCAGTACTTGAGTCAAAGTACTGTATAGATATAGACTCCTGCCTGGTCAAATGTTACTCAACTACTTAAGTCAATCAAAGTCTTGTACTTGAGTTAAAGTACTGGAGTACATGCATTTGTAAATACTTGTAAAAAGTATTCAAAAGCACAAGCTTTTAAAAAGTATTCAATTGTATTAATTACAAAGTACATTTTTTTAACATCAATGCGATGCTGTATTAAAACTTTGACATAAAAAAAGGTTTTCCAGAAAGTTTGCATTGTGACATATTATAAGCTTGTAGATCTGCTACTTTCACTATATTTGAAATAGGGCTTAAGTGGGTAATTCCTCATGTACTTTTCCCCTTAAATGTCAAAAGTACAATATTTGTCCAATATAGTAGAGTGAAAGTCATAAGTATCAAAAAGTACTAAAATAATATATACTTAAAGTGCAAGGACACTTTAGTAGAGGTTTTGGTTATGTACTTACCTTGTCATGATGTAACTAGTCTGACTGGAGACACCGTTGTGCAGTTGATCGGAAAATAATAATCCAAATCGTTTATGTGCTATAAGAGTGACATTGACAGCTGTTTCGTCGTACAATGGAAGTCACTGATTTCTTCCAATCGACTGCACAACGGAGCGATACAGTATACTGTATGTCCCCAAGTGGACTAGTTAGACCCTGACAAGGTAAGTACATGACCCAAGCCTCTGCACAAAGTGTCCTTGTGCTTTAAGTACAGTACTTCATTACTGTCCACCACTGTGTTTCAGTAAGGGTTGATCCCCACATTAATGCAGTAATGTAGGATATTATCTGGTCATGTAGAAAGTTAATCGCAGCCTCCTTCCACCTGACATGTGTAGCTACAGCCTTTGATGAAATATCCTCAACTTTCTATACTTCCCACACGTGTGGTTTCCTCTTGTCTAACTATTGTACCACCCATTTCTTTCTCCTCCGCCCTCTGCCCCTCCGTTTCAACCTCCCTTCCTCGTCCGTCCCTCCCTCCGCCCGCTTGCCTTTCGCTCCCTTTGCCGCGCCCTCCAGCAGGTGCCCGGTGCCAGGCTGCGACAGCCTGGGCCACATCAGCGGGAAGTACGCCACCCACCGCAGTGCCTACGGCTGTCCACTGGCTGCCCGCAGGCAGAAGGAGGGCCTTCTGAACGGCACGCCTTTCTCCTGGAAGGCCTTCAAGACGGAGGGGCCTATCTGTCCCACGCCAGGCTGTGACGGCTCAGGCCACGCCAACGGAAGCTTCCTCACACACCGCAGGCAAGTTAGCATCAGACTATGGCCTCTAGTCCACTGGTTCCCCAACAGTGGGTCGCAGACCCATTTGTGGGTCGTGGACACATTTGTATGGGTCCCTTCATTTTTTGTTTCCTGTATTTTGTTTTTAATTATTATTATTTCATAACATTAAAAAACACATTCCCTAAAAGCTAAGAAATCTGTGAAAAAGTAATTTCATGAATAAATAAAAGAAAAAATCTAAGAAATTAGAAAACAAATATTTAAGACGTAGTGAAAATAGTCTAATCTATCAGCTCACAACGCGGCACGAAGCGACACGTTGTTTTGCTTGAAGATCTACTGTTTTCAGTAGTCCTGGGCAGACATCTAATTTATCTTTTTGCTCTAGTTTGAAGTTAGTTGTCTGTCCATGTGGTTCTCCAAATAAAAGGGAAGGGATTTATTCTTCATTAGCCACATTGTCAGTGTAATATTGGTGGCACAAATACTTAACATACGGCGTCCTCCTCCTCTACAGCCTGTCAGGATGCCCCAGAGCCTCCTTTGCCAAGAAGAAAGCCGCCAAGTTCCCTGGAGAGGACTACCTGAGCAGCAAGTTCAGAGCCACTGATGGTGAGAGGATGATGATGAGCGTGTGCTAGGCCAGGGCATTCACCAAATATTCCAATATTCGAACATTCGAATATCAAAGTCACTATTCGACGTTGTTCACAGAAGTCGAATATACGCTTATTTAAATAGCAGATCTACATGCTCACAACGCCTCGCAATGCGAGGCGTTGTGAGCCTGTAGATCTGCTATTTTCACAATGTTCGCCTCTTGCTTACTTAATATTTGACAGTTTGGCCAGTCCTGTCGAATATTGGACTATTCGAATACTTTGAGGTCGAATAATTCAAATACTAAAAATCACTATTCGTGAATGCCCTAGCGTGTGCCTGTTCCTTATGCGTGTGCGTGTGCATGTACGTGTGCGTGTGTGGTGTTCTATTCTATTCTAATGAGCCTGTCTCTACGGTCCCCCACCTGTAGTTCTGGATAATGACGAGGACATCAAGCAGCTCAACAGGGAGATCAATGACCTCAATGAGTCTAATAATGAGATGGAGGCGGACATGGTTAACCTGCAGACACAGGTGCGTGTTCCTCTTCATATCTCATCTACCAATGTTGTTGTTTTGATCTGTTTCACCCCTGCCCCACTCTCCCCCCCCCCAGACCCACGTTCTTGGATTGACCATGAATTGCAGCCTTGCTGCCATAAATAATGCTGAAATGGAATGACACAGTCAGGGCCGGATCTAGCCTTTAGCACTAGGTGGGGCAGGAAGAAATGATAGGGGAGTCACCTCCAGCACATGCCGCGAAGGGGCGTGGGCGGAAAATAATGGGGGGACAAACCCCCTAAAACACCCGAAATGCATAGAAAACTACGCATTTTGGCACACTTATACCTATAACACGCAATACAAACAACAGGTCTTACACCTATCTATCTCTCTCTCTCTCTCTCTCTCTCTCTAATATCTTGTCAGTTTATCTATCCATCTACCTATCCATCTACCTAGTCATGTCTGGTGGGGCAGACATTTAGGGGGGCATTGCCCACCCTCGCCTATGCCTAGATCCAGCCCTGGACACAGTTAACAGACACTATTTTAACCACATGAATCCTAACAATCTTATTCTGGGAATATATAATAATAATAGACAGACAGATTTAAGGTTGTTAAATCTTGTGCACAGGTACATAAGTAAAACTTAATTTTCTTCAGCTTCCTTCAGACAATGTAGCAGCATAGCTAATAATAATAATACTTTTTTTTTTGTATTTGTATAATTTAACTTTTGTATTGTAAGTATATTTTGACGCCCAAACCTATACATTTCACTCGAGTAAATGTCTTTGGCATATAGAGCAATGGTTCTCAAAGTGGATTCCAGGGACTTCTGTGGGTTCCTTTAGGGGGGTCTAAATGGACCCATACAAGTATGTAACTCTGACAGAGTACAAACGGAACCAAATGAACCCGCCGGGGTTCATTTGGTTCCGTTCGTACACTGTCAGAGTTAATGGGGAGACCTTGAAATTTGAAAGAAACAATGATGTAGAGTATAAAACTCCCACCGCTGGCCGCTGCAGATCTGCTCCATGGAGAAGAACCTGAAGAACATTGAGCATGAGAACAAGATGATCGAGGAGCAGAACGAGCATCTGTTCATGGAGCTGTCTGGTCTGAGCCACGCCCTGATCCGCAGCCTGGCCAACATACGCCTCCCACACATGGTGGGTTCACACACACACACACACACACACACACACACACACACACACACACACACACACACACACACACACACACACACACACACACACACACACACACACACACACACACACACACACACACGTGCGCCCACACGCCCACGGCCCCACGCACGTCCGATTATTTGTCACAACTGCAGTTTTACAGGTGTAGATCAGTGGGTGAAATTTGTTTTCTTGCAAGCTCCATCATTTCGTTGAAGAGAGGGAGAGCAACGAGAACAATTCTAATCAAAGATATGTACATATGCAAGTAGCACAAGCAGCAGGTGGGTACATGAGGTTAGACATGAGGTGCAAAAGGTAGCAGCACAACAGTACAAATTACACAGGTGGCTGTAGAGGAGTGGATAGAGTCTCCATCTAGGAATTGAACATTGGTGTAAACATTTTTTTTTACTTGAGTAAAAGTATCAATACTGTAATGTAGAAGTACTCCGTTAGAAGTGAAAGTCCAGAATTGTAAATGTACTTGTGTAAAAGTACAAAAGTATTGATGTAAAAAAGTACTTAAAGTACCAAAAGTAGAAAGTACTCATTGTGCAGGATGTCCTATGTTAAGTTTTCAAATTCAAGCTCTACAAGCTAAAATGTAATGGAGTAAAAGTACAATATTTGCCCCATAGAGGTAGTGTAACACTAACCCTAAACTCAAAACCTAGACTTTTGGAAAGTGAGGATCGGAAAATGTCCATCCCTTCTAGGATTATCATAATCTTTTCCTATCAACATGACATAGAATCCTCACGGACAGACGTGCAAGAACATACACTATACATGCACATAACACCATACTAGACACATTCACATACTGATGCTGACATACAAATTGACAGCAATAAGTTGTGCTTAATTTATAGTTGAAGTAATAGAGCAGTTATATGACATTTTTAGTTTTTCCAATTTGCCACTGATATTGAAGCTGAATCATAGTCAAACAGGTCATTAGGTTAACTGGTGGTATTACAGTATAGTTGAACCCACTATACTATACTATAGGTCCCAGTATATTAAACATTTCTGTTGACAGTTTTCTTGAGCATATGGTAGTTTTTTGTCAGGAAACCATTATTTTCCATTCATTCAGTACGATATCAACGTGTTTGAGATAGTTAATCAAAAACAGTGACATTGCCCTTGTCTTTTTTTCTAAGTCACATTGTCATTGTGTTTTAAATAATGCAGCACAGCACGGCAAGTCTAGCCGAAAGTCGCCCTTAAAGAAATGATTGTTTTATAAAAAATAAAAAAAACATCCATGACTTCTTCCTGTTGACAGAAATAGTGAAATCAGTCAGCTATACTATGACTCATAGTCAGTGGGCTAAACATACTATACCACCGGTAGGGTCTTTTAATGACCTCGCAATCCGTGTTTTAGGCCTAGGTATATACAGTGTGTTGCCATTCTCAGTCAAGATGGGTTGTCCTTTGCGTCATTCACAGCAGGAGCCCATCACGGAGCAGAACTTTGACAGCTACGTGAGCACCCTGACCGACATGTACACCAACAAGGACTGCTTCCAGAGCCCGGAGAACAAGGCTCTGCTGGAGAGCATCAACAAGGCAGTGAAGGGCATCAAGGTCTGAGCCTTGATACGAGGGAGGGGCGCGTTATGTCCAAAACACCACTACCCGAGAGGACGGAGGGGGTGAGATGGAGTGAAGCTGGGAAGACTGAAGGCGCTGAGAGACTCTACAGTTATATTTAAAGAAAAAAAAAAGTTAAGGGCATTCAGGTTTTCTAAGAAAAAACTAAAAAAAAAACATGGCAACTTAAACAACGTAATTTTCAACCCAGGGAAGCACTCTGTTTAAAGAAGAATCACAACAAAGTGACCAGGACCAAAACCCCACACCATGCTGCTGCTGGGATTGGACGGGAAGGAGAGAGAGGAAAACAGGAAACCAAATCCTTCAGCTGGAATGGATGGAAATGAAGAAGAATGATACTATTTATCTTAGGGCAGAGGGGGTTTTCATTTGATATATGTTTACCTGTTGTCACTTTTTTGTCCTGAACATTTTCTTTCCTTCCTTTTTCTGTTTGTTTTTTTTTGGGGGTGGGGGTATCACTGTTGCCCAACTTTGCAACATTTTCGCGCTTTAGTTTGGCTAAGACGTGGAGCACCATGAGAACCAGGCATTCGCTGATAAGAGCTACGCCAGAAGACAGCTTGATACTGCTTGAGTTTGCGGTGTCGTCTCGGCTCAAGGAGGAGCTGCAGACGTGCTGTCCGGTAGCAGCAAACAGTGCAAGTGTGCAGGGGCGTCACACCAAATTCTGGGCCCTGGGTACAAGGATTCACTGCGGGCCCCCCATGAATGTTAACTATTGAAAAATAGCAGATATACAAGCTCGCAGCGCGGCACCGAGTGCCGCGCTGCGAGCTTGTAGATCTGCTATTTTTGAAAAATCGTGAAAATGTGTGCCAAGAAACCTATGTTTCCATGTCAGTGATGCTCAAACTTTTTCGTGTGAAGGACCTCCCATCTCAAAATATTTAGTTCCAGGGACCCCCCAGAAGCAAAATTTGAGTTACAAATGTTCACTTAAAAAATACATATTCAAAGATTTGCGCAAATTTTCACGACTTTTCAAAAATAGCAGATCTACAAGCTTGCAGCGCGGCACAGCTTGTATATCTGCTATTTTTCAATAGCTAAAGTTACTAGGGCCCCTCCACCTTGGGCCCTGGTAACTCAGTCCCACTTTCCTACCCCTTGTGACGGCGCTGCGAGTGTGTGGTGGTCGCGGGCAGGTGACCATGACCTTCACACATGCCAGCAATACTGGAGCACACGCTGGACTACTGTACGTGTCTGTGTTGGCTTTGTGTTATTAACATGGTGGAGGGGGTCAACAAGCAAGGTCAACAAGGGCACACCGCTCCAGTTTCTTGAACTCTCGAGGAAAGGAGACACATGACAGTACAGGTTGCCTGGTATTTATTTTTAATGGGACATATGGTATCATGTTTGGAGGGCAGCGGATAAAAGTCTTGTCTTTTAGTTCTTTTTTTGTTCTTTATTTCCTTTCAAGCTGAAATGAAATAATAGTACTAGTGTGCACATGTTCCAATTCCAGTTAGTCATATCAATAGTATTTATCAACATAGAATTTGCACTTCATTTCAATTGATAGTTTTGTGGTATGAATAATAACTGTTATATATTAATTATTTAAAAACTTGTGAAACTCTTTAAATTTGTAATTTATTGCCATTTATGTTTTTTTTTTTGTTATCAATTATTATTGCCATTTATGTTATGACTGTTTGTTTGTTTATTTATTTGAATTGATCTATTTATTGACTTTTGTTTTGTGAAGCAAATAATGCATCTCTACCAATATCCATGGTCAAAGTGATTTCAGGTCAATATTTTAAAAAAGCTATATAGATAAACTGACCACACTTATTTTCTTTTGAATACTTTTTGAAGACATTTTTAAGTGCAGATATTTTATAACCAACAAAAAGTTTTGATAATTTTATAAAAGGTTTTTGTTTTTAGTTGTTGTCAACAACGTTACTGATGTTTTTTGGCCTTTTGTTTATTATGACCTTCCCGTTTAATGGTACATTCAAAAACCCACTGCTGATAAAAAAAAGTAATAGTAATAATAATGAAATATGTATTTATTCTTTATTTAATATGAAAGAAATTAACTGTGATGATGGCTGTATATTTATTTTGTTATTTATGTGCGTGACGTGACGCTGAGTCCTGAGTAGTCTTTACACGAAAAAAAAGGAAGAATCCATTGCTAATATTCAAATAAAGAAAAAACGAAACGAAAAAAGGACATCAATACAAAAACTGTTTGATTACTTAGGCTTGCCTATAGACATACCAGCAAGCTTCCCCTGAGTGGAAGAGAGATGGTGGGTGGGTGGGGGGCATGGGGTGGGGTGGGGTGTTAAAAGCGAAAGCAAAATAACCAACAAAGGCAATCACTGTTCTGTTGGTATCTGGTCTCTTATCCGTCAGCCACAGGGACGTGCTGGGCCCCTGATTCAGCCCGGGAAAAAGAGTTGCAGAGGCCCTCATTGCGCGCTATATAGAGAGAGATCTCTCTCTATAGCGCTGCTGCTACTCAAAGATTTGCCATTTCAGATCATGACAAGTGACAAGCCAGTGGGCCCTTAATACTGTACATGAGTTATATATCGTCGTTGTCGGGTGGAAACCTTGTAAAAAAGTCCAAAACCGTTTGTTTTGTATTTATCATTTTAAAAATGATTTAAGCTACCGCGAGGCGTTGTGTGCTTGTGGATCTGCTGTTTTCACTACTTTTGTGCAACGGCCTTGTATGATGAAGCAGGGCTTTGCTTTGCAAAAACTTTTTGCAAAGCGAAGAGATATGAGGTTTCTGCCCGACAGTGATAATTTACTTTGTTGGCCGCCCACCCCCCAAAATGGAACGAAGAAGCTGACATTTTATTTTTATTTTTTTCCTAATGGCCGGCCTGGACCAGGCCGGGAATGAACCGGCCGTTCGGGAATTGTCCCGCTTTTCCCAATGGCCAGCACGTCCCTGGTCAGCCATCTCGTGTTTGCTTTTGTCAGGTACAACGATACAGAGAAAATGAAAATGATGCGTGATGAAAACGTTACCTCTCCCCAAGCGCTTTGTAGCGGCCAGCACTGGCTCATCCCCAAAACGTGTGTAAATGTACCATAGATGTTGTAGTAATGCCTTTCAACCAGTTAACATCTACTGTACTTCTCTTCTCGATTTGTTTTCATTTCTTTCTGAGTTCCAGAGCAAAATGGTACGTTATATAGAGAGCATTATTACCAGGCCACCACTCAGGCTGGAGGGATGGGTGGATAGCAGTGGTTCCCAAACATTTTAGCTCGAGACCCAAAAGAGACATTTGATGTCTACCATGGACCCAAACTAGGGGAAATATTAGATCTAGAAGCTCAGGTGCTGAGATGCGTTGTGAGATTGTAGATCTGCTATTTTCACTACTTCTTAAAACCTTTTTCTTTTTTTATGTATACTATGGAATTAATTTTAATTTTTTTAAGTTATTGTGAAATAATCATAATAAAAAGATTGTAGGAAACAAAAAAAGGGATATTCACCTGCGACCCATAAAAATGGATCTGCGACCCAGAAATGGGTACCGACCCATTGTTTGGGAAAACACTGGTCTATAGCCTGATTTATGCCCTGTCATACGACGGTGCATAAATTAAAAACACAGACAGACACACACATATCCAGCTCTCAAGGATAGGATGGCCTCCTTTGACAACTTATATCAGATAAGCATATACACCCTTGTAGCCTTACTCTAGATTTTAATTTTTTGATGCACAAAGTGCCACAAAAAAAAAAAGAAGAACCCTTCACTTTCTTTCCTAATTCTTCGCATTGTAACATGTCTGGTCCCAGGAAGACCATGGCATCAAGAGAGTGGTGATTGTTTCAAATGCCTTTATTTCTCTGCCAAGATGGCCATAAGTACACTCTATATACATTCTGTATAAATAGAATTTAAAGATACTATATATATGAATATAAACATACATATATTTTTCCAGTGTAATTGTTGACTTCCTCTTCTTCTCTTGTATTGGCTTACTGGAGGATCACTAGCTGTGTAGAAGAGATGTTGAGATTTGTTATCAACAGGAGGCAGTTACACCCTATGTAATATCTCTACGACCTGCTCAACTGTGGCTTCAAACATACCCGTTCAGTCAAGCTAAAGGCACGTAGGCATTATTCGAAGATACAGTACAATATTCTGGAAGTGTTTTCTTGTTAGGGTTTCGTTTATGCGTTTCTTTCTGGGGTTTGTCCGTCCTTGATGCAGAAATGTTGGAAAACTTCTACTGTATGTTGTACTACTACTACTACTACTACGGCTGAACCAAGAAAAAAGAAATGGACTGTCATTTTGAAAACTTAGATGGTTTGGCTCATTGTTCCCAGGTGTCATGTGATTTCATGTACAGTAAATGATGACGATGATGATGATGATGATGATGATGATGATGACTCTTAATAATGTTCTGCACATAGTGTACTGCTACATTGTGCAGCTATTGTATTGTTATGGTGAGGCTGGCTCGATGTTGAACCTTTAAAAGCAAGCAAATAGGAAAACTGTTAAGTGTGACTCCTGCCTTTGAGCGAGTCGTTGCAGCTACTGTGGGGTGTAAAGTACCAGATCCCTGTGTGTAACTCTGATGTCAAAGGCATGTGGTTTAAATGTGCTTTTTAGCCAATGTAGAATGAAACTCCTATGTGCACTTTCTGAGAGACAAAAATACCCATCGAAAATGCCAGCATTTGGGTCTCGACTTGTACGAAACCAGAGAGACCGTGGCCAATAGCAGATGACATTTTAATTCATCCCCCAGCAGAATGGAGGGCTACAGAGAAATGCATTGTTTCGCCAGTATGTTGATGTTCAATGTAAAGAAAAGACAAAAACACCCTGTACATTAACTCTGGATGTCGAAAGCCCTTTTTGGGGGCTTCATTCTTGATTCACTCCGTGTGCTATCAGAGCCTGTATAGACCTACATAGATAGATAGTGAACGATTCTTTCTTTTCCAAACAAAGAAAAGAAAAACACACACAAAGCCCTTTTTTTGACCAAACCAAAATAGATTGATGGGAAGCAAAGTTTGGTTCTCAGGTGACCACGGAGAGCTGCGAAAGCGTAGCATGAAAAGGCCAACTAGTCAACTGAGGCTAGAGGCGATAGCAGCGGCTCCATTGAGCCCTAGTGTGAGATGAGAAGTGAACGTGGGAGTTGGAGATTGATTTGCCAGGCTGCATCATCTCACTCCTAGTTTTAGGAGGAGGCGTTTGTTGCATAAACATGATGTGTCCATCACTCAAATGAATGTCAAAGCCTTTTTTTTGTATAACTTCTTCTAGATCTTGCCCCCAAACCCCCAACCACCGACCTTTTTTTGGTCCTGTTTAAACCTTTCCCAAGGAAGGGTCATTTTGATGCATTTAATTAAAATAAGTAACGTTATTCCTCCTCTCTTGAAATGCACGAGATTGATACCCCGAGAGAATTTAGACTGTGAATATTCTCCTACCCTATTTGATATGGCATGACCTCCTTTTAAACTGCTTGATAAAACTGTCTACTGAGGTATGAGAGACTGTGAAAACATAACCTTTCCCCCCCAAAAAAACAAAAAAATATGTCTGAGAAAATAAACAGGCCTGTAGCCTGAGGTTGATTCCGTGCCCACGCACAAGCTTATGCTCCCTTAAGCCTGATTCATACTTCGTCGATACGACAGTGCCGCGCGCCTAAACTAGCAGACCTATAAGCTCGTAAGCGCTCGTAATTCAGCTATTTTCTGCTTGCAATGCCTTCATGCGATGGAGCACAAATTAGGCATTACATAAAGTACTGAGTGATGGAACACTATAGCGAGGAGTTCTACTGAAGAGTATCAAAGCCTCCCATAGGCAGCCGAAGTTCAAGTGCAACGTATATTAATTTAGCGTTACAATGCTTTTGGGTTGGGGGAGAGTCAAACCCACCAAATCTCATCTGTTGTTTTGGACAGAGGGAGGCACACCCTAGCACCCTAGTCTCACTTCAATTTCAAATCTGTTCTTTTTTTTGGGGGGGGGGCTTGAGAAAAACATACAAGCCACCTTTGAACACACACACACTCACGCACAGAAAAGGAATGTCTGGTAAAGCGGCACTTTCCATCAAGCTAACCAAAAACCAAAATTCCCCCTTCGCCTTCCCGCCAACACACCCGTCCCCACCCCCCCGTTAGCTTCTGTCATCCCAAGCTATGAGGTCTTATCATTGTGTGCCTTTCTCGTACTCCTCTCATTTCAGGCTAAGTTTTACACTTAGCAGACCACGGTTCAAATCCTCCTTAAAAAAACATCACAAAACATAACAAAAAAATGTGTAAATGTGTATGGGGGAGGGAGGGGGAGGGGGGGTGTTACTAATATCTAGGGTAAATTCAATAGATTTGTCTCTTATAGGCAGGTTGGAGGAGGGGTTGTTGTGACTATTGTCATGGTGACATTATCATTTTTGCTACAAAGGCGCTGAGGTGTTGTTACGGTAAATAAAACTGTGATCTTCTCATTCTGTTGATTCAGGTACTCCCCTCACGAAATAAAAAAATACTGCGTGGACAGTTTCTGTGAAGGAATATACGACGACATGCTCCATAATCCTAGATAATGCATCAGTTGTGCAGGGCATTATTTTGAACCAAGTGGAAGTCTCTGTACATATTTGTATTAAGAAGAAACAGTGTTATTGTTGTTGTATTGAAGACAAGTTGAAACATGATACAAAAAAAAAAAAAATTAGTAGAGTTTGTGACAAAAATGACAAAAAAAGTAATACAAAAATCCACAGCCAAGGCTTGTCCAGCTGAACACATTTTTACAGAGATGAACTATTTTTACTGGTGATTTTGTAGGCATTGATATCGATATCCTTTTGAAAAAGAGTACAAAAATAATTCCAAAATTTACAAGCACTTCCACAACGATAGATTGTATGGTGTTTCTTTTGTTACTTTTGTAGAGGTGTTGGTTCCTTTGCTACAACTGTTACTGCACCGCTTTTGTAAAGCAGGACAAGTCTTGGCTGTGTATCCTCTATGGTCTGTTGTTTCCTTTTTTATTTTCCCCTCCCTTTTTCTTTTCTTTTTTGGGAATTAAATTGCTGTAGATGGGCCATTTTCTTTTTCTGTGACTGTGTGTTTGTGTACTCGTGTACATGTTTCCCCTGTTTCTGTGTCAGTGTTATGAAGCAGAGAAGTGATGTCAGTTATTGTGGGGGTTCGAACCATTTTAAATGTTCTCTATGACTAAAAAACACAAATAAAGAATAATAGACAAGTGTGCCTCGTTTCCTACCTTTAAGTGGGTGTGTGTGCGTGTGTGTGTGTGTGTGTGTGTGTGTGTGTGTGTGTGCGTGCGTGCGTGCGTGTGTGTGCGTGCGTGTGTGTGTGTGTGTGCATGTGTGTGTGTGTGCGCGTGCGTGTGAAAGAGAGAGGGGGAGGGCTGTTTGTGTCCATGTGTGCACATATTTATATATCACCGGAACATATATTTGTGTGTGTGTGTGTGTGTGTGTGTGTGTGTGTGTGTGTGTGTGTGTGTGTGTGTGTGTGCGTGGCTGCGTGCGTGTGAAAGATAGAGGGGGGAGTGCTGTTTGTGTCCATGTGTGCACATATTTATATATCACCGGTGCATATATTTGTGTATGCATGTGCGTGTGTGTATGCATGTGCGCGTGCATGTACCGTATGTGTGTGTGTGTGTGTGTGTGTGTGTGTGTGTGTGTGTGTGTGTGTGTGTGTGTGTGTGTGCGTGCGTGCGTGCGTGTGTGTGTGTGTGTGTGTATATGCATGTGCACGTGTGTGTGTGAACAGCAGCCCAAATCTCACGTTCCCCATGTGGTCTGGACCCCTGGTCTCGCGAGAACGAGCGTTGGGAGGCAGAGTCTATAAGTGCATACAGTATCCTATATATAGCTTGCCTGAATGGCCAAACTGTCAGATGAAATATCCTTGAACAAAATGGGGACTTCAATGTACTGCTGAACATACATGTAGCTTTTATGTTGAAGAGTGCTGACATCTGCTGGGCCATCTAGTGTCTGCAAGTAGTTTAGAGTTTCATGAGAATCTAGGGGCAGGGACAGCCCAGTATTATAGGGTCATTCCAGAATTGGAGGACAAAGCGAACCTTCTTTTTTGCAATTTTCTATTATGTATTCATCAATTATAATGTAATAAACTATTGACTATTTTTAGTATAATTCATTCATTTAAAAATATATACGGTAGGTCTATATAATGTAAAATTCCTTTACCATTAGGTAGAGAAAGTACGTTCTCACCACATGTGTCACATTGTGAGCTTGTAGATCTGCTATTTTTTGTCCGAGATTTGGTGTAGATGGAAAAAGAACCGCACCAACAGTGCAACTCAGGTCAGTTTGAGGGACTAAGATCATAAGTGATATTGATCAATTCCAAAAATGATCAAGCAGCACCCCTAGACTTAAGTCACGGCACCCACTTTGAGAAACCCTGTTCTATGTCAGCATAATGTTTGAATAATGATCTCTCTCTCTCTCTCTCTCAATGCCCACTGTAATAGCAAGTAAACATTACAGTATGGCAGAGGTCAGAGGTCAATCTCCTTCAAAGGTTCAGTGATGGTCTCACATTTATTACTTAAATTAAAGCTGCACTATATAACCTTTTTAAATTAATAATATTTAGATTTTGTCCAATCTGTATGGTAGACAGTAGTGCTTTCGATGCCAGACGTGACCGGACGACGTCAGGCCAATATATTTCCCACATGCATGCGCAGGAACGGCACAGAACAGTGGATGCTAGAATATAACCTATGTAATCAAATGGCTATTTGCATAACAAGTATACCAGGTTTACCAGTGAGTGACCCAGGGACCCTAACCCTGTGATAGCGCATTCACGAATAGTGATTTTTAGTATTCGAATTATTCGACCTCAAAGTATTCGAATAGTCTGGCCAAACTGTCAAATATTAAGTAAGCAAGAGGCAAACATTGTGAAAATAGCCGATCTACATGCTCACAACGCCTCGCGTTGCGAGGCGTTGTGAACATGTAGATCTGTTATTTTCACAATATTTATCTGCGGAACCGAGTCACATTAATACCTACAATTCGAAGTGCTTGTCAGGGTGGGGGTCCCCAGTTCAAATATGTTTATTTTGGGGGTCACGGCCTAAAAAGGTTTGAGAAGCCCTGGTATAGCATTAACAAATTCATCCACCAGGGGCATTGACAACTCATACTTATGACTTCCTATCTAGCCAAGCTTTATAAACTATATATTTTTTAAAGAGAAAACTAAAAAGAAAAAAAAAGAAAAAAAAAGCGAATATTCGATTTTGGTGAACAACGTCGAATAGTGACTATGATATTCGAATATTCGATGAATGCCCTACCCTGTGCACAAACAGAAGCACAACTACCAAACGGAAAACACTTTGGACCAAACCAGATTATAAGAAAACAAAAAGAAAGCTACCTAACATACTGGAAAGAGACAACCCAAAACCAAAGCAAAATGGGATGCTATCTGGCACTAAAAGAGAATATCTGAGCACAGTAAATGACCCAAAACTTAGGAAAGCCTTGACTAGGTACAGACTCAGCAAACACAGCCTTGCAATAGAGAAAGGCCGCTACAGACAGACCCCGCTCCCAAGGGAAGATATTGACTATATGCACCCACTGCACACAAAATGTGGTAGAAACAGAGCTACACTTTCTAACCACCTGACCTGCCCACTATACCAAGACATCACAGACACATACTTCCCACAGATTACACACACGAGAAGTGAGTTTGAAAACATGACCAATGATGAAAAACTCCCATACCTTTTATGACAGTGGAGAGCAGGTCATCGTGGCTTGGCTGATCTTTTGCCGGATTTTCTCGTTAGTGACATGTTGGGTGTAGGAGATACCCATGAGTCTTCTGCAGCATCTCTTCTCCATGCTCTGTATTCTCTTCTGCAGCTCTGCTGTAGGCTGTAAGGGTCCAAGTTTCACAAGCAAATAGGAAGATTGAAATGACAAGTGAGTGCAGTAGTCTCTACCTTTAATGCCAGACTAATGTTTTTGTCTTTCCATATTGACTTGACACCATTATAGTAGGGCAGGAGAGAGACTCCACCAGCACCCGAACAACACTTTTCAGAGAGAGAAAAAATGTTTAGGACCCTTATCATGGTGTCTAGTTATGATTTATTTGTGTTGTGCTGTGGACAACTAATGTCCCATGGGGTTCATTGTGGGCTCGCCTGGAAGGCGAGCACACGTATGTTATCTTCATTATTGTGGGCTCGCCTGGAAGGCGAGCACACGTATGTTATCTTCATTATTTATCTATCAGTCAGTCAGTCAGTCAGTCAGTCAGTATCTCCTCAATATTTTGGCGCGATTCATCTCTTAAACGCTTACACCTTTCAACACCATTCAAATTTTTATGTGTTCAGCTTACTGAGGACACGTGTGCTTGTATTTTTCGTTTTGAAATGTTTTGTAGTATAAATATAAAAAAATAAAAATGTTTAACTTTAAGCACCCAATGCATTTCCAATGGGTTTAGTGAGTGGGGACAGAGTGGAGAGAAGGATAATAGACCCATGTTTATGTTAAGGCGCTGTGGCTGCAGTGTTCACACTTCAGATATGCTATTTATATCAATGCGTTCACACAGGTCTGCTCTCTGATTTGATCCAAATATCTAAGCTGTGTGATGTATGATGTATGAGTTAAAACTACAAATATCTCTAAATGTCCCTCTACACTCTACTGATTGAGACAGCTGTGATTAAAGGCCTGTCTGTCATTGGCTGTTCTGTGGTGCTGCAAAGTAACCAAGTACATTTACTCAAGTATATACAAGTACTTGTACCTACAGTACAATTTTGAGGTACTTTTACTCTACTTTCCATTTTTGTTACATATACTCTACTATAAATACAGCATTTGACAGCCTCAGTTACTTGTTACTTTGCAGATTTTATTATTAATAAAAAACATAGATGGACCACTTAATACTGCTATGAAGTTGATCTACAATGTGCACACGCACGCACGCACGCACACACACACACACACACACACACACACACACACATACAATGGGATTTACAGTATATATCCTAGAACCCGCAGGGACAATCAGCCGTATTAGTGGTTGTTGTTGGTTATCAGGGAGATATCACAATAGAATATGTACAGTAAGTCTCAGTAGATTACAGTAAAAGTACAGTAAGGTTCAGTAGAGTACAGTAAAGTACAGTAAGGTACAGAAAGGTACAGTAGAGTAAGGTATAGTAGAGTACAGTACAGTAGAGTACAGTACAGTAAGGTACAGTAAAGTACAAAACAATACAGTAAGGTACAGTAGAGTACAGTAAAGTACAGTAGAGTACAGTAAAGTACAATAAAGTACAGTAAGGTACAGTGGAGTACAGTAAAGTACAGTAGAGTACAGTAAAGTACAGTATAGTAAGGTACAGTAGAGTACAGTACAGTAAGGTACAGTACGGTACAGTAGAGTACAGTATAGTATAGTACAGTAAGGTACAGTACAGTACAGTACAGTACAGTACAGTACAGTACAGTAAGGTACAGTAAAGTACAGTAAGGTACAGTACAGTAGAGTACAGTTAAGTACAGTAAGTTACAGTATAGTACAGTAAAGTACAGTAAGGTACAGTACAGTAGAGTACATTAAAGTACAGTAAGTTACAGTACAGTAGAGCACAGTACAGTGAAGTACAGTACAGTACAGTACAGTACAGTAAGGTGCAGTACAGTATAGTAAGGTACAGTACAATACTGTAAGGTACTGTACCTTACAGTACCTTAAAGTATCCTATTTGTTGGGTTGGAAGCGAGCCCACACTGTTTCGAAGGAACAGTATTTCTAGTTTATATACTATACTAGTCAGTATCTCCTCAAAACTTTGGCGCGCTTCATCTCTTAAACGCTTACACCTTTCAACACCATTCAAATTTTTATGTGTTCAGCTTACTGAGGACACGTGTGCTTGTACTTTTGGTTTTGAAATGTTTTGTAGTTTAATTATAAAAAAATAAAAATGTTTAACTTTAAGCACCCAATGCATTTCCAATGGGTTTAGTGAGTGGGGAGAGAGTGAGACAGAGGAAAGGGACCCATGTTTATATTAAGTCGCTGTGGCTGCAATATTCACACTTCAGATATGCTATTTATATCAATGCGTTCACACAGGTCTGCTGTCTGATTTGATCCAAATGTCTAAGCTGTGTGATGTATAAAACTATAGTTATAGTTAAAACTATAAATAAATGTCCCTCTCCACTCTACTGATTGACACAGCTGTGATTAAAGGCTTGGCTGTCATTGGCTGTTCTGTGGTGATGTAGCCTTACATAAGTCGGCCCTGCAGTGACAATGCGAAAGTCTCGGCAGAGACGTCTTAATGTAAGGCTAGTGGTGCTGCAAAGTAACCAAGTACATTTACTCAAGTATATACAAACAAGTACTTGTACCTACAGTACAATTTTTAGGTACTTTTACTCTAATTTCCATTTTTGTTACTTATACTCTACTATAAATACAGCATTTGACAGCTTCAGTTACTTTTTATTTAGCAGATTTTATTATTAATAATAATAATAATTATTAACACGCACGCACGCACGCACGCACACACGCACACACACACACGCATACACACACACTGACACACAAACAACTGTTACTGTGTTACTGTGGAGACGTTTGCTTGTATTTGTCTTTGACACATGTTTTGTAGTGTTTTAGAAATTTAACTTAAAAAGAATAAGGTTCCCGGGCGATGGGCTTTACAGTATATATCCTAGAACCCGCAGGGGCACTCTGTGTGGTTGTTGTTGGTTGTCAGGGAGATATCACAACCAATGCATTTCCAAATCAGACGATCAACCGAAGTGGACCCACCTGGCAAAACCACACCCCAAACACTTTAAAAGCCATGAATTTCAGCCTGTCTGCATTTGAATCCTAGTATATCCCATATGCATTTGGATCAGCATGTCCCGTACTGTATACCAACTTTTACTTTACACTTTTGTTACTTATACTCCACTGCAATTGCATTTGGCAGCTTTAGTTACTTGTTACTTTGCAGATTTTATTATTAATACAAAACATACGGTAGATGAATCACGTAGAAGCTGATCTACAATGTGACATTGCGACATGTTGTGATCTTGTAGATCTGCTGTTTTTAAAAAGCTTGTCAATATTAGGACCATCTGCGTACTATTACTTTGATGTGGTTTGCTGGTTTGCAAAGTGTAGTTCAGGGACCCCTAGGACACACACACACACACACACACACACACACACACACACACACACACACACACACACACACACACACACACACACACACACACACACACACACACACACACACACACACACACACACAGGTTCCCCATCTTTCTTCCCAGGCTTTAAACAGCCATAACTTCAGTTCCCAACATGCTACTGGTCTCGAACTTTTGTTGTTGGTTACCCGTCCACATTATATTTTAATTTTATTTTGATTTAATTGTCCATACCTTTAAAGGACCAGGTCACCTCTGGGACAACCAGATCTTATTTTATTGTTGTGTGGGACACGATCAACACAATCCTGTAATTTCTTGTGTTCAATCTGTGTTTTTAGATATTTTATTATTTCAGCATGCTACAACTGGTCATATGATGCTTTGTAGCATGATATTGCATCATCTCATGCATCATATGATGCAAAATGCATCATATGACCAGTTGTAGCATACTGAAATACTAAAATATCTAAAAACACAGATTGAACACAAAAAATAACTCAACATTGTGTTGATCGTGTCCCCACACAACAATAAAATAAGATCTGGTTGTCCCAAAGGTGACCTGGTCCTTTAAGTTCATGTAATAACACTGCTTGTCTACATTGTATTTGCATTACCATTTTACGTCAGTAAAATGAAAGAGAGCATTGCCTGGGAACTTGACACTTTTACTATTATTGTTTTGGGTTGGAATCGAGCCCACACTGTTTCGAAGGAACAGTATTTCTAGTTTTAAATGATTTCTTGCACCTACCCATTCACTTACTATACAGGAGGAAAAGACCCCCAAATAAATCTTTAAGTAGCATGTGAGGGGTCTAACTAGGATTTTTGAGTCATCACTTTTCACAGTTTTGTGGGGTCCCTTTAGCCCAAGGAATGTTTTTTGTGCAAAACAAATGCTTACAATGTATTAAAAAAAAACCTAGTTAGACCCATCACATGCTAATTAAGATCCCTGCCACTTTTTTTGTATAGTAAATTAATTGGTAGGTGCAAGAACTCATTAAAAAGGAACCCCATGGGACATTAATTGACCACGACAACAAGAAGAAATCATAACTAGACACCATAAGGGTCCTAAAAAAACAGGTTTTCGAAAAAGTGTCGTTCGGGTGCTGGTGGAGCCTCTCTCCTGCCCTACTATTAAGACTTTTAAATAAATAAAATAAAATATGTTAAATAATGTTTAGGCTGTGGCATGAGTATCAGTGTGTGTCTTTACCAGTGGTGGAAAGTAACTAAGTAGCCTACAGTTTTGAGACTTTTACTTCTACTCCACTACATCTCGGATCCAAATATTGTACTTTTACTCCACTACATTTATTTGCAAGTTAGTTACTTTGTAGATTTTGATTATTAATACAAAACATACATAAACACTTCAGCCTGGCTACTATTAGGCCTACACTGTATATTTTGTCAATTTGACATTCTGCAATAATCAGTACTTTTGGTAGACCTACTTTAAGTACATTTTGATGCTGATACTTTTGTACTTTTACTCAAGTACATTTTTAAGATTTTCTCCAGAGTATTACTTGTAACAGAGTATTTCTAAATTGCAGTAGGCCTATTGATACTTTTACTTGAGTAAGAAATGTTTTTGTATGAATTGAGAAAAAAGGGACCCCAAATTAAACAAGACCAAAAAAGCTAGCTTACTTGTGGTCTTTATCCTTTTAGTTGACCTTAGTTGTACCAGTGAACTGTAGCTGTCCTGTACCTTTTCCAATGCAAACTTCTGATAAAGTAGGCTAATCAATCAATCAATCAATCAATCAATCAATCAATCAAAATCAGTCCCTTTTCACCACTGGATATCATAATTCTGTTATAAGACTTATAAATAAAGATTGATTGATTGATTAAAGACTTTATTAGAAGTCTGCATAGGAAAAGGATACAGCTTCATGACAGTACTGGCACAAGGTCAACTAAAAGGAGATCCTAGAAAAGCACTTGGCTTATTTACACAAACCATTGAAGTAGGCCTATCTCATGTAACATTGTGCCCTTACTGGAGGACACAGTAGGTCTACTATGCATTATAGTATAGTCAGAGAAAAAAAAACAGCGCAAAAGAATATATAGGCTACAGTTACAGTAGGTAAAAACAAAGATAGAATAAATAGGCCAGTGCCGTGGTTCTCAAAGTGCATTTCTGGGATTCTCTAGGTTCCTTTATGGGGGTCTAAATTGACCCTTGCAAGTCGGTAACTTTGACAGTGTACACAAATTAAGGGAAGACCTTCAAATTTCAGGCCATGGCGTGAGTATCAGTGCGTGGTCTTTACGTTATTACGTCTGACGTCAGAGCGCCGTCAGCTGTGTTTACATCCAGCAGCGGTGGTGGTAAGTGAGTGAGTGTATGGCGGCGGTGTGTTGTTCCCAGCCTGGACCCAGAGGGACAGAGACACAACAACAAAACGACTGAAGAACAACAAGAAAGGACACAAAAGACGGCGAGAAACCATCGGCGTTTTCACAACAAGGTACGATGACAAGCACTGACATTTTGTTCCATCAGGTGTCAAGCACGTAAACACGTCATCAGGAGGTGGTTTTCCCTTCTATCCCAGATCAGCAGCAAGCAGCAGCCACCGCGCTACTGCTGGGTCCATGATCTCTTTCTTCTCCTTCAACAAGAGGAAAACGGGCTTCTTTCTATCCGTGTCTCTTGGATTCTCTCTTGGATAATACTCTGGGCGGTGTTTGTGTTTTGGAGCTGATCGCCACAGGGACTGTACTGTTACTGTGTGCATGGATGTTATTGTTTGCTCGGTATTGGTTTAGCTGAGCGCCGCAAAAAATAGCAACCCCGCAGCAGCAGCAACCAACGCGGAGGTTGGGTGTTTTTAAATGCGATTTATGGATTAAAGACAAGTCATCGTCTGTCCTTAAACACTACGTGAAAAGGTAATGATTGTGATATAATGAATTGAACTCTTAACTAACCCGATCGTAAATGTTAATGTTATGTCACCCATTTTTTTGCAGGAAGTGTCTTCCTTCTACCCCACTATAAATAGTTTATTAGACAGCGTGTTTCAGCGCCACCCCGTGGTTGAGTCGGAGTACACAAAACAAAGCAGTTATTGTAACCATGACTGGAAATGCAACTTTTGCAAGATTTATTTCATATTGGTATCATTGGATACCAATACTCTAGTCTAGGCGTTTGCCGAATATAAATGCTGTACAACATAAAAAGTCTGTTTTGCCCTGAGGTGAATGGGTCAGAGATGAAGCACTGCGCTTGTAGATCTGCTATTTTTGGATTAAGTTCTCCAAATATGGACACTAGGGTTCAAGCGGTTCAAAAAAAGTTTATATCACACTGATTATATCACAGATTTGGAGGACCCCCTGTGGTAACTCTGAGGACCCCCTAGGAGTCCCGGACCCCCTGTTGAAGACCCCTGAACTAGCTACAATTAGGCCCAATGAATGTGGTATTGGTACCAGAGGGGAGCATGATATTGAAATATCCAGGATCCTTTGTTGTTTTATAGCTTCATGACGCAGCTGAGGTGTTTCCAGAGCTGCCTGTGATCTCTGTGTCTCTCCTGTCCTTTGGCATGGCTCTCGGGTGTTGTGTTCAACACCAGCGCCAAGCCACACTACACTACAGCAGCATCATTCACACCTAGAGTGCTTCTACCATATGCTTCATTTGCACATCTCGGTTTGGTTGGTTTCTACCTTGGGAAATCTTTTTGGCGAGTTTAGTGAGTTATCATACCTGCGTCCTAAACTTAGTTGTTACAAAATTTGTTGGAGAGGTGATCACTCATCAAGCTAAATTTAATTTAATTCTCAACGTATATGGTGGCTATAAAAATATGTGTGTGTGGGGCTGAGAGTATTGGTAACCGTTCTTGGCTGATGCAGTGATGTCATTACGTGCGCATCCCGCATCAAAAACTCATTCAAGTTGCCCAGGGACTCATTCATGTCATGGTCCTGGGGTCCTGGGGATGCACCTCCATTGGAGTCCATGTTAAAATAATTTACCGGGTCGCGGTAAAAGAAAAACATTTTAAAATTCCACAGACACCACCATTGTTCATGGGTGAAAGCATCCTACTTTACCCTACGTTAACACAAATAAAATCCACGTAGAAAGTCTTAAACAGGCGATAGAAACGTCAATGTTTTGATTCCACCGACGTCCGACGCCAATTTGCGCGAATTCATTAGGGGCACATGTTTTAGTAGTTCTAAGTTCAAACATTAGCCAAATTGTAAAATAAATATAAGAAATAGGCAAACATTTTGAAAATAGCCGATCTACAAGCTCACAGCGCTCGAAAACATTGTATTGAGGACTCATAAAACTTTTCTGGGACCCATTTGACTGACCACCTGTGGGTCCCGGGACCCATTACATTGAAAACCTAGTAACATCACTGCTGATGTATGGGGTTAGGGCGTTGACATCTTTCAACATCTTCAGTTTGCAAAAGCTCCACACAGACAAGACAATAAGACGTTGGTCTTACTCATAACAGGAATGACCATTTTAGTCACCAATTGTCCCTTTGAGGCTCTGCAGAATTAACGGTATTCAGTGGTCTGACTGCTGCTTTCAGGACTTACTCCTGCCTCTAATTCTTGTACTAAGATTGGTTGAATATTTAGTAGGGCCTTCTTGCACTGTGCTCCCTCTACATGGAATTCTTTACTAAATGAGCTTAAAGTTGAAGACCGTAAGTTGTGAAACGTTAAAACAAAATATATAGGCCTATATTATATGGTTCACTAAAATGTCAATAAACCAAGACAGAAAGAAAGACACAGCCAGTTGTATACTATAGAACAGGGTTCCCCAATTAGTTTTCCCCAAGGGCTGAATTATGTCTAGGGTACCAAGACGAGGGCCACAACATTACGGGGGCCGACGGCGGCGTTCCTGCTACTCCAGCGACAGTTCAGATATCGTCGTTGTCGGGTGAAAATCTTGTATGTCCAAAACCGTTCGTTTTGAATTTATACATTTTAAAATTATTTAAACTAGTGAAAACAGCCGATCTACAAGCACACAACTGCTTGTAGATCTGCTGCTTTCACTACTTTTGTGCGACGGCCTTGTATGATTTGCGAAAGAACGTACACATTTGGAGATACGAGATTTCCACCCGACAACGACGATATACTAGTGTTGTTGCTGCTCTTATACCACCATTATTACTGGGGTTGGTGTGGGCCAGACAGTAGCCCCCCGCGGGCCGCAAATGGCCTGCAGGCTGCCTATTGGGGAACCCTGGCTGCTATAGAATGTCACTCTATTGAGAGAAGAAATGGTAACAACGTGCACAGAGATGTACAGTGTTCCCTGGCCTGATCTTACAATGGAAAAGACAGGCTGCTTTATGCAGAAATATTATCATCTGTTAGATGATGTTTTACAGACGTCATGAGTGGTAAACAAAGACAGAATTATTATACAAACAATTTGTTATCATGCACACTTCCGATTGTCCCGCTGAAGTGGTCATCGTATCACATTGGAGACATCTCGAGGGGTGGGTCAGATCATCTGACCCACCCCTCGAGAAATGTCCTAACAACATCTGACTCAGATGTTGTTAGGACATTTCAGTTCAATTCAGTCAACAAAGTGATATGCTTTCTGTGTCAAGATGACATAAGCATGGCAGTTCAAATATTTCTGATGATTCATCAGAAATAGCCCAGTGGGACATGATTATTACAATTATACAAAACTAGTCCTGTGCCCAGGAGCTATGCACAGTATACAGCATGAGGGATTAAATGTAGGAGTCTCAGAAGTAATGTTGGAGAACCCATCCAAATTCGGGCATCGTTTCAGCTTGCAGCTGTTACCATGGTGGCTACACTGTTTAGTGTCAGTGATGTCAGCATGCTCATCTCCAAATTTGGGCATTGTTTCAGCATGCAGCTGTTACCATGGTGGCGACACTATCAGTGATGTCAGCATGCAGACCGACGGTCAGATGGCGGACGGCGGATAGTTAAATGATACATAATACATAATTCAATATTCATTTAAACATAGCACATTGTATCACAGTTTTTCTGTCTTTGTCTATCTTTGTTGATAGATTCATAGGCCTGTCTATTAAGTTTTGATTAGCATTATAATGTTGCCGTGCACATTTTTGTATGTTGTTGTATGTTTGTAAAAAGAAACCTTTTCCATGATTTCACTCTGCATTGCTGACTGTCTTGACCAGGTCACTATTGCCAAAGAGGTTTAGTAATCTCAATCTTAAAAATATAGTAAAAATAATGTTTCTCCGTTTCCTGCCAGGCGTGAACCCCGAGCCTGTTCCTCTCTCCTCTCCAGTCAAGATGGGCGGAGCTGTGAGCGCAGGCGAGGACAACGACGAGCTGATTGACAACCTGAAGGAGGCCTACTACATCCGCTCTGACCTGGTGGAGCGGGCCTTCCGAGCCATCGACCGGGCCGACTACTACCTGGAGGAGTATAGAGACAACGCATACAAGGTGAATGGCTGCTATACGCCGCTATACTTTGTCGATTTTATAATCGACTAAAGCTGGTTGCACACTGCAATGCGTGTTTTCGTTGCGTTTTGGAAATCCGAAATCCTCGAAAGCATTTTTCAGGCCAAGGAGAGAGAGAGAAGAGAGAGAGAGCAAAGGGCCCAGTGGTGACAGTTGCGAAAATCGAAAAAAATCAACCCTGGTCTGAAAATAAATACGAAACGGGCGGCAGTGTTGACATAACGTGAGGTTGATTTTTTTTTATTCACGCGCTCCGAAATTCACTCACGATATTCGGCCAGAAAAACGCAGCAGTGTGCAAAGACCTTTAATCGATTTGTCTGATTATTTTAACCACTTTACCCTGTATTATACTTTGTTGTACAATGGTGGTGGTGTATAAAAATAGTGAACATAACCTGTCTAAAAGTAGAAAATTGTTCATTAATCGTAATCAAGGCTATATATTTATGATATTGATTAGAAGTCCTATCGCTCAGCCCTAATGTTTTGAACCCTATGCTGTTGTCTTTGTCAGGACCTGGCCTGGCGTCATGGTAACATCCACCTGTCAGCTCCCTGCATCTACTCTGAGGTGATGGAGGCGTTGGACCTCCACCCCGGCCTCTCCTTCCTCAACCTGGGCAGCGGGACTGGGTACCTCAGCACCATGGTGGGCCTCATACTGGGTAGGTGAAGCTTGTTAATATTATCCTGCTTGACATTACCCATTTAGGCCTAGAATTATTGAATGCTTTAACCAGTGAAAAATAGCAGATATACAAGCTCACTGCGCGGCACCGAGTGCTGCGCTGCGAGCTTGTAGATCTGCTATTTTTGAAAAAGTTGTGAAAATGTCTGCAAATATTTGAATATATGTATTTTTAAAGCGAACGTTTGTAACTAAAATTTTGCTTCTGGGTGGTCCCCTGAACTAAATATTTTGAGATGGGGGTCCGTGGCCAAATACATATCATTTTGGGGGTCCTTCACATGAAAAGGTTTGAAAACCACTGACATAGTAGTCTCTCAAGAACAGACTAACTGAGCTCCAGTTATGTGAAAAGGACCTTTTCTTTGACGATGGCTAGCCAGATTGCTGACATAGAAACATAGGTTTTTCAAAAAACCTTTGAAGGATTCAAAAGACACTTATAGAATCGGGTCAAAAGTCTAATTTACACAATTTTTCTAAAATAGCAGATCTACAAGCTCGCAGCGCGGCACTCGGTGCCGCGCTGTGAGCTTGTATATCTGCTATTTTTCAATAGTAATAATGATACACAATAATGTGTACCCGTTCTAAATGGGTTAATTATTAAATTATACTCCGTCGTGTGCCGGTGTCATTCACCAAAAATAGCCTACTATCTACAAGATCACAACACAGCGCAATGCTGTTTTTTGTGAGCTTGGTGATAATGTTGGCGATTGACTTAGTGGTACGACAACGGATAAATCAGCCTTAAATTAATACATGCTGCCTTCTTTTAAGAAGGTACTGTAACCTGACCTCCTCAGCAGCAAAATAATGTAACATTTCCAAGCCTTTTAGTATATCAAAAATATATATATTTAATCTCATAATAACCGAGTGTTGTTCTGTTGTCCCAGGTCCATTTGGCATTAACCATGGGGTAGAGCTCCATGCAGATGTGATTGCCTATGCCTACCAGAAGCTGGATTACTTCATCAAAACAAGCGAGAGCTTTGACAAGTATGTTTAAAAATGATATCTAGAGAATTTATATTTCATTCATTTAGTGCTCACTTAGCAAACATGTTTTTGTCAGCTTTGTCTGTGCATGCTTGTGTGTGCACATACATTTGTAATGTAATATTGTAAGGATGCCCTGAAATTATGAATAGCTGATGATCAACTCCTTTTTGTGTAGTTTGAAAAAAACCTTGGCTGATGCAGAGGATTTGCAGCTCCATTTCTCAGAATGAAAGCTCATACCTTCCTTGTTACAGCTTAATACAAATATTTTTGCCTCCCCCCAGTTCATTTGAATTAATCAAATGCATTATTTAACATAGAAGTTATGTAAACAAATACATAATTTGTATTGCCCCCGTTGATCAACATCTCCAGACAGTCAATATGCACTGCAATCTGATGTACGTAAATCTGGACCTCGAAAGATTTCACTGCGTTTGCATTGTTAAGTTGTGTGTGTGTGTGTGTGTGTGTGTGTGTGTGTGTGTGTGTGTGTGTGTGTGTGTGTGTGTGTGTGTGTGTGTGTGTGTGTGTGTGTGTGTGTGTGTGTGTGTGTGTGTGTGTCCAGGTTTGAGTTCTGTGAGCCATCCTTTGTGTTGGGGAACTGCCTGGAGATCCCTCCAGAGAGCCGTCAGTATGAGCGGGTGTACTGTGGAGCCGGGGTGCAGAAGGAACACGAGGACCATATGAAGCACCTCCTCAAGGTGGGGGGCATCCTGGTGCTGCCGCTGGAGGAGAAGGTAGGTTGGACTCCTGGACCTGAGGCCCATTATAAAAACACCTAACCTATGCTTTCTGAAGTGGAAACCTTCAAATTCGGATTCAAAAACTGTCAAATGAATTATGTTGCTATATATAGAACCGTGTTATGCAAAATGTAATGCCTCAACTCTTAGTGCTGGGTGGGTGGGTGGGGGGGGTCCCCAGTTAAAATATGATTATTTTGGGTTCGCGGACAGAAAAGGTTGAGAAACACTGATGTAGAGCAACAACTAATGAGACACAGAGGTGGCTCCTGGATTGAAACGTATAGGTTACAACAGGTCTAAATGGCTTGAGTCATTAAGACCTGCAGACTTATTCTACAAATATCTTCTAAATCTCAAAAAGATTTGTTGCTATATCAGTGGTGCTCAAACCTTTTCATGTCAAGGACCCCCCAAATTTGACCGCGGATGAAAATGTTTTGTTCAGGGATCTAAGTTCAAAGCTTGTATATTGCTATTAAATAAATTGTGATACTCATACAGTATACAGTATGTACCGTATATAGCTAAAATCTGGTTTTAATGGGTTCAAATAAGATGTTCAGGTCGTGTAGTGGCCTGAACATCTAGTATATGCCATATCGTTGCTGTTGGGCAGAAACCTCTTATCTACATATTCAAACTTTTTGTGTTTTTCCGGTCCTACTTGAAAAGCATCAAGTAGCAGATCTACAAGCTTGAAAAGCTTGAAAAAGCTTGTAGATCAGGATGATCTTTCAAATTCTTTCATTTGAATCCTGAAATCCTAAAAAGTTTCTACCCGACAAAGACGATAATACAGTATGTAATAAACATGTACATGGTTGAATTGTGCAATTAAGGATTGAGACTAATTGAATATCTATTCTATATGATAGAGACATATTAAAATATTTCCCAGGAGAGCGTACATGAAATTGAAAACATGCATTTCCTGGTGTTGTCAGCAGCACATATTTAATGGCTTTACTTCCTCACATATTTCCTCCAGTTGACCAAAATCACCCGTACGGGTCTGAACAGCTGGGAGACCAAAAAGATCATCTCTGTGTCCTTTGCACCTCTGGTTCTGCCCAAACACAGCACCAACGGCAAACCCAAGACTGTCCCTCTACGTGAGTCTCATTTCAAACATGGCTACTAATGTGATAAATGCAATATTGCTGTGCTTGGTGTCAAATAATTGTCTGTAGATACTGCCTGTCTCGGTATATAACTTTACTCATTTTCTCTGCAGAGATCTGACTAAAATTCTACCCTAGCATAACTTGAATCTAAATACTCGCCCCAAGCACTTTAACCTGCAGTAGGTCTGCACCTATCCATTACTTTCTTAGTGAATTTTTTATCGATTACCTTTTAGATTTATTGATTAATCTGGGTTTTTGGGATATCTTCTTGCTTGTTTTTATATTGTATATATCAACGTGAAAACATTTGGAATAACTTTCTATAATCCATGATGGTTTGACACCCGCAGGCACTCAAGCTCATTAATATGCTTAACTTAACTTAAATTCTCCCCCAATTCTCGATTATTTTGTTGGATCAATCTATTAGTTTGATTAGCTGTTGCCCCACTAATCTGCAGATATCCAAATGCAACCAGTTATTGTAACTTTCACATTCTCTAAAGTAAACCGTCTCCCTGTCCTGTGCAGCCATGTACGAGGTGCGAACCCTGCAGGAGCTGGCTCGCATCTCCATCCGCCACACGCTCAGGGTGACCACAGGCGGCGGGCAGCCGTCGCGGGGCCGCGGCTCCTCGTTCAGCGTGGGCCGTGGCCTGGCGGCGGCCGGCCTCCACAAGTACGGCCCCCGCTTCAAGAGGCGGCGCGTCCACAGGCGCCACTGCAACGCCCTGGTGCTGACCGCGCGGCAGGCGGTGGCCAACGCCGGCGGCGCCCCCGACGGCAACAACAACAACCGCGGGAGGGACAGAGAGCGGCGGCGGGAGGAGGAGGAGCAGCAGGAGGAGGAGGAAGACGAGGAGGAGGAGGACGAGGAGGAGGAAGAGGAAAGGGAATGGGAGGCGACGAAGCACCGGTTGGCGAGGGGCATCCGGCGGGTGGCGGGGCGAGGAAGGGCTCCGCCCGTGCCCGAGGAGGAGGAGGCGGTAGGAGTGGGAGGAGGCGGGGAGGGGGATGAAGAGGAGGAGGAGGTGGGAGGAGAGGAGGAGGAAGAGCAGGAGAGGCAGACGGGGGAACCGATGCGAGTGGAGCCCGCAGTCAACGTCCTGAGAGAGAGGATTCTGGGTCTGCCGCTGCCCGAGCCCCTGAAGATGTTCCTGCTTTACTACAGGGAGAAATGAGCTCCTTGTGGATCTACAACACGCCCTGGTGGAGGCTCTGTATACCCAACAGCCACCTACTCACTGACCCCTCTGTCCATGCCGTACTCTCTGCAACCAACCCTGGTCCTCTCTTTCATCCATTATGGTTCTCCCTCTCTATCTCTCTTCCTTCCCCTCTGTTCCTTACTGGATCCATTTGGTGAACCACCAGTGTTGACTTGAGCTGGTGTCCTGCTGAGGATGGAAACAGCACCTCGGTGTGGTGTTGTGTGTTGAGCAGAGTGCACGTAACGTGTAACTGTAGCACTCGCTCTGTCAGCCACACCAGTGCTCTCACCAGACGCCCGGCCAGATCACTGACGTAAAGCCCTGCATGTCCATGCGTGCAAGGGTGTCTTTTTCCAGGTTCTTTTCCAAATAGTTATATTTTCTTTTTTAAACAACTCTCCGTGTTGGTACCTCATATGTATATATCCACTTTGAGCATTTTCTCCCCCCAGCTGAGATCCTGTATGCTTACTTGATGTAGCCTAGAAACTAAGCGGGGTGTTTTGAGAGACATTTTCAAGAGAGCTGGCACCGTGACCGAATGGAACCATATTCTCATGTAAGAGCAACATGGCCACTGTGTGAATATGAGGACATAATGAGGACGCAATAGCCACAGGCTACTACGAATGGACTAGAGAGGAAAAGAGGGGATATTCAGTACTGCATGGCTCTTTTCCATCTTACATACTATGGCTGTGATCTATATATTAAACAGTATTGGGTGTATACTGTAGGTAGGTCATGCCGATGTAGACCATTGAAAATCAAACAGATAAAGGTTGTCCGTCAATTGTATCATGTCGGATTGGGAGGAACGTTTTTTTATTTATTTTGTAGGAAAGAGTTGTCAAAAAGGAACAATAGAGATATGTAAAGCTGGACTTTGAAGTGAAGGGAAATTAACATAAAAAACGAAACAGTAGTTTGCAACTGTTGATGTTCAGAGAAGTCAGGATGTGTTCTCCTGCTCTTTATGATTATTCCCACAATGAGTGGATGTTTGGCCTGCTGTGATTGTTTCCACTGATTTCCAAAATCAAACGGGAGCGCTCCACTGGGCCCTGAGATAACTAACTTACTTTTCATTTCACCTTTAGAACCATTTCTAGGTTGTCGGTTAAAATTCAGTTCAAGAGTTCACTTTTCCCAGGCAGTTTTTTTAGGCAGACTTTCATTCAGATTAGATCAAATTCTTCTCGGACCCCTTACTTAACGCATGTGTCCAAAGATAATATCAGTTTTTCTCTCTGCAACGCATTTCCTTTTCATGTCAAGGACCCCCAAATTGATATGTATACAGGGTTCCCACGGTCATGAAATTCCTGGAAATATTTTGAAATTAGAAAAATATTTTTCCAGTACTGGAAAAGTTTTGGAATTGATCAAGGGTCCTGGAAGGTCCTGGCAAAATTTGCTGTGCATTGTCTTTGGTTATTGATTTTGTTAATGCCTCTGAAATGAAAAATGAAACATTGGCCAAATTGTCAAATATTAGAGGCAGAAATTGCGAAAATAGCAGATCTACATGCTCACACGCGAGGCGTTGTGAGCATGTAGATCGGCTATTTTCACAATAAAACTGTGTTATACAAAATTCCTCTACTCTTAGTGCTTGTCAGGGTGGGGGGTCCCCAGTTTAAATATGATTATTTCGGGGGTCACGGCCTGAAAAGGTTGAGAACCACTGGCATACATGTCTTTAGGCATTGCGCATAGGAGTAAGCGACTCGTTATTGAGATGAATTATTGTTATATAGTCCTGGAAATCGGGTTAAATATTCTGGAAAAGTTTTGGAAATGTTTTGGAAATTAATTGGTAAAAATGTGTGGGAACCCTGGATTTAATACACCATTGAAGGACCATGATAAAGACGTTTATGTTTTGTAAAAACAGCATGTCATGAAACCTTCAACCCTCAAGAACCCTGGGTGTCGCTGGACCCCACTTTGAGATCCAGTGGACTATTAATACAACACCACCAGTGTGACCAGAAGGGACCATATTTAAGACCATGATGAAGACATTACCATGTAAAACTTCATGATACATCATTGTTTTTTTTAGAGGATCAAATCAGCATGATGAAAATACTTGAACCACTTAAACCCTCAATACTTAGTAAACGAATACTTGGGGCTCTGTACCTGCCCCAACCCCCTCCCCGCTACAACCAATGTCTTTGCCGAAAATAGTCGATCTGCAAGCTCACAAAGTGTTGTATAGTAATGCGAGGGTTCAAGTAGTTAAATGATTGACTCTGACTTTAACACAATTTATGTTGATATAATTTTTCTTGTATTAATTCTTTTTCTGAACTGTATTTGACTTGAAGTGGTGTGTTCATGTTTTGACTGGATTTATTTGGTTTGTTTTTCCCATAACAATAAACAAAATATGTTTTTTATGGATGGGGAAGTAAAAAGAAGACTGTGCTTCAGAATATTTCCTTTATTCCACCTCTTTGGTACAAAAATAACTTCTTCCTTCTGTGCCAAGCTGGTAGCATGTACTCAAAATTCAAGGCAGAAAATTCCATCTTGATCTAAAAATGGCAAAAAATACATTTTTTTATCTGCTGTAATGTTCTCTATGTTGGTTATCATTTTATATGTAACTTGTTGAAGCTATTTAGCCATTGAAGTTATCCATTTCATGTTTGTTTCTTTCCTACACAAAATGGCTCAGATATGTCCAGGTTATCTATTTTGGGTTTGATAGCTTAAGTTACATCCCAAAGTTCATGTCAAGGGGTTTATACCCGTTTTTACATCATACTGAGCAATGTCCCCATTTTGTAGCGATGCAAATGGAAACACAAGGATCTGCTTGATTCGGCTACTGTAGTCAGTATCCACCCTCCTGATTTAACCATTTCGTGGCGTTCACAAACTGTTACACAAACTTAGACTGACAGAATGACGCGAAAATATCCGGGAAGCCATCACAACGATGCAGTTAGGAAAGTCATAAACCCTCATGAACCAGACCATAATCCCGAGTGTTAATTTAACTCTTTTTAGTGTGCAAATGTAACCAATGAATCCGTAATCCTACAGAGAGTGATTTTATATCTCGCACTTGCTTTTGGCATCCACGGTCCATCCATGGTGCCATTACCGTACCACTGCTGGGTCTACCTTATGCTTAAAGGACAACTTTGTTTTTTTACAACAAGGGTTCATATTGTAATTAGAGAAAAGAAAAAGTGAGTGTTAAAATGTTTTCATTTGCTTCGTTCTCTTGATTTATCGCGTTTACCGTGCTAAAATGTGGGGCATGCGTACGCAAGTGGCTAAATATGTCTTTTTTAGACACAATAAGCCAGCAGTTTCTTTATTGCTATTTACAGTAACACTTCTAGCCCCCATTAGTCACATCTTCCCATGAAAGGTTGCGCTATATCTTGGGAATGGGCTTATTCTGTGTAAAATTACATATTTAGCCACTTGTACGCATGCCCCCAACCACTGAAATAAGAATCTCTAAAACAATAGAAAGAAGTAAATGAAATAATGTTAACACTCATCTTTTATATTCTTTAATTACAATCTAAAATATGAACCCTTGTTGTAAAAAATTAAAGTTGTCCTTTAACTCATAAAGTTAAGACCCGAGGCCAATTCTACAAATGCCTTCTAAATCAGTTGTTCTCACACTTTCGAGTTTTTTCAAGAATAACAAATGTACAAGCTCGCAGCGCGGCACTTTTGTGAGCTTGTACATCTGCTATTTAGCAGATCTACAAGCTCATAATGCGTGCAAGACCATAGTGCAACAAAACTATAACAGGGCTTTTACAAGTACTGTCAGACATACAACCATTCCTTCCTTTGAATACCATTCATGTTGTTGCTGTGAGGTGGTTTCTCTCTGCGGAATGTATAATCGTCTACTTTTTTGCACTTATATAATGTTGGCGAGGATGACGTGATTTATTTTACTGGTTTACTTTCCAGATTCGAGCTGTATTATTGACTGCTGTTAATAAAATCTGTTGTACAAATATGTGACAATGGAGTATGGAGGTTGTTTTAACAGACCTTAGCCTGCCTTTAGATGAGATGCCATAACTGCAATGTTCCTTGTCTTCACACTTTGTAGCCATTTTTAGTTTTTAAGGTAAAGATGAAATTGTGTAATTTGAACAAATTAGGAATATCATCTGTTTACATGTCTCTTTCTGTAGAGGGCATACCTGCCAACCCTCCTGTTTTAGGAAGAAGTCCCCTGTTATTTGACCATGTCTCCTGTTCCAGAATGTACCCCAAAACAGGAGATTTTCACCCTTTTTCATATTTGTAAGTAGCCTTAGTAGTAGTTTTTTCTTTTTCTTTTACCATTTCTCATTTCACACTTTTTGTATGATAAGTAGGCTAATGTGTCAAAGACCCACTGATATGCAGCCACGGCCATTATACTGTAGTTCCTTGGCTATTTGATATGGGGGGGGGGGGTATTTGATTGTTCTATTTGTTGAAAGGTGTGAGATCTAGCTCTCTCTCTAAAATCAAGGCGAAACACCTGAAAAAAGTGAGTCCCATCAAGGCGAAACACCCGGAGGAAAAAAAAACCCTCATGCAAATTCTAGAGCTCTGACTTGGACCTCATTTGCATGAGTTTTTTTTTCCTCGGGTGTTTCGCCTTGATGGGACTCCCTTTTCTCCGGGTGTTTCGCCTTGATGGGACTCACTTTTCTCTGGGTGTTTCGCCTTGATGGGACTCACTTTTCTCCAGGTGTTTCGTCTTGATGGGACTCACCTTTTTCCAGGTGTTTTTCCTTGATTTTGGGACTCACTTTTTGGGGATTTTTTGGTATTTTGGGACTCACTTTTCTCTGGGTGTTTCGCCTTGATGGGACTCACCTTTTTCCAGGTGTTTCGCCTTGATTTTGGGACTCACTTTTTGGGGGATTTAGGGACTCACTTTTCTCCAGGTGTTTCACCTTGATGGGACTCACTTTTCTCCGGGTGTTTCGTCTTGATGGGACTCACCTTTTTCCAGGTGTTTCGCCTTGATGGGACTCACCTTTTTCCAGGTGTTTGGCCTTGATTTTGGGACTCACTTTTTGGGGGATTTTGGGACTCACTTTTCTCCGGGTGTTTCGCCTTGATGGGACTCACTTTTCTCCAGTTTTTTCGCCTTGATTTTGGGACATACTTTTTTGGGTCGGTGGGGGTGCACGGAACTCCACAACAAGGGTCTGGGGTTCCCCCCAAAACTTCTTAACAGAAATATAATATTTCCCTGTGTTCTGTTACATTTTTTTTACGTTTGATACTTTTATCAGGCTTGCTTTAGCGTGGGTACAATATCAGCCTTAAAATGCCAAATGGTGTACAGATTTGATGCAAAGTAAGACATCACTTTTCATCTTTAAGTCATTACTTAAGTGAATATCTGTATGATCTTGCATGCATTGCCCACACACCTCAAGCAGACCCCGCCTCGACCACGGCCAGATTTGAACAAACCTATTAAAGGTATTCTACTTCACAGACCTCATTACTAGTCCACTGCGCCACCACGGCGAGGTCATCTCACAATGCTTTCTGAACTGGTTTTGAAGTTATTCTGCTGGAAATCAGTCTTTAAAGTAAGATCTTCAGTGGGGCTTGAACCCACAGCCTCTGTATCATTAGCTCAGCATCTTAACTCATTAAGCTACTTGCTGCTTGTAACACAATTGTCTTTTTGGAGCGGTGAAAGCGCTCCCAATAGACAGGTATGTCCGTGGGTATGTCCCTGGCTGGGTGGCTGGGTGGCTGGGTGGCTGGCTGGCTGGCCGTGTCCGTAGCCTGGCAATACCTTGAGTGGCCACACACAACACACTAGTTAAAGGAGGGGCGCTGTTTTGTGCAGGCCAGGCACACTCACCACTCACTCACAGGCACAGTTTACAGTTTACAGTTTAGGCATTTAGCAACACACACAGGGTATAGCTGCTCAGATTCACCGCTCCACTTCGAACCGAGGTTTGATTTTTTCTTATTAGACGAACAACAAACAAATTGTGGGAATTTCTCCTGGAGGTGTCAAACTCCCAAAATGCACCAGAACACTGGAAATTACATCTACTATGTTAATTTTATTCTGGACGGGAGGAACCCCCCCCCCCCTTGCTTAAGTCATCAAATCAATTTCTGTGCGCCTACTTTTTGCAGTCATGACCCCCCACCCTCCCCCAAAAAATCCCGTTTTCTGACGGGCTGAGGTTGGCAGGTATGGTAGAGGGGCGGATATGGAAATCAGACCATTTACTTATGGTTATTACATTGGACAACATAGTGTAGTATGCATGGCAAGTTTCACGGAGGCCATGGCCGCCGTTGCCCCTCGTATTGACCTTATGCCCTTCAAATTAACTATTTGAACTTCACCATTTCACAGTATTTCACATTTTAAATATTTTACTTTTACTCCACAAAATCTCAGTGAAATAGTTTGTACTTTAGGATGATAAAACGTTACCTTGTAAACACCATAATCTTAAAACTTTAATAATATACAATACTATAAATCACATACTCTGGCTAAATAAAGCATAGAAGCAGTGGAATCGTAGAATTGTCTTTAATAATCCAAATAAACTAAACAATTCAAAAGATACTGCTAGCCACTGTTCAAAGTGCACCAGCATAATCTTTGTTTTGGCTGCAGAAAAAAAAAAAAAAAAAAAACTAAAGATGACAGCACAAAAACATTGGTCATAAAAGTGTTGGATATGCAGTGATTCCAGTGGCTATAGGATAGATATCCAAGCAATAAAAAGACATTCACATTTTGCTTACCTATACGGATTGATGTATCAAGCAACCAAAATTGATCAGGCTAGAAATCATGCAGCAGGCATACAGCACTGAAATGTTGAGATTGAGATTATCCCAAATGTTGGATTATCCTATGATTTACAAAGATCATATATAGCAGTACACAAGATTGAGCACTGGACTTGTGAAACCATCACACATTGCTCTTTCTTTCGAACCATGGCCTGCATTTTATACGGGAAATTGTGCAACATATTTGATGAATAGCAAGGTCGCTATAGTGGACAATAGTGAGTGATTTGAAGAATCCCGAAACAATTGGAAAAAAGAAAAACAAGCATACAGCACGTGTGATGCACAAAAATAAACATTTGCGATGTAAAGTAACTTTAAATAATACAGCTCCAAAAATAAGTCTATATTAAAGAAAACAAAATTAATAAAAAATATGTATCTACATTGTTTATTTATAAAAACGAAATGATGGTAATAAGTTAGTTAGTTTTTCAATAGTGAATACTTTTTTTTTTACATCTGCAAAAGGATTGCCTATCAACAAGTAGATATTACATACGGTACGCAGACATGGGTCAAACAGCACTTGAAATCTTTTTTTCCCCCCACCCCCAATACTTCCAAGGGCTTGCTTGTATTTAAAGAGTGCCACATGAGCTGGATTTGGAAAGGATTTCAAGTTGCCTTTGTCCCACGCCTGATGTCATGTCACAGTGGGTTAGAACCCTGTACAGTAGCAGCAGGCGGGCAGCACCAGGAGGTTCCTGCCCAGGGGGGCCCCAGTCTGGATTCCGGGGAGCAGAGAGCATCTGAGAGATGTCAATTTAAGACTGCATATTAATCACTGGCAGGAGTCATGATTGTGGAGTAGACCATCTATCTACGTATTCAGATCCATTCAAGTCCATTACGTGTTTTAACTGAGCTCTATGGCACCGCGGCACATTTGCGAGTACTCTGCTCTGGTGTTGACACTTCTATCATCAGTTCATTCCAAGGACGTCTCGGAACAATAAAAAGGCAGATGAGGTACAAATGACCACCACCCTGATACCTGCCCATCCCTTCCTGTGGCCCTCCCCTGGGGACCTGGGGGCGACTGAACGCTGTGTCCAAAAACTCTACTTTTCTGCCTTAAGTGTGCACTTGATTTAAACAACCTCTGCTAATCTCTGTCACCTGACTATGCAATGAAGTGCAAGGAGCAGAAAACAATACGAGTGCACACCTCAGGGAAAGGTTAAAAGACGCAGCTTAAGGCACCTTGGAACCCTGATATATTAGTGGGGTGGGTGGGACACGTACCAGGTCGCTGACATCACAGTGACCCACGTGGCATTTTAACCTTAGTGTTTGACATGTGTAAAGCCGCTGCGAGACGTTGTAGCCTAGTGTTTGACATGAGTACAGCAGCTGGGAGAGGTGATAGTGAACATGGAATGTGTCTTCAGTGTGTTGTGGTGTATCGATCTCTGTCCAGCGCACCTCAGGCAGAACAGCATTCAGCTATCACAGCAACATGTGACAAGAGGCCAACATCTGTTAACGTTCTCTGCTCTCTGGCACTGTACACTTACAGTACAAGTATCACAAGTATACATACTTACTTACACTTACAAGTATTCTGTACATAATCACTCGTCTAAGACACAAAACAAACACTCAATGGGACTTTAAAGCTCGTCTTCATAACACAGTCTCCTTTACATAACTGACATTCAGAGAGATGTCTTTATAAAGAGGGAAAAACAAAACACCTTCCCCTCTGCTACAAAACAAAACTTATCGTCGTTGTCGGGTGGAAACCTTGTATGTATGTCCAAAACCGTTCGTTTTTATCATTTAAAAAAAAAGAACTAAACTAGTGAAAACAGCCGATCTACAAGCACAAAACGCCTCGCACCGCGAGGCGTTGTGTGCTTGTAGATCTGCTGTTTTCACTACTTTTGTGAGACTGCCTTGTCAGATGAAGCAGGGCTTTTTTTTTTTTGCGAAAGAACGTACACATTTGAAACTTGGAGATAAGAGGTTTCTGCCCGACAGTGACGTTATAATCTCAGCGTGTTTGGGTCCCAAAATGGAAAGGTGCACGTGGATGAGTGAATGCTAGTAGCGATGCTAAGGCTGGGGGTTATTTGGGCACCAGGCCACGGGATTGCGGGTAAAGAGGAGATCCTAGCACCAGGCCACGGGATTGTGGATAAAGAGGAGAGCCTGGACTGGAGGTGCCGTAGGGCGAAGTGGGGGTGCTCGACTTCTTGCCCGTTCTTGGTCGGCTGGGCGTTGGGGAGCGAAGGCGGAAGACGAAAGGGAGAAAGAAGAACTTTATTAGCAAATAAACCGCAAAAGCTGTGTACATGATGCATAGCGAATTACCGTACAACTTAATAAGTTGAGACCTCAGAGGTGCACAGCAGAGGATAAATAAAAACGTTGATTCTTATTCTATAGATCTTTTCTAAAGATCTAATTAAAATACAAAATAGAATGTGTAAAAACATCACTGCTGGCCCTTTACTAAACAAACACTCTATAAACACCCTATATAGATTACTAACAGAATATAGAGCTTTCAAAACATCACTTACACTTTACGGCACATTCTATTTAACTATGACAGTTAAATACATAAACCTTCACTGTTAACCCATTTAGGCCTAGGATTATTGAATGCTTTAACTAGTGAAAAATAGCAGCTGCGAGCTTGTAGATCTGCTATTTTTGAAAAATCATAACAATTTGTGCACATCTTTGAATATATATATTTTTTTGAAGCGGACATTTGTAACTCAAATATTTGCTTCTGGGGGAGACGGGGTGTCCATGGCCAAATACATATCAGTTTGGGGGTCCTTCACATGAAAAGGTTTGAGCACCACCGACATAGAAACATATGTTTTTCAAAAAACCTTAGAAGGATTTAGAAGACACTTATAGATCCGGGTCGAAATATTCAAAGACTTGCACAGATGTTCACGACTTTTAAAAATAGCAGCTCTACAAGCTCGCAGTGCGGCACTCGGTGCAGCGCAGCGAGCTTGTATATCTGCTATTTTTTTATAGCTAAAGCATAAAATGACGCGTAATAATGCGCACCCTATCTAAATGGGTTAAATGAACACAGACGACTTTACAGTGCACGAGAGGGGTTTTCTCACCCAGACTTTGGTTTCTTGAGGCTGCCGTTGGCGCTGGCCGGCGGGGTGGTCCCCAGGCTGCTGTGGAAGCCAGAGGCGTCCACCTGGATCTCGTCCTCGTCCCTCAGGGCGTCCTCCAGCGCCGCCGCCACCTTGGGGGCGATGACGGGCTCCTTGTACTCCTTAGTGGTCCTGGCTGGCAGGTCCATCTCTAACAGCAGGATGTTCTCAGCCTGGGGGTGGGTGAGAGGACACAATGAAATGAATCTGCTCCCACAAATATGTTACTTAACTCATTCAGAGCCCCAGACATTAACGGATTATAATGTCCAAAGTGCCTCCTTCAGGTCCCATTCACTTGCGTTGTCTTATTTTGAAGGCCAGAAGTCCACCGCGCAATCACTTCCGGTCTGACGTCATCGGATCGTGCGCCGGAACCGATCCGTGTCCACGTGGAGTTGTGTAATGGCCGACCGGGAGCTTTTATAACTGTGCAACATAAGCGAGCATCTGCCTCCATCCTAGCTTCTAAAGTGTAGTTTTGAGATAATGGACATTAAAGATGAGATCCCCCGTCCACCTCAATGTTATGGATGGGACTATTTTGTGCTCGTGGAGCCGTGATGATGCGAAATCAGCGACGGATTTCGTCTCCGGACCGCCGGCGATTCTTCTCGGTAATGTAATCGCCGTTACAGTAATCTATTACTTTTCCCGAGATATCCCGTGAATGGCACTACAGATACTCGAGTACATTTCGCGAGACATCTCGCGAATGGCACACAGTGGTTCTCAACCAGTTCGGGCCGCGACCTTCAAAATAATCATATTTTAACTGGGGACCCCCCCACCCTGATGAGCACTAAGAGTTGAGGCGTTGAATTTTGTATAACAAGGTTCTATTGTGAAAATAGCATTGCGAGGCGTTGTGAGCATGTAGATCGGCTATTTTCACAATTTCTGCCTCTAATATTTTACAATTTGGCTAATGTTTAATTTGTCATTTTAGAGGTATTAAAAAGTCCTTAAATTGAAATGTTTAGAAATGTGCAGATGCCCATATACTTAAATGTTATCTTGGTTTGTTTACTGATGAGTTAGAAAATAATGTTGCACATTAACTCATCCAGAGCCCAGGACATTAACGGATTAGGGGGTCCAGAGTGCCCCCTCCCGGCCCCATTAACGGCCATTGTCTTATTTTGAAGGCCAGAAGTCTAGACCGGAAGTACTTCCGGTCTGACGTCATCGGATCCTGCGACGGAACCGATCATTGTTTACGTGGTGCCATGCTGGATTGCATCGGAGCGTTTATACATGTGTTATATAAGCGAGCATCTGCCTCCATCTTCGCTTCTAAAGTGTTGTTTTGAGATAATGGACATTAAAGATGAGATCGGCCGTCCACCTCAATGTTATGGGATGACTATTGTGTGCTCGTGGAGCCGTGATGATGACAAATCAGCGCGGATTTCGTCTCCGGAGCGTCGGCCATTGTACTAGGTATTTTTACTCGCCGTTACAGTAATATATTACTTTTCGCGCGACATCGCGCATTCGGCACTATACGTACTCTAGTACTTATTGCGTGACATCACGCGAAAGGCACTAGATGAGTTAAGTTAATCATCTGAGGACCCCCCTGGTCCCGATCCACAGGTTGAGAACCAATGACTCAACACAAAGTTTTGGTAATTACTTTTATTTATTTAAACTTCATGCAGTGTTCAGGTCAAATCTGACCGATTTCCAACTTCACAGAAACATAAATTGTGACATAACTTCGTCGTGGCTGTGTCGGCTGAAGCAGACTTCGCAACGTTCTGCGCGGCGACTCGCTCGCCTAAGCTCACTCAGTTGTGCCTCTCGTGGCTCAAGTGAGAGGCAAGAGGTTAAAATGACCCCCGAACCCTTAAAGCCACGTCTCTCTGGAGATATTAGTGTGCTGTAACATTACGTTATTATATGTATTTTGCCCTTTTCACTACTTTATCCTCACATTTGTCTAACGAAAAGAAAAACTTGTTTTGAAGCAGCATGACTTCAAATGAGTGCTGGTAATTATCATTTAGCGTGCAATGTTAAAAATAGCACTGCACCAATGCAAGGCCAACTGAGGCTATAGGCATGCTATGTGTAAGCTTGAAATACCAGAAGTATGTTGAATTTTCTTCAGTTCTATGCCCTTATAATCAGTTAAAGGAAAAGTGTGAAAAAGCAGGACAGCAAGAAAGAATGTTAGTATGTGTCCTTTTTGACAGTATGTGTCGACGAAAAAGAAATGCCACAGCCTACTTTGTATCTGATGTCAGGCCTCATCATCATGGCCACACGCGCATGTTGACAGAGGGGTCTCCTGTAGCCCACCGCGGACACCGGCCTGGTCATCATCTGATGGTCACTGACAATCACAAAACAAACAAAAAGACTTCACTTATACAACACAGTCAACAAGACTTCATCCTCTACATGTGTGACAGCCCGATAAGCTCTACTACACAAACAGCAAAACACAACAGTGCCCCATTGGGGACAATGTTCCAAAATGGTTCTGAAGTGTTTCGTAGCACTCAAGCCCACATACTAGAGATGGACCGATTGCAAAATTCTTGGCCGATACCGATCCACCGGTTTTATGAAGGTCTGACCTGCCAAAACCGATTTTTCCGATACCGATTTCTTTAGCTAAGAACTAGGAAATAGGGTTGCTCCAATACCCTTTTGTTTCAGGCCAAGTAGGCCTACAAGACATACTTCAATTTGAGTACCAATAAGCTAGAAGAACACTAATGCCAAATCAATCACAATAGTACAATATCCAAAATCACAGACAATATCCAGTCTAATATAACCGTCTGGACTAGGCAGGAGGAAAGCAGGTGACGCATGCTTTTTCTCCCCCTTCTTTTTGGAGACGACATTGACACAGGATTATGGAATATATCCTTACATTGCAAAATCGGCACCATCTGTATTCTGTAGGCTGCCTCTAAGTAGACTGGCTGCTACTTGCTAATGTTTACGTCACAGGACCAGAGCATCATGCTGTGCAGTGCAAGAGATACAATTGGCCGATTTTGGCATATTTATGTCAGTGACCTGCCGATCACCGATTTGGCCGGTTTGATATGATACCTGCCGATTTCTGATATTGGCCGATACCGATGTCCATCCCTACCACATACTCTAGTTACCACCACATTAGTTGATGAGTTCCTACCATTCGGAGCACCAACTAAGTATATCATGCCATGTGTATTATTCATAGCGAATCTACTCACTCCTCTATGCGTGTGATGGGCTTCATCTTCCAGTGGTCATCCTCCTCGTCGAAGAAGGCCCTGTTGACTATCTTGTTCTTCTCCTCCAGGGGAAGGAAGTTCTCGATGATAAGGTGCCTGCAAAACACACAAGAAATAACAGAGCAAGTCACTCAGACGGACAAGAGACATTTATAGACGGAGAGGCAAAGTAAGGGGCAGGACAGAAATAGTATTATAAAATTGATAGAACGTCCTTCTGTATTGTATGTCTCAATCCAATCTTCTCTTCAATGGGTAGGCCAATTTATCTGAAATTGCACATGGGCATTGAGCATTGGCATAGGCAGGGACTGACAAAGCTCAGGTTTCCAGGCAGGGACTGGTGAAGCAGAATTTTCCAAAATTAACATTTTAATGTTAATTAGCATTTTTGTCAGGTCTACACATTCAGTAGTAGTAGTGTACCCCTGAATATGGACTGTCCTCCATTGTCTGTTTCAGTCTCTGCTCTCAGTGTGTCAGTCAGTTTACACATTTGTTTATTATGAAGAAGATTAGCCTACTTTTATGATCTGTATTAAAGTTGTACGTTTAGTTTTTGGCACAATTGCACTTTTTAAGATAAAGCATAGAAGCGCACAGCTTGTCGCTTACCGCGAAGTGAACGTCCTCCAAAGTAAATCCATTGAGAGGCCCATAAAGAGACTTCATTTACTCAAAAGATACATTTTTATACAAAGGGTGGTCTGCATACTGTACACTATAGACTCGGGCTGGGCGCAGCCATGTTTCTCTTCTGGGCTCACACTGTCATGTGACTAGATGACGTAATCGTTGCCGTCAAGTGATAATCCAAAAAAACAAAAACAACCCCTTTCCGGCCCTTCAAAATAATAGTGACGGCCTACGGAGAAAGCGGCGCGGCACCAAGGCACCAAGCATCCCTTCAGATTAAAAGTCAGATGTGTTAAGATAAAGCATAGAAGCGCATAGCTTGTCACTTACAGCTTATTGTCTGCAAAATACAAATGGGTTTCAGCCATATTCAACATCACACTGTATTATGTTACCAGGCAGTTAGCTGTTCAAAATCAAAATCAACATCATTCCAAATTAGACCCCTTGGCAGGCCGGGTGTGGCCCACTTGCCACCACTTTGACAGCCCTGGACTAGTGGATGATAACAAGGGCCGACTAAGGCATCCACATTTAACTAGGGAATCCAGGTCAGTTGTACTGCGTCATTAGACTGAGGGAGGAAATGTAATGGCCTGAGGCAGTGGTTTAGAGGTACTGTAATTGACAGCCAGAATTCTGGGCCATTAGGAGAGAGCTGTGCTTGGATCAGACTGATTCAAGTGAGAGCAAGAGAAAAGGGACTGGCAGAAATAATTTGCATTACTAAAGTGTGCTCAATTAATTCCACCAGTGCACGTCAATACATCTGTGGCTCGACAGTCGACACAAAAGAAAACCTCGTGGCTCATGTGCATTCAGAGGCGCGCGACCCCACCCCCACCGCCTGTCTATAATCATCTGTAGGAAAACGATTTTGCAAACTATTCCTTAAACCCTTGCGGCAAGGTCCGGTGAGAAACAGCAGGCGATTGGACAAAACGGACCCCGGGAACGATCAGATGTCTCGTCCGGCGCGGAGGGCATCTGTAATGGATATATTATAGATCCATGTCTAGCCCAGCCCTGCGTATGTGTGCCTGTGCATGTTAATGTGATCCGTGGGCTCCATACTTGAGTTTGAGGTCCCTGGTGAGCTCGTTCAGTGTCTGCTCCAGCTCCTGGCGCTGCTTGATATGAGCCTCCTGCAGATCTTGGATCTCCGACTTCACTGCCTCCAGCTTAGCAAAGTGCTGGGAGACACAGACAGACAGACAGACAGACAGACAGACAGACAGACAGACAGACAGACAGACAGACAGACAGAGAGAGAGAGTATAGGAACAGAAAGGGGGAAGGAAAGACGAAAGAGTTGAGAGACAGGGCAAGAGAAAGGTGGACATGTGATTTTGTCTCTACTCTACAGTGTTGTCCTACTTGAGTTCACCAGTTTTTAACCATAATGACATGCCCAAAATAGGACCACCAGGGTTAAAGTGGTAAATTGTGAGCCCAAGTACTGCAAATGCTCTCATTTTGGCCAGGTCCATATACTTGATAATACCTCTTATGTCACTGTCTTTGTGTCAGATAAGATGTCTTACAGAGAGGGAGGAGTTACCTTTTTCAACTTCTTGGTCTTGATGTCCACCTCCTGCTGTAGGGAGCTGTACGTCTCCTTCAGCTCCAGGGTCTCCTCGTCTCGACACTCCAGATGTTGCTGCATCTCCCGCTCTCGCCGTTTCTACACACACACACACACACACACACACACACACACACACACACACACACACACACACACACACACACACACACACACACACACACACACACACACACACACACACACACACACACACACACACACACACACACACCTTTATATTGCATACTGTACTTGGGACACAGCCCTAACAAGAACACCAAAATAGCCTTCTGAAAAGGGAAGGCCAGCAAATTTGTCTAGGATAGGCCTCATAGAATTTACCTGTTCAGCGATTTCCTGTCTCTTCTGTTCCAGGATCTTTTGCTGTTCATTGGTGTGGTCCACAATGTTCTTCCCTCCCACCAGAAGCTTGCTCTCCATAGCCTGGAAGAAGAAAAGGACAAGAAGCCCAGGTCAAGCCATGTGATAGAAAAAGTCTTAACGTTGATGTAAAGAACAATTTCACTTTTGTTAAAGCGATTATGTTATGCATAGGAGTAGCTAGATACAGTAAGTGCAGGCTCCCGACTGATTCTGGCATGAGCTTATAGAATGCCATTAATAACTGGCAGGCAAACATCCAATTTAGCAATAATAAAATCTGCTTACCTTGACTTTGGCAGTGAGAAGCTCTCCAGCCTCCTTCTCTCTCCTCAAGTCCTCCATTTTCTTCTCTTTCTGCCTGAGCAGCCGAACCTTCTCCTCGGCCACCAGGCTGTGGTCCTCCATGATGGCTTTCCGCTCCCTCTCCAGCTTTTCCTGCTGCTCGCGCCAGTAGTCCCCCCCGTCACCCCTGTCCTCCTCCTCATCATCATCCTCGCCATCCTCATCCTCCTCCGTCTCCCCATCCTCCAGCTCCTCTCCAGCGTCGCCCTCTTCGCCTGCCCTCCTGTGCCTCCTCTTTTTCCTCTTCCCCGAGCGCTTCTCCAGCTGCTCCTTGAGCCTGGCGATCTCCTCCTGGAACTGCCTGAGCAGGGCGTCTTTGGGGTCCTCGTTGATGCGGGGCTTGTTCTTTATGTTCTTGGCACGGTTGGCATAGCGCAGCGTGGTCAGGGTCTCGTCCAGGTTGTAGGACGCCGGGCCGATGTTGGCCACCATCACCGTGCGGGCATTGCCGCCCAGCGAGTCCTGCAACAGCCGGGTGAGCTTGGAGTCTCTGTAGGGGACATGGGTGCTCCTGCCGTCCACCAGAGCCGATATGACATTTCCCAGTGCCGACAGCGACAGGTTGATTTTGGTGGCTTCTTTGAGCCGCTCGCCCTGAGCGCCTGTCTTGGCCTGTCTCTCACTGCCCGCCAGGTCCACCAGGTTGAGCTTGCCCACCCGGATATGGTCCTTGCCGTCCACACCCAACTCACTGCACTCTACAGTGATCACGAAGATGGCATGTGAGCGCGAGCTGTGCTCGTTCATGTTGGTGGAGCCCACCGAGCGGTTCTGGTTGCCCACATTCATGACGTGCTCAATCTCGCGCACGCTCTTTGTGACGAACGAGGAGAGGTCCTTGACGTACACGCCCGTGTCCGGCCGCTCTTTGAGCTCGAGGCGCCGCTGCTGGTCCTTGGAAAGCAAGTCTTTGATCTCCTCCTGGTAGATCTCCAGGTAGGACGCCCGCACCAGGTACTTTTGGTTCTGGGAGCGTGAAATGTGTGTGAAGACATGGTCAAAGGAATTGGGGATTACGCCTCTCTTCTCTGGGTCATTCTTCACACCCTCCATGGTGAACGTCTTCCCCGTACCCGTCTGTCCGTAGGCGAAGATGGTCCCGTTGAAGCCCAGTAAGACCGAATCCACCAGCGGCCTGAAGGTTTCATCGTACAGGTCCACTTGTTTGGAGTTCCAGTCGTAGACGGAATCGAAGGTGAAGACTTTGGGGTGGTCGTGCGAGGCCTCCTTGGGGTTTTTTACGATAATTTGGCCCAGTTTGACATCGACGGAGACCACCCTGCTGTGCTTGGCCACCCGCTCCTTCTCATTCATGGGCCGGCAGCGAACCACCACCTTGACAGACTCCGGGCTCTTGCTCTTGGACATGGTGGTGACTCGTGAGGTGTGGCTGAAAACCCGCCACCGCTCAGTGCGTTATCCTCTCTGTGGTCAAGCTCGGCTTCGATTCCAGATCAATGTGTCCACGATGTCCACATCAAAGCCTATGAGTCATGATGAGAGCCCATGGTCTATGTCCAGCCAGTTGGCAACCATCATCACGGTGACACGCCACCTTTAAAAGCAATTACAATAAAATCATTTTGACATACAATTAGGAAATAAACACAAAGCTGTGACAACAAAAAGCCATAATACCAAAAATCATAACACACAGACAAATGCAAGAACCAACTGCACAGACCTATGCTCCATTCACTCTAGTCTACACTGACATTAAATGAAACATAATAATGCCCCAAAATAAAGCTTTAACTTTAACTGGCATTGACAGCCGTCACCTCCAGAGAAACAGAGCGATTGATTGTCTTTACTAGGTTCTAGGTTGATGTCACATTAACGACACCACACATCCTAAATGTTGCTACTCTGGATTGTTAGAGCGATGGTTTTACTGCTTCTGCTTTATGTAATAATAGCCTGTGGCAAGTAATGTACAGTAAACGTTAGCTAATGTCCTAATGGCACAGCCCCAACCCAGCTAATATTAGCTCCTTCAACCAGGCAGCAAGTATGAATTATCACCACCAATGTCTCTCTGCGTTCATTGAAACGTCAGTCTCAATGAACGGTTTATAATAGTATAATATACAGTGGTGTGGTAGATTCTTGTACAAGTAGGCTACAATATTAAGGTATTTGTACTTTACTTGAGTATTTCCAATTCCAACACTTTTCCTTCTACAATTATTTGAAAACTTCAGTTACTGGTTATTTTGCAGATATAAATGATTATATTATAAAACATACATTAATCCACAAATTACTTTCACTTTTGGTAGCCTAATTAATAAATACATGTTGATGCCAACACATTCGTACTATATTACTCAAGTACATTTTGAATTCAGGACTTTTACTTGTAACAGAGTACTTCTACATTGCAGTATTGATACTTTTACTTAGGTAAAACATTTAATTACTTTTTCCTCCACTGATGATAATACTATAGCATAATAGTTAATGCATGTCAGAATGCCACTGCCAGTGGCAAACAGACGGCCTAGCAACGACAAACAGACCGGGGAGACGATAGATACCTACCCAGCTAATGCTAGCGAGGTAGCGGTCAGTGTCATTCACCATAGACCGACGACTTGCATTTTAGACATACAGAACACACGGAGGAGCTTAACAACTGTTCGAGTCAGAGCTAGGTCGACAAAATAAAAAATATATACATTACTAGTCAACACCGTTAGCTAATCCAGAGCTCCCAGTCAGCCATTAGCCGCTGTGTTCATCCCTGAAAAGGATCCAGAACGGTTGCCAGGTTGCGCTGGCAGTACGACGACTGTAGGTGGATTCTAAACGCTGGTCCACAGCGTTAGGAGGAGGAGTTCTCCAGTAGCGTTAGTTCAGAAAAAGATAAGGTATGGCAACATGACTGGTGTCTTGCACGCGCGCCCTCGCGCGCGTGCAAGACACCAGTCATGTTGCCATACCTTAGCAACAGGCACGGTTACAGTACATTTTATTATTTCCCCCTGTAGCCAAGGTATGGCAGCTGCCATAGCTTGCCATACCCAATTGACGCTTCTGGAGTTCTCCTTAACGCTGTCATCGATGAGCCCTTGTGCCGCAGGGAAGGCTGCGCACCTCCTCGTCTGTAGTAAAAAATAAAGAATACAGTTTTCCCTTCTTACCAAAACAAAGACAGCTTTGGGGAGATGAAAGACTACTTTCCCTAGTGGGGAGTGGGGACACTCTGAGCCCCCCATCTCACGTCTAAAATACAGTTTTTAGCCAGAAAAGAAAATATTTCACCGGAAGGCAAAGTCTGGTCAATGGAAATTTATATTGACAGGATCTGTAGAGGGCGGTGTGGAGTAGCTAAAACCTCCGGTGAAATATTTTCTTTTCTGGACAAAAAGTGTATTTTAGACGTGAGGTAGGGGCTCCGAGTGTTCCCACTAAGGAAAGTAGGCTTTCAACATCTTAGAACCGTCTCTTTTTTTGTGAGTAGCAAAAGCGTATTTTTTATTTTGTTACTACAGAGGGACGTGAGGCTGAGCAGCCTGGGCTACCGCGGCTGTGAGCGCAAGGGCTCATGGGTGACATAAAGGAGATCTTCTTAAAGGCTATGGACCAGAGCTAGTGGTTTCTTAGTTGTCGCCTTTTTGCGTTTTTTCTTTGTTTTTATATTTTACATTTGAATCTGATATAAGCGGTTTATCACAGCCTGGTGCAGTGGTGCCTGCCTCAGGGTTAAAACTTAATAAGCAGCATTCAAAGCGGACTAACGGAGTAGCGGACTTCCGTGCAAACCTGGCAACCCGTATGACAACAAGCCTTGCCAAATTGAACACATCAGCTGATTAATCCACCGTGCTTTGTCACGGTGAGTTGAGCAAATAAATAAGCCAGAGGCTAATGTTTAAAAATACAAAAATCTATTTATTGATTAAAAACATAAAAATGCACAACTAACATTACCTCATTCATTGGCTGCCCACAAAACAACCACTTTTGTCATTCATCTGCAGTTTTAAACATTTCAGACTTTGGACAGTATAATCAGTTTTGTATCCCATTAACAAACACCACCCATTTCGTTTTCATTCATAAACATCATTGCAGTCCATGGGACACTCAGTAGACAGCTTATCAACATTTTGGTACAGAAAGTCACAGTGGTAAACACATTTTCATCAACATACACTTTCCCTTTCTATAATTAGTATGCACAGGATCAGTTACTGCTTGTGCCCCAAGTATCCTTATATAGGATTAACAGAGAATGTCGGTTGGAAGAATGGAGAGAGAGAGAGAACATGATCATCACAAGTTCACAACAGGATTGACATCACCATTAGTCTTTCCCACGGTTCAATGGGGTGACTTGACAGGAATGCAAGACATGTGGTTACAGCTACAAATATGTACTGTAAGTATGTATGCAAGTGTTCATGTCATTGTAAATACTTCCCAGATGGAACACATGTTTTGATAAACAACTATGAAGAGCCCTGATATTAGTACACTTTAACATCTTTTGAGTGTTGAAGGGTATACGAAAATTGTAAAGTGACTATGTGTAGGTTGCAGAAGTGTCCATGTCATAGTATCCCAAACCGACATACATTTCAATTATTTTTGCCAAGTGGCTACACCCTGTTACCAAATTGACACATTTTCTCTCAGATTAACAGCTTGTCTGTTACATTCTACATTTATTTACACAGCACACTCTGTCACACTCAAATGTTCACGTTCTTCCAAGTGCTTCACTATGGCATTCTGGCCTCCTTGTGGTTTCACCACGGATTCGTATTAAGTTGTATTGTGCTTTTCTACTGCATACGGTTAATACCGGTAATATCATACAAAATTGTTGACTTTTCCTGGGTTTAATCACTTAGGCCTCACAGCGCATCGCACTGAAAATAGATTGTGTGCATAGATCTGTCATTGATTTGGTCAAAGATATTGTGATATTTGATTGTGTCCATATCACCCAGCCATAGGCTACCTATAGGGCATAGCAGCTCCGAAATACTGTCAAACTTTTAAACTAGCCAGTGCAAATGTTTAATGAATCAATGTTGAGCAATTGCATGGCCTTTTCTTTTTTGACTGACAGGTGAAATAAAGATTATTTCCGCCATTGTTCTTTAATGCTGTCCTACACCGAGGGTTGGACATCACTATTACAACCAGCTGCATTGAAGAGGTACTATCCTCAGTGGAAAATTAAGAGTGTGATATTAAAAGTGTGTTGAGCTGGTACCAAGCATTGTAATTAGATTGGCCATGAAATCAACACCTGATATGTTAAACAACACTTATCTTGGTGTCCCCATTTTGGGTAATTATAGTTCAAACATTTTCAAAACATAGATCTAGAAGCTCACAAAGCATCCCAAAGCAACATGTTGTGAGCTTGTAAATCGTCTATTTAAATCTTTGTCCACGATCCAGAAGACAACTTGTGTGGCCCATTTTTGGGTCCTGACTCACTATTTTAGAGATAAACAACAGTGTTTCCCATAAGAATTCCTTTCAGGCCTGCTGCCATAAGCCCAAATGCCACTAAACAAACATGGCACGCAGGGTGGCATACTGGCATGGTTGGATGGAGCATCAGGTGGTCTGTGTTCAAGACTTATAACAAAGCTCCATTTATTTACATACAAATAAGCTGTGCAATCTATGCCATAGAAGAAGAAAAAACATTCTACAAATAAAATCCACTTCATGTTTCTTGCAGTCATAGTTGGGGTAAATATGCAACTGTCCAATTTACAGCTCTCACTCAAAAGTAGTCTTCCATCAAGAGTTTCCAAGGTAACGATCAAAGAGTAATGACAGACGTTTGTTTCAGAACAGAGCTGCACAGAGGCTCCCCAGTCGTCACTTTCCAAATAATGTGAAGGCTATTGGCGTTAATGTCAACAGCAAAAACAATCTGATGAAAGGAATGTGTTGGTATGGCGGTACACGCCTGTACAATTGTAGGGGAAACGCTGTATTGAGATAGAATATCTGATCCAAAACTGTTCTGATCAGAGTTCCTCCCTCTTGTTGACTCTCCCAGGCTTGTCCATGCCAAAGAAGGATGACGGGCGGCCGTGAACGTCCCGCTCTCTCTTCACAAAGGCAGAGAATGAAGAAACGCAGTTGCCAACAAAGTGCTCAGCCTGGCCCAGAATGTACAGGTCCATCTGGGCAGAGTCTGACTGGAGGTTGACCACCTTCACCTGAGGAAGCCAGATTGAGATGTATCCATTTTAAGTCCCGTGAGCACCATTTAAAACAGTAAAAACATTTATTAACAGATATTGTAAAGGTAGGGTAAGTGATTTTTAACATTTTTAAACTGTATGATAGTAAAAAAAGTGTATGTTCAGTAACAGGGTTCTCCTCATCTCTCCACCTCTTTAATAAGCAGAAAATACATTTTCAGGAGGGTTGCCATTTACAGCCAATCAGGAGAGAGTACCCATTTAACAGCTTCAATCAAGTTCCGATTTTGTCTGCTCATTTGTTTGTCACCACTTCCAATTATTTAATCAGTTCTGTACCTGTGCAAGTTCTCTGCTGATTTGATCAAAGTGGTATCCTGACCTGACAATGCAATTTCTGTTTACTAAAGAGCTGAAGAGAGGGAGATTCCAGTTACTGAACAAACAGTATATGAATTAGGACTATCAGAATAAAAAGCTATTTAATAATTAAAACAAAAAGAATGATATCACTTTCCCTACCTTTAAGACCAAATGTGACATAGGGTCTACAAAAGGCATGGTCTCCCTGTCCAATCGTATGAATAGTAAGTTATTATGCATGCAGTTTGTGAACGAAGCTGCAAAATCACAATGCGGTGCTTAGTGGTGAAGCCGCACTATACAGGAAAGATCCGGAAGAACATTGAACAAACTAGCTGCTTGTTGTCATGTCAACTACGTAGGCAGGAAGAGATTTTGCACATTTACAGTATAATAATATAATACAAGGATTTTTTTCAGGCTTGAGATTAAAAAAGGTCACAGAATTGTGTAATAAATAAATCTACCATTTAAAAAATTTGACCATTTGAAAAAACTGGCACAGCTAATAATTTGGAAGGTAGATTAGGTTTACGTATGAAATATTGATAAAGACAACTACGGACATTTCCTTTTTTCTTTAAGCCACGTTTTTATTTTTTATTCCAGTTAACTAAAATGCCTTTTCAATTCTATTTTTTTTAGTCAACTAGAAGACGTAGACAAACCCTGTTCCAGGTGGCTTAGTCTTTGGCCTATTAGCAGATTATTTCTACTCTACAGGAAGGGAATTCTTATTTTCCCAACACATAGATCAGTGTTCCTGCATGTGTGTTCACTGTACAAATACAACATAGTCACAAAACCTGTTGTGCTGCTAAATGTCAGTTCAGATCACATTTAAGGATACACAATCTAAACACACATCTCAGAGGTTCTAATTATTAAAGCTGGGGCTACTTTTATAATTAGTGTGGTAGCCCGAACAGGGCAACCAGACTATAGTACTTGTCCGACTTTCTTCCATCTTTCCGGATAAACATTACTTTGCCGCGCTACTCCTCCCACAGTTTTTGTGGCACACACTCGTGCCATATGTAAAATCGACCGGCTTCATCGGGAATCATGTGCTTGCATTTTGCTAAGAAATACATCATGTATAGTTTAAATTATATTCAATTATTAGTGAATTAACGTTCTCCATTGACTCTTTTTCCCCCAAGTATGGAGATGATGTCTGACTCTGACATCATGGGCATTCCAAGATAAGGGCTTAATATTGATCTCTATATATGGGCATAAAACGGACAAGGACAGAGATTTATTAGTGAATAAAGTCAGAACTCTCTGACGAAATGTTTGGTGGTCGGAGACAGTATGGACTTGAATGGGTAAAATTCAAATGCTAAGATGCTAATTCATCTGCAATTGTGACTCGCGTCACGGCAACCACACTTGCAATTTCCCAGTATTGCCTCTTTCTGGTTACAATTTCTATGAAAAGAGGCGAAGTGAACCTACCTTGCCCTTAAAGAGCTTGTCGATCTCCTTACTGTGGGATTCTGAGTCTGTGGCGATGAACACAGAGCGCGCCGAGGTTTTCCTCACCCACAGCTTGACAGCCCGGCGGATCTCGGACAGGTCGGGCAGACACATGGTCATGGTGAGCGGCAGGGCCGTCTGGCGGTTGTAGCCAACGCACTGGGGGGACGCCATGAAGTGCGGACCTGTTTCGCCACTCTTGAGCATTTTGCAGGCGTTTTGCTACAGGATGGGGGGGGGGGGGGGGGGGGGGGCAGGAGAAATGAGAATCAAGTGTGTCTTTAAAGGAGTAGTTCACCACTTTTCAACCTGTCTTCATATAATAGGTCCTCACTAATGTTCATGATAAAATATCACAATTTTTTTCTACTCAGTCCAAGTCTCCTAGGAGAGCTGTGGGAAGTCCAGAATCCAGTCTTGTGACATCATCATTTTCCAAAAAAAAAAAATTAATCAATATTTTTGAAAGAAATATTTAGATTTGTATTATCGCGAGAACAATGGCTTCCACTTTAAAATTGCAACTTTTCAGAAATAGAAAGCCTGCAGTTTCTATAAGCTGGATTGACAATCGATGATGTCACAAGACTATGGGTTTCTGACCTGTCCACAGCCCTCCTCTGAGAAAAAAAAAGAAAAAAAAAGAAAAAAGCTATTTTTGAGTGAGGACCAATTATATGAAGATAGGTTGAAAAGTGGTGGAGTGCCCCTTTAAGAATCAGAAGTGAAGATGATGGTGCACATTATGTCCTAGAGACACGGTGTGTATGTGAAAGTGAATGGGTTTGAGTCAGTGAGTCATCAGGTAAACTGAGCGAGAGGTTGGAGTAAAATGGATGACTATCGATTGCATTTCAGTTTTTTTGACTAAGCTTGTCCATCTCACCCAGTCAATGCCAATGCGTAGATGAATGCCCACGTATGGCCTGGGCAGCAGGGCAGCGATCTTCTCATCGCCCTCCTTCACCATGCTGTCTGACCACACCACATAGCGCTGCAGCCCCGCGTGCTCCTCTAAGACGGGGAACTGAGCAGGGGCCCCGGGCATGGCCAGGACCGGATGCTCTGCTGGAGGGAACCTGTTCAAGCAGGGGATTTTAGAGAGTAAATATGCAGACACCTCAGTCTATTCTAAAAACAATGGAATTGTATAAAGTGTACTACAACAGTGGTTCTCAACCTGTGAGTCGGGACCCCCCCAGGGGGGTCTCCAAATTATTTGTTGGGGTCCCCAGATGATTAACTTAATGTGAAACATTGTTTTCTCACTCAACAGTGAACAAACCAACATAAAGTTTAAGTGTGTATAGAGGGTATATGCACATTTTTAAAGTGTCAATGTAAGGGCCTTTTTTTAATACCTCTAAAATTACAGGTTAAACATTGGGCAAATTGTTAAATATTAGAGGCAGAAATTGTGAAAATAGCCGATCTACATGCTCACAACGCCGCATGTAGATCTGCTATTCACAATAGAGCCGTGTTATACAAAATGTAATGCCTCAATTCTTAGTGCTCGTCGGGGGGGGGGAGGGGTCCCCAGTTAAAATGTGATTATTTTGGGGGCCGCGGCCTGAAAAGGTTGAGAACCACTGTACAAGACAGCAGAATAAAAAACTATTCTTGGGGTAATCAGTAGTAACTGACATATCGGCAGCCTTAGAACAGAATCAATTTTAAACACACGTGTAATCATGATTAGTTTGGTTATTTCTTCAACCTGGGTTTAGGCAAACGCTGAATCACTTAAAAAGATAGGCAGGATGAGCAAAGATAACAACTGGGGACTCAGGGGCCTAGAACCAGGCAACAAAATTAAGTCATTTGGTGGCCACTTTGCCAACTACAATTCAAAAAGCAGCATTGAAATGTTTAGTCATGCTCATTACTATTCATATTTAAAACTATTAATTCAACGGAAAACTCACTTCTTCATCCAGTTAGATTGGTGGTAGCTGCTAAAGGAAATGCCACCAAACAAGACAGACTTGTCAAATTCCACTCCCACATAGTCCCAGAATGGACCAAACGGGTTCCCGTCCTGAAAATGGATCAGAAATATTGATCTGTGCCTGTAATTAATACCATGTGTTTAGAAAACTTTCACACACCTAGAATAAAAACATCAAGAGTAGGTGCGTAGGCAAACAAGTGCACATCAATAAATACATAAATAAAATAATACGCACACTGCCGAATTGCACGGTACAGGAGCAGATTAATTTACCATGCAGTTCGGCAGTGTGCGGGCGTATTCTTTAATTAATACCATGTAAAATGAATCAGTTATGTGGTTGCAAAAGAGCTAGGCATCTACTGTATGTGATCATTCTGACACCCTTGTGGTTCTGGAAGAGGTTTATCCTATGTTCTCCACTAAACATACTTTATAGTTCATACAGTGTCTGTGTCAATTTGTCTGAAATTTGCCAAGTTCAGTGTAAAAGACTTCAAGACTGTGTACCTAGTGGCGGATACCCATTGTACTTTGAAGTTCTGTCTCTAGAAGCCAGCTTGAACTGGGCAGGAATGAATGTCAGAATTATTATGTTTTCATTCTGCAGCACTACTTTCATACCAGCAGAGGGCAATATTTCACCCTTATATTCAGAGTTTCTGCAGAGCCACACTAGGACAATATTTTACTCAACCCATAGTTGAATTTAGAGTAGTCCAAAATCATGATTCCACAGCCATTTAGAGGTATTTTCAGTCCATCTTAACCCATTTAGGCCTAGAATTATTGAATGCTTTAACCAGTGAAAAATAGCAGATATACAAGCTCACAGCGCGGCACCGAGTGCCGCGCTGCGAGCTTGTAGATCTGCTATTTTTGAAAAAGTTGTGAAAATGTGTGCAAATCTTTGAATATATGTATTTTCAAAGCGAACGTTTGTAACTAAAATTTTGCTTCTGAGTGGTCCCTGGAACTAAATATGTTGAGATGCTGGTCCGTGGCCAAATAAATATTAAGCATTTAAAGCATAAAATAATAATACACTATAATGTGTACCCGTTCTGATAAAGGCAGGCGCCTACACCAGCGGCAATTGTAAAGGTTCCACTCTGCTCTCACCTTCATTGGGCAGGACTTCTTGTCCGCACTCCGGTGGGCTGTGGTCTCAAAACAGTAAGCACTCCTGTGTCCTGGGGGCCAGTGCTCTGGAGCCAGCTGCTCCATGAAGGCCTCCAGGCTCACCACACGATGGTACGCTGACAGGGCCTCCAGCTGGAAGAACTCACTATAGGGCACATGGACCTGAGGAGAGAAGAGGGCAGAATTAGGGATGTAAAATGAACAGAGCACAAATAAATGATCCAGGTCAGTAGCTATGTCTCAATTATTATGTAATCGTCTAAACGCAATTATTTGAGATAATCACAATTATTTTTTCTTTTAAGTTAAATATGTCAGTAATTTCTTTATACGGTATATTTAAGTTATTCGTCATATCTGCCCAGTGTAACTTCAAAGCCTAAAAGTAAAAAATAATAAATGTATTATATCTAATAACACAATTAGATAATGTAGAATAATTGTTATTTTGGTCAACGTTTGCCTGTTATCTCTCCTATGGTACCAACATCAATACAGCATGGAACTGTGGACAAACTCTAAAGTTTGGGGTCTGAGAGGCTAAATGTCATCCCCAATAAATGATGGAACTTGATGTGAAAAGGGCTGGAAGGAAGACCACAGCACTACGTACATTAGTGTATGGGGGTGCATGGTGGAAGGAAGACCACAGCACTACGTACATTAGTGTATGGGGGTGCATGGTGGAAGGAAGACCACAGCACTACGTACATTAGTGTATGGGGGTGCATGGTGGCGATACACTATCCAGGGTGGCACTGCCAGGGTGCGGTTCAACATCTTAGCAAACGCCAGCGAGCCCAGTAAATGGTCGGCCTGGTTTCCAAAGCGACCTGAGCAGCAACATGGAACAACACAAAACACTTGTCTCAGAAATCATAATATATTAAGAAAGTTGTCAAATAGAAAAGCTAATTAAATCAACACAGAGGGTTCAACAGGGTGGCTTTATTTGTGTATATCCAATTTAGAATACTTTTAACATGTTGCACATTAAGTTAATCATCTGGGGACCCCACAAAATAATTTGTGGACCCCTCTGTGGGTCCCGACCGACCCACAGGTTGAGAACCACTGCTTTAGACTAGAGGGGTCTAAATTGACCAAGTCTGTAACTCGAATGCCTCATTCACACTGCAGATATATAGTTGAACGTTTTGCTTGCTTGGTCAATGTTATCTCAATGGAAACCAGCTTTAAAGCTTTCAAAGCTTTGTTCTGTGTATCTCCTCTATCTTTAAAGCTGGTTTCCATTGAGATAACATTGACCAAGCAAGCAAAACGTTCAACTATATATCTGCAGTGTGAATGCAGCATTACAGTATATTACAAATTGAACCAAATGGACCCGTTTTAGGACGGGTCCATTTGGTTCCATGTGTATACTGTCAGAGTTAAGGGGAGACCTTGACATTTTAAAGTTTGAGAAACACTGCTGCTCTACTGTCCAGAATTGAATGACTTGTCTTGTAGGCTGTATGTAGCTACCATGTAGCTGCTAGCTCACTACACTAGTACGATCATATGGCCGTTTCTGCGACCCAAACCGTTCATTTACCCATGCAAGGACAGTACAGCAAGTAGCCGCTGTCATCCCACTGCACGCCGTCGGCGACAGTCAGCCAGGCTTGGAGCAACAGTGCAGAAAGTAAATAACAGAGCGAGTGAAGTCTCCTGGCTTGTTGATGCACCGCCATTGTGATTCATCCTACAGCCCGGCATGCACTGCGCGGAATTGACAATTAACTACTGAGTTGCGGGACATCTGGATACATGTTGTAAAGGTAAATACTGTAATGTCACTTATAACGTGTTTTAAAGTATTTATACTGCAATTATGCAGAAATACTCTGTTACAAGTAAATTTGCTTGAGTAAAAGTACTATTGGCATAAAAAGTACCAAAAGTAATTTTCAAATGGACGAAATGGGCTGAAGTGGTTAGGTTAATGTATGTTTTGTAAATTATCAAAACTAGACCTTACCCGTTTGAAGATATGTGCTCCAATATATGTGCAGAGTGTGGGTTATGGAGAAAGTAACTGTAACTGGTGCGTGCGTGAGAATGCGCTTGCTCTACATAATTTTGCCATACCCGTCGGAAGATAAGACACACATCAAATGCACCCGGTGCATGAGTGACCCGTGCATGCAGGCAAACCACATGCATGCAGGCAAACCACATGAGAGAGAGAGAGAGAGAGAGAGAGAGAGAGAGAGAGAGAGAGAGAGAGAGAGAGAGAGAGAGAGAGAGAAAACTGTGAGAGTGGTGGGTGTGGGGTTACAGATCCCATGGCCTGGAGGAACGGACCGTTGCCCTGACAACAGGCTGAAGTTGAGTTGAACAGAAGTGGTATAAAAACGCGACTAAATAGCTTGAATTTGAGCGATCTCTAAAATTATATGTAGGATGTAGCATCTACTAGTAGTAACTAAAGTTTTAATTTGAGTGAAAGTACAATATGTTAAGAGATGTAGTGGAGTAGATAAAAAGATACAACGTTTTGGCTAATTGGAATTTGGAAAATACTCAAAGTACGTGTGTGTGTGTGTGTGTGTGTGTGTGTGTGTGTGTGTGTGTGTGTGTGTGTGTGTGTGTGTGTGTGTGTGTGTGTGTGTGTGTGTGTGAGTCAAGCAACCCATGTATCACTCTGACAGTTCCCAGAAGTTCTTTTTTTCGCCACAGACTGACAGCAAAAGCACAATTCTTATGGTTTTGTAATCTTGTTTTCCTAAGTTGCAATGTAACACAGCTCTGTTTACACACTTCTTTATTCCCTTATTGTTTTTCTCATGCCAATAAAGCTCCTTTGAATTAAATTTAGTTGAATTGAGAGAGAGATGCATGTCTGATAGATTGATTGATTGGTTGAAGACTTTGGTAGAAGTTTGCACAGGAAAAGGTACATGCAGTTCACTACAAGAAAGAAAGCATTTGTCCTTTTTTTTTTTTTTTACAACATTAAATGACAGACAAATAAAACACAGTACTATTCAGAAGATATCATCAAAAAACTGTTATAAAAACGAAATAAAAATAAATGGTATTTACAGTAGAAAGGTCAGGGTAAGGATAGGCATTTTCTTTTTTTTACCAGTTTCGAGTCGCTAGCCGCCTTAAGTGACTTTTCAGAGAGGTTTTAAAGGAGTGTAGGAATTTACACTCCTTTAAGGCCTTCAGTGGGGTGTTCCACTTTTTTTACGGCATAGCAGGAGAACAAATTTAACCCTTTGTTTGAGCCAAATCTGGGTTGGACTTGATCTGTGTAGCTGCCTCTGGTGTTGTAATTGTGGACATGATGTACATCCTTGACGTTTAGGAAGTATTTTGTCAGGTACATGGTACCTTAGTTGTGTAGTGTATATTTTACACCAGGCCCATTGCTAGATGCTTTACAGCTATACCATGAGCCACCTCACGCTTAAGGTGAGCCCGAGATGGAAGGCTAAGCAGAAGCCTAATCAGTTTGTTTTGGGATGTTTGAAGCCTTGTTTTTAAGCGTGATTCCTAAACCCACCAGGATTGAGTTAAGACCCGCCTCGCGGAAACGTGAGGACTTCCAGGAGTGGCTGAAATCCCTGCCTGACACATGGAGGGTGGATAAAGTCAGAGGCATGAAGACTTGTACTTGAGAAAAGCCTGCATTTGCACAATGCACAACTATTAATTTCTCACTACAGTGCTCAAAATAAACTGTGCTAAAAAAAAAATCTTGAAACTGACTCAATTGTACTGTGATAAAGGGAAAACTTTGTAACTTTGTTAAAGAGAAAAACGTACTGAGAAAGCTATTAATTTGTCACTACTGTGCTCAAAATAAAAACTCTTCCTGATTATCAGTTAAATTGTTATGGTTTGGATATGGCTTTGGGCCTATTATGCTGCGTGTATTATTGTAATGGATCAGTAGGTATAGGTACTTTGCACTTGAGCGAGCAGCACTAACATTCATGGGCACTTTCATATTTAAGATTATCGAGAGGAGGCGGGTTTTAACTCAATCCTGGTGGGTTTAGGAATCACGCTGTTTTTAAGGCCTTTGTGACACTGCAATACCATACGTGGACTCCATTGGGGCTGAATTAGTGAGTGCTCTTGCTAGGGTCTTCAAAGTATTTTTACTGACCAGTGAGGCGATCCTCTGTAAAAAATTAGTTCTTTTTTTATTACCTTGGTAGTCATTTTGTCACTGGAAAGATTAGCCTCTAGGATGCAACCCAAGTAGGTCATTTAATCTTTTCTTGTTATTACATTGTCATATCATACATTGTCACTATCATAGATAGATATATAAATAATAAAATATATTTCATGTTTTGCTGATTGTCATTAACAGAACGATAAACAAAGTCTTCCGTCTGGTCAGAGAAAGTTCACATTGTAGAAATCGTATTAGATCTGTCTGCTGTTCCCAAGTATCTCCCTGAAATCAGATGGAGCCAATCAGTGTTGTGTCCAATGATGAAGACACACATGAAACAAGGAGCAGTGATTCCAGATCTTTGTCATTAAGTCCTTCATTCGAGACTCATGCACATGTGGGCGCAACATGCCCAAGAAGATAGCCCACTGTTCTTCTGGGTGCGCATGGCAACATGTGGGCTGTTGGGTACACTCTCAAACCCGTGTCTCTTCCCTGTAAAATCCTCAGTGTGCCTTTAACTCTGAGAGTGTACAAATGTGTACAAATGTGTTTACAAATGAATAGATTAACACTGGATTTTACTGGTGTTTAATTGAAATCAGTTGAGCTCTCTCTCTCTCTCTCTCTCTCTCTCTCTCTCTCTCTCTCTCTCTCTCTCTCTCTCTCTCTCTCTCTCTCTCATATACACACTGTCTCACTTTCATCTTTGTGGTTCAAATAACATGTCAAAAAGCAGATGCTATTGATGCCTTGTTTGACTCAACTGAGTGATAATTGCTTAAACATGTCACATTAAAGAGATCATTATCTCCTGCCAGGAGGCTGAGCTGGGCCATAGATCATGTGTCAATACAAATTTAGTTATGTATTATTTGTCCAAGGGACACAATAAAATTCACACCAATGTCTCTACTACCAGTAAGTAAGTACAAGTACGAATCTACAGATAGTTTTCAATGTGGGGTCCTTGAGAGTGGTCCCCGGGGGACCCAGACAATGATAACTAGTTAAATTTGACTAGAATTTATTGCAATACAAAACTGGTTTAAGTGACTAATATTAATATTTCAACATCATCACTATTAATTTACATGTTTCTGTACAATTATGTAACTTAGGGGGGGGTCAGATGATATCTAGTAAAGCAGCAGCAGCACCCAATCAGATACAGCTGCAAGTGCAATGAATTTAAAGATGCAAGAAATAACTATCATGGTCCCCAAATGCAAATAGCGGAAATTGGGCCATACAATTAAATGCCACATTTCCTGTTTACTGTACTTACTGAAAGTGAAAGGTTGTTTTTCAGCTGCAGGTGAGACATACTGGTCACATAATTAGATATGGTGACATTTGCACATTGAAATATGAAATATTGCTGCTCTGACTGTTGTTACGCAGTAAAAAAAGTATACAAATGGAACCAAACTGGCCCTTAGCACCAATTGGGAGAGTATGCCATTCGATTCCATTTGCACACTCAAGAGTTACATTAGAGGATTTTACAGAGTGCACAAATCAAACTCTTTCACATAGCAGCCAAAGCTCTCTCTCTCTCTCTCTCTCTCTCTCTCTCTCTCTCTCTCTCTCTTTCCCACCCCCTCTCTCAATTCAATCATTCTTTTTTCTAGTTTCTTGATCTTTTTTCTCTGCGTGCACGACAGCTGGTGGCTCTTTCCCTCTTTTCCTGTGTCGTTCTCCGTGTGTCTGCTCCTCCCCCATCCCTTGAACACACACTGTTTTTCATTGTTAGAGATGACAGCGATGATAACAATGCGGAGAGAGAGAGAGAAAGAGAGAGAGAGAGAGAGCGTTATGAGAGAGAGCGACTTCCTTCAGGTGAAGAAACAGAAGACAGCAGTTGCAAGTTCAACAGTCAAATGACTAGAATATGATCACACACGCGCCTTACTCTTTCCTTATCAACTTCCTCCAGGTTTGTTTAATGCAGGTTCCACCAATAACAATATAATCCGAGCCTCCCTAGTGGTGGTAGATTTGAAATTGTATTATTAACTGACAGCATTCATCATAGGAGGCACAGTTATTGTTGGACAAAACAATTGTAGATTTATTTCTGTGGATCTGTTAAGTCAGGGGTCTTCAACAGGGGGTCCGGGACCCCTAGGGGGTCCTCAGCGTTACTACAGGGGGGCTGCCAAATCTTTGAGTGATAGGATAATTATTTTAGATTAACAACTTGAACCCTCACATTCCTATTCTGAGGAGAACTTTGGCCTAAAATAGCAGATCTACAAGCTCTCAGCGCCTCGCAGTGCAGCTCTCAGCTTGTAGATCATCTATTTTTGGCAAATAGGTAGGGTGTGGAGGTAAAAAAAAGAGCAGACCAAGTACCGAGTGTCACTCGGCGAGTGATAGGTCAAGTTTACAAAGCATCAACAATTTAAGTGATTAAATGTCTGAAAAAACACATTAACACGAATCCACCGACTGATGACAGTGCTGTCAAACAAGTCGAATCTACCTATGAAATCGATGAAAATCTGCAACACAGTTTTATACAACATGTAGAGGGGGTCCCTGCTTCATCTGTCTCTCAGCTAAGGCTCCTTGGCCTGAAAACGTTGAAGACCCCTGTGTTAAGTTATCTAAAGCTATACTTTGCACAAAGCACCACAAGGATAGGGTGCCGAGGATGTGGGGAAGAGATGAACTCATTCATCAGAATCATTTCGTCAACTTGCTACATCTGTGCACCTACAAGTATATGTTGGCCACGCCCTTCTCTCTGAGACTCTATCTTTCACTCCGGGGTTTGTTATTTATCTCTGTCTCTCTGTCTGTCTCTGGATCTCTTACCTGACTTACCATGCATTATAATAACAGACCCAGCAAATTGACTGTGGTGTTTCAGAAGGAAATAGGTAGTTAACCTCAAAGATCCTGCCTCCAGGTGACCTTTCAGTGTTGTCACTGAAAACATGGCTTCCAACACAACTGGAGGTGAGGTTTACTTGCACAGGCTCTAAACAAGCAGACTGAAAACATTTACCAGTGAACAAATAAAATAAATAAGTTAAGATGTTAACGAAGCATAACTTGGGTATTGCCGGGATTGTGATGGGATTTTTTGAAAAAGTCTGTAAAACGGAAAGTCCATCAAAAATTATGTTGACAAACCTAGCCTTATTTTTCAGCCTTTACATTCATCTTCTCAGCAAGGATCCCCCTTTGGCAGCGACCTTGACTCGTGACGTGGTTATGCAGTCGGACGGGCAACTCTGGGTTCCACCCATCAGCCTTATCAAAACACTGCAGCCCGCTGGCGGTGGCTATCTGTGACCTGATAGCCCTCATCAAAAAGCTCTCCATCCCAGCTGAGATAGACCTTCCTACCGCTAATGCTGTCCTTTTAGCCCGAAAGGCTCAAACGTTATCACGTAACAAATGTTCCCAATTACGTCACTGCCACAACCACAGTATGGGATTGCCTGCTAAGGAGTGGAACATACTGTTAACGCCAAGTTCTCTGGCAATATCTTAGCAATGGCTGGCATAATGTATCACAGTTCTGTGTTTTCGAATGTGGTCGTAATTTTATATGGCTATTTAAATGGTATGATGGTGCGTTTTTTCCTCGATTCTTATGCTGGGCCACACCATGCTGACCGGTGTTGACCATATAATCACAATGTCTTAAGTTTGATTCTAGCAGGAGACCTGTGTTGTGTGTCACCCTGAGTTCCTGTCTGTCTACACGCCATTTGCGGCCCGCGGGGGGCTACTGTCTGGCCCACACCAACCCCAGTAATAATGGTGGTATAAGAGCAGCAACAACACTAGTATATCGTCGTTGTCGGGTGGAAATCTTGTATCTCCAAATGTGTACGTTCTTTCGCAAATCATTCAAGAACATCGCACAAAAGTAGTGAAAACAGCAGATCTACAAGCACACAAGGCCTCGCACCGCGAGGCGTTGTATGCGTGTAGATCGCCTGTTTTCACTAGTTTAAATCATTTTTAAAATGATAAATGCAAAACGAACGGTTTTTGGACATACAAGATTTTCACCCGACAACAACGATATCTGAACTGTCACTGGAGTAGCGGGAACGCCACCGTCGCCCCCTGCAATGTTGTGGCCCTCGGCTTGGTACCCTAGACATAATTCGGCCCTTGGGGAAAACTAATTGGGGAACCCTGGTCTACACTGTAGTAATTATTTAAAAGAAAACGTCTTATGCATCATTTTACGCCTCACCTCCTTTCATGGATGCAGTGGCAGTTAATAGAGATTATTCCTAACATCATGGCACCAGTAGAAACTATTGATTACAACACACCCAAACAAGCTGCCTAAATCCACTGAACCTTCACCAGCCTGTGAACCAAGCTGAATACCTTTCATTTCTCCTGGGATGCAGGCTCATTAAAACATATAACTATGTTTGTGTAAGTCCCAAACTGTATTTGAAGAAATGCTGACCCAAAGAAAACCGTAGAGGAAATCTCTCATCAGTAGCACATGGCAAAATAACTTCCTCAGTGCGCACCACATCCACTGCACTTTCCCTGCATGGTGAGGCATCGGATGCACGTGCCATCCCTCTATACTGGAGTGGCTGTGATGACTCTCTTTCTCTCTCTTTCTCTCAGCGGTTTCTTCAGACTTTCTAAGCTGTAAGCTGTTTATCACTAGTCTCTGCTAAAGTAAACCACCCATCTGTTTTAAACCAAACACATGAAAAACCTTCATAGCCAATGTGGCACTGTGAAACCCGAAGGGAGGATTTCTGGGTATTCTGGTGGCAATGAAATACACTCCAGATGTGTACAAATTGTCCCCCTGCTAATTGTGCTCACTGATGTTACTTTAGGATCTCTGGCAGGCACATGCACACATAGATACCAAGGGGGCTTGAGCCCCTGCTCTTTATCCATCTGTGAAAAGTGCCCTATCCAGACCATGAATGCAGTTTTATGGTAAAAGAAATGCAAAATCCATCCATTCCATGCCATATGAAGGCAACATCCAGAGAATTGTCTTGTCCAAACTCTCCTGAACTTCAATGCAGCATCTTATGCTGAAAGAAGTGCCCTCACTGTGTAGAAATCCATGCCGTACGCCACATCTCCAGTATTGCATTTTTTATGCTTAAACGTTTAGTGTGATATCAAGTACCGAAAATAGCCGACCTCCAAGCTCACAACGCGTCGCAGCGTGACACGTTATGAGCTTGGATGTCTGCTAATTTCTACGTATATGTTCACCAAAAGGTCCTTTTAGAAAGTTCAGCCCCTGCCTCCCCAATCTGGCAAGCCATCGTCAAAGAAAGGGGAACACCCACTCGGTCTGTCCCTCTTCCTTTGTGGCTGGCTACTAGACTGTCTCGAGAGAATGCTGCCTCCCTAACATTCTCTGCACGTCCCTGATCTCTGGGTTCGGGTAAATGGGGGAGCCAGGAATGGAAATGATCATTCGATTCTTGAAGTGTTCACGTGTGTTTATACTGTAGCAGTGGCGGCGTTACAATGGGATCCCCGAAGCACTTGGTGACGAGGAAAGATTGGGATGGAGGAACTGTGTACTTTGCTCTCTTTATTTAAGAGAGGCCATCCGTTTGTCCTCTGTCATCATGATGTCTGAAGCGCTGGCTCTCTGTCTAATCAAGACTCATTAGGTGTGTGGTGAGCAAAGTTAAGGGAGTGGCTGACTTTGGAATCAGCCTGTGCTGTTGTTCTCATGTGGTGGTTTATGTGAGAGGTTTCTTGGACATCGGTGGCACGAGCACGACAGAGAGAGAGAGAGAGGGGGAGAGACAGGCGTGTCGCACCAAATTCTGGGCTCTGGGTACAAGAATTCACTTCAATTATGTTGTGCTTTAATTATTGAAAAATAGCAGATCTACAAGCTCACAGCGTGGCACCGAGTGCCGCGCTGCGAGCTTGTAGATCTGCTGTTTTTGAAAAGTCTTGAAAACTTTTTGAAAAAACTATGTTTCTATGTCAGTGGTGCTCAAACTTTTTCACGTGAAGGACCCCCAAAATGATATGTATTTGGCCGCGGTCCCCCATCTCAAAACATTTAGTTCCAGGGACCCCCCAGAGAAAGAATTGAGTTATAAATGTTCGCTTAATAAATACATATATTCAAAGATTTGCTCACATTTTCACGACTTTTCAAAAATAGCAGATCTACAAGCTTGCAGCGTGGCACTCGTTGCCGCGCTGTGAGCTTGTACTGTATATCTGCATAGTATATAGACAGGATTGTGTGCACATCTCAAGCCTATATTCAGGCCAGGTGCTGGACATCAAGGTATCAGATAATGGAAGGAGAAAAAACGCCCGCACACTGTTCATATGCTCCAAAACTTACTTTTATTATAGGCAACTGGCTGCAACGTTTCGACTTTACGTCTTCATCAGGCAAAAGTTGTAGTAACAAACAAAGAACCCCTTATGTACAGGACCATTACTTGATTGTAAGGCATAACACCTGGGAGTAGGGTGGTGCTCAAACCACCTACTCCAATCACAGGGACTGGATACATAGCTCCACCCCTCAAAAAAGAGTACCTTTACTCAAATACTTAAACAAACTTACATACAGTGTATCAATGAAGTAGTACATGTTATGAACAATAAGATAAATATATACAAAACGTTAAAACCTTTAGTAATGAAAAAAGTTAAAGTTTACAAATAAAGTACAAAAACAACCATATAATCAACATGACAAGATTAGGTGTTTAGGCCTATCCATGATAGGGTTTTAAGGTGAGTGTCCCTGGTCAAATTTGAACTGGGGACTTCTGCACAGGGGAATCTGTAGGCTAGATCTCTAGACCACTAACTGGCTTTTGAGAATCAGCCTAGAAGTACCAATGAGGGAATACGGGGAAACTACACAAATAAACTAGAGGAAAGGCTTAACATCGAATTCCTCATTTAAACCATCTGGAGACATTGTATTGAGGAAATAAATCCAATATGTCTCACGTTGGAGGAGTAACCTTTCAAGATCTCCACCTCTTGGTGGCTTTTCAACCTTCTCCACACCAACATACCGCAAGTTATTGAGGTTATGACCAGCTTTTTTAAAATGTGCAGCAACAGGATTACGTTCGTCACCATTTCTTATGCTGCTCCTATGTTCAGTAATCCTGGTGCGTAGAGCCCGTGAAGTCTTGCCCACGTATGCCAACCCACAGGGACAACGGATCAGATATACCACATGTGTAGTGCTACATGTAATTGCACCACGTATGGATATGGTGACGAACGTAATCCTGTTGCTGCACATTTTAAAAAAGCTGGTCATAACCTCAATAACTTGCGGTATGTTGGTGTGGAGAAGGTTGAAAAGCCACCAAGAGGTGGAGATCTTGAAAGGTTACTCCTCCAACGTGAGACATATTGGATTTATTTCCTCAATACAATGTCTCCAGATGGTTTAAATGAGGAATTCGATGTTAAGCCTTTCCTCTAGTTTATTTGTGTAGTTTCCCCGTATTCCCTCATTGGTACTTCTAGGCTGATTCTCAAAAGCCAGTTAGTGGTCTAGAGATCTAGCCTACAGATTCCCCTGTGCAGAAGTCCCCAGTTCAAATTTGACCAGGGACACTCACCTTAAAACCCTATCATGGATAGGCCTAAACACCTAATCTTGTCATGTTGATTATATGGTTGTTTTTGTACTTTATTTGTAAACTTTAACTTTTTTCATTACTAAAGGTTTTAACGTTTTGTATATATTTATCTTATTGTTCATAACATGTACTACTTCATTGATACACTGTATGTAAGTTTGTTTAAGTATTTGAGTAAAGGTACTCTTTTTTGAGGGGTGGAGCTATGTATCCAGTCCCTGTGATTGGAGTAGGTGGTTTGAGCACCACCCTACTCCCAGGTGTTATGCCTTACAATCAAGTAATGGTCCTGTACATAAGGGGTTCTTTGTTTGTTACTACAACTTTTGCCTGATGAAGACGTAAAGTCGAAACGTTGCAGCCAGTTGCCTATAATAAAAGTAAGTTTTGGAGCATATGAACAGTGTGCGGGCGTTTTTTCTCCTTCCATTATCTGCATAGTATATCAGTCCCACTCCCCCCCCCCCCCCCCCTTGTGACGCCCCTGGAGAGAGATGCACCCGGAGAGTGGGGAAGCTGTTGCATTATGTGGCATTTCATAAGATAGTTAAAAACCAATCCACAACTCTAAATAGCCGACAACCAGTCAGCAGCAATCAACCTGAATGTGGTCTCAGGCCACAATGTAATCCAAATAAACAAACAACCCCATAATGAAAGATGATTCCCCATTTATGCCGGGAAATCATTTCCCCTCTCTCTCTCTCTCTCTCTCTCTCTCTCTCTCTCTCTCTCTCTCTTTCTTTCTTTCTTTCTGTCTTTTTCCTTCTTCACCCTCCCTTTGCCCCCCACACCCCCCTCTCCCTAGTTTATTTCTGTCCACTTTCTATTTGGTCTTTGGCATTCATGGGATGAAAATGGGTGCAGGAAAAGCAGCCCACATAGCTTCAGCGAGTGATGTGGAGCCCATGTGTGCCCGACTGTTAGTTATAGGTTGTTAAATCAGTGAATCTGAACCCTTTTTTTTTTTATTTCAATGGCCCCCACACAGTCTGGTAGGGCAGAGGTTTTCAAAGTGGGTGACGGGGCACCCTGGGGTGCCGTGATGGCAGTCTAGGGGTGCCGCGAGATAATTTGATAATATTTGGAATTTATTTGGACACTTGAAAAAATATTTAGTATCATTTTAAACTTGAAGTACAAAGTTATTTTCAGTCAGTTCTAACCAAAATGGTTATTATCTCAACGTTTTCCTTGCAACATAATCACTACAAGCACACAACGTGTGCTTATAGATCTGCTGTTTTCACTAGTTTAGTACATTTTATAGATGATAAATACAAAACGAACAGCTTTGGACATACAAGGTTTCCACCCGACAATGATGATATGCTATAAATATAAGGTGCTGGGAGTGAAAATTATAATGTAGGGGTGCCTCGGATTAAACAAATATTTATGGGGTGCCCTGAGACAAAAAACGTTTGGGAACCCCTGTGGTAGGGCACGGACTCCCATTTGATATGACTTTTTATCCCTGCATGGACCCCAATCTACAATGTAAAATCTTGTTTATTTGACTCTGTTAATTTAACTGTGAGACTACATTGACCCTTTGGTTCCATTGGCACACTCTGCAGGTACATATAGCGTTTTTTCCAAGTGCATTATTACCTGTCAATATTCTACTTTTACTGCCCTTTCTGTTATACTAAACATATCCTGGAGGGATGCACAACAAAAGCCGGCATGAATGTTCATTTAATACACTGTATAAAAATGGACCGGAGTTGAATTAACACGCTAGATAAGGGGTCTTCAACGTTTTCAGGCCCAGGACCCTTTAGTTGAGAGAGAGATGAAGCAGGGACCCCCACAGCATGTTCATATAGATTCCATATAGTTTCATTATTTGACAGCACAATCATCAGCGTATTTTGGGTTCATGTCCATTTGTATTTTTCAGATATTTAACTACTTGAACCGTAAGTGACCTTTCACTCTGTATTTAGTCTGCTTTTCCTTTTCCCCTCTACACCAAACCTCTTTGCAAAAAATAGCCTGAGCTTGTAGATCTGCTATTTTTGGATAAAGTTCTACGAATATATTATGGACGCTAGGGTTAAAGTGGTTAGTATAAAAGGAGAAAAAGGTTTCTATCACTCAACGATTTGGAGGACCCCCTGTAGTAACTCTGAGGACCCCCTAGGCGTCCCGGACCCCCTGTTGAAGACCCTTGCGCTAGATTGTCATAAGCAGTGGTGTAAATTACATTTACTTAAGTACAAGTTTTAGGTATTTGTACTTTGTACGTATTTCTAATTTCCAATAGGCTACTACTCTACTACATCTCGGATCCAAATATTGTACTTTTACTCCACTACATTTATTTGAAAACGTACTAGTTATTTTGCAGATATAAATTATAATATTATAAAACATACATAAACCACTTTAGCCCTATTTTATACCTGATCTGCTATTTTCAAACATTGTGTACTTTTACTTTTGGTAGTTTAAGTACATTTTGATGCCAACACTTTCATACTTTTACTCAAGTAAAATTTGAATTCCGGACTTTTACTTGTATAGTATCTATATTGCAGTATTGATACTTTTACTTAAGTAAAATATGTGAGTACACCACTTTGATAAGAGTCACATTTTAGCCTCCCTGTTCTAGAGCAAACATTCAGTGGAAATAGCAGATCTACAAACTCACAATATCTATATGATGTGTTGTGAGCCTGTAGATCAGTGGTTCTCAAACATTTCCGGCTGCGACCCCCAAAATAATCATAGTTTAACTGGGGACCCCCCCACCCTGATGAGCACTAAGAGTTGAGGAATTACATTTTGTATAACACGGTCCTGTTGTGAAAATAGCAGATCTACATGCTCACAAGTGAGCATGTAGATCTGCTATTTTCACAATTTCTGCCTCTAATATTTTACAATTTGACCAATGTTTAATTTGTCATTTTAGAGGCATTAAAAAGTCCTTAAATTGACACTTTAGAAATGTGCAGATATCCTCTATACACTCAATTTTTTTGTTGGTGGGTCGGGACCCCCAGGGTCCCGACCCACAGGTTGAGAACCACTGCTGTAGATTGTCTATTTTCTGCAAAAATATTTTGGGGGGGAATCAAAGAATAGACCCCTGAGGGACCCTGGTCAAAGAAGTAGTCTTTAAGCGGTTGAGCACATAACAGTGGTGTGTCAGGTACAGTTTGATCAGGCCAAACCATCTCAACGTGGTTTCCGGAGACCCCCAGGGGTCCTTGAGGGAGTACCAGGCGATCCCCATGTTTGATAGTAGCTTGACTGTATACTGACTTATTGAATATACCGTAGGTCCAATTTCATATAAATAGTAGTAGCGTTTGTTATGGGACTGCAGTAAATGTTTATCTTCAAGCCTATAGAAAATAGGTGAAGCCAAATATAATGTATTCCAGAATAGATTCCAGTTCTAACCCATACACTAATATATTTTTTACAATGTATATATAGAGAAGAAATAGAAATAAGATCGAAGATACCGTATAAAACAACTTTTTTTGTGTAGCAAAACACACATACATACACAGAAATCCAAAGTGCTCAGCTGCAGAAGCATCACAGCTCACTGTGCATACATACATTTCTGAGAATCCATCAAAGAATGTTCACTTTGTTTTTAGCTTTCACATCCAAATTCAGTTTTGTAGAGAGACAGAGACAGACAGGCAGACTTTAAATCTTTAAAGGAAATCTCAATTTAAACTCTAATTTGTCAGTGATTAAGCAGATTACAATTAGTTTTTATTCCATCAGAATACAAAGCCTAAAAATATAAAGAAAATTAATACGTCCATGCAAACAAATGTGTGAAATTTACAAATGTTTTAGGATGATATCATATAGGCATACGACCTAAATGTGTTTTATTGGTGTTATAGGCCTACATTTAGAGGTAGAATAAGATGTCTTGCTTTTATTGATCTTGGCTGCATTATGATACAACACATAGGCTTTTCTGTTAAATATTTACATTATTTACATGTTATCAACTGATACAAATATGACAACTATAACTGTATAGCCAATTAAACATTAAGACATTCCTTTATAAAACTTGATTAAACAGCCTATAAAAACGAATTCCTATAAAAATGTATTTCTAAACAGTGGTTTTCTCAAAGCCAACACCTGAAAACAAATGATAAATTCTATAAAAATGCAGCCTGAAATCCAATAGTTTTTTCAATGTTTTTTTTTTTCTTTTCTTCTTCTTCTTTGCCAAGACCTCTTCTCTTATGGTTGTTTTTAATAAGATATCTGTGCTTAAAATGAAATGAATTAAAAGTTTGACATCGTGTAGAAAATTAATCACTCTCTTTAAGTTGTATAGGCTATAGCTTTTTGTCTTAACACAATAACACTAACACTACCAACAATTAATCAATCAATACAATTCTACATAGAAGAAATCACAACACCGCTATTATATATACGCTTTTTTTCTATGACGATGGCTTTAGAAACGAGCAGCGTCCTCTCAAACTAAAAACAAGATTCCGAGCATCGAGGTTGAGAAATACCTGTTGACTAAAAGTCCAAAATGAGTAGGCTATGATCTCCACAGCTGCATCATGCATTCAGATCAGATGCAGCCTGACTCATATGATCCTCCCTGCATTTCTGGCTAAACACAACACAGAGCAACAACAGGTAACTACTGTGTAACTACTGTTGGGGAAGGCATTTTTTCTGTGGACAACAACAGAAGTTCTGTATTGAACACGCCGAGAGGCTGCTTATTGAAGACTCCTGCTCAGTCAGTCAGTGCTCCCCCACCCCCATCTACTCTCTCTACTACACAAACACATCCACCACCCGCGGCTTGCATGTTGCTTCACCCTAAAATCCCCAGTGTTCATTTTAACACCGAGAGGGCAACAACTAGTGGAACCAAATATGATCCTTATGGGGTCATTTGTACCCTCTCAGAGTCAGAGTTCAATCACTCAGGATTTTACTGTGTGATGTTGTTGGGTGGTTGGGGGTTGGTTGGTTGGGTTGGGTTGGGTGTTGGGGTTAGGGGTTGTGGAGGAGGATGGGGTGGGTGGGGGTGAGGGGGGAGGGGGGGGGGGTGATGAGGAAACGGCTTGATGTGCCCTGGAAGTAATTCTTTCGCCCCCCCCTCCACCCCCCACCTCAACCCCCCCAAAACAACAAGATGAAAACGGGACCACCGGAGGAATTGCACGTGGGACCCGCGCGCGCGACCACCACCACTGCATCCACATTCCACAGTGCTGCTGATGGAATTCCGCGCGTGAAGTTCGACCCCCCTCCCCTCTCCCCCTCCCCCTCCTCTCGGACCCCTCCTCCTCACGCAGAATCTCGCAGAAGTTCACTGTTCACTGTTGTTGTCAATGTTGAAAAGCCATTTGAAACGAGATAATAAACCCCCACGACAAGTGGCCACGACGGCTGACGAATTATTATGGAATTTTCAAATAAACGCACGCAAAGATATTGTTTTATTTTTTATTTTTTTTAGTGTTTTGGGGTGTTTTGAACAGTTTGTGGAGGGCCCTTTTCACTCATATAGCCCAATTATAAATGATTAATTGGGCCCTTCACTTGATCTTAATCACTTGGATTTAATCTTTTTTTTTTTTTTTTAGGGGAAAATGTGTTGGCCAAAATGACAGTTTACGTGGAAATAAAAGTAGCCAATGTCAAAGAAGAGTAGACACAGACACATGTAATTAGGCTATAAACATGCACAATGTAATTTCCAGGGTGGTGGATGTATTTTTTCGTTCACTAAAATAAGGAAACGTGTCTAAACCTTAATGGGTATCACATTCAATCATAAGAAAAATTGTACAAATAATTATTATTAATTAAATTGTCAACAGCAGTATATCCATCATTGATTTATTATTCCTTTGTTTAAGGTAGCAGTTTAAGTTTGGATAGTATTAAAATTCAACACTTTGAATACATTTACAATGTAGCAGACATTATTCCTATATAATGGGTAATTATGACGTTTGGCGAAATAGATTATAATTGTTTGATTGTGCTTAATTTCTACAAAATATAGGTTTAAATAAAATACGAATAAAGTTTATATAATAGCATATTCTATATCACAATAAGTGCTCAATAATGCAGCCAATAACAGAACTCTGTTACTGTTTTTTTTCTTCCTACAACTTTTTTTCAATAGACATGACAACTTCGCTTATCCCATTATTTATAATTCGTCCGCAAACAGAGGCGTCAATTGGGTATGGCAAGCTATGGCAGCTGCCATACCTTGGCTACAGGGGGAAATAATAAAATGTACTTTTCATCGTGCCTGTTGCTTGTTCATGCTTGCCATACCTTAGCTTTTTCTGAACTGACGCCACTGTCCGCAAAATTAGCTAACATTATGAAGCAGTTAAACATTATTCTGTGCACTTATTATTTCTCGGGTGTGTTTTGTCTTTGCCAGAAGAAGACAGTGCAGGTGAAGGCAGTGAATGCATGGTCTTCTGGCTGTGAGCAGCAGCATAGCTGTCCCTGTGTGTGTGTGCGTGCGTGCGTGCGTGTGTATGTGTGTGTGTAGTAAAAAAAGTTTGTGAAAGTGGCCTGACGTCACACTCCCACAATGCTCGCCGCCCCATAACTCTGCTGTGCAGCCTGAGTTAGAGCGAGACACACACAACTCAGGCCCCGAATATAGAAAAATTATTGAAAAAAATCGGGAAAAAATAATAAAACAACAGATCGAGGAGAGAAGGACCGGCGAAGGTGGCGTGGGGTCTCCCACGGTAGGTTTGCATGCGGTCGGTGATGGAATGTTACCGGGGTTCCGTGTGAAATTGACTAATGCGCTGCTGGAAACTTTTTGGTGGGTATACAGCTCGTTTTTGTAAGACCTCATAATGTGGCTGCACGTTCCCTGATGAGTGCATGTGTTGTTTTATACGCGATTATGATCTTTACCTTCACTTTCGGCGAGCTGTGACTGACAGATTGACATTCCCAAGAGTTCCATTGTTATGACTGTGTTGTTATTTCCGTGCAGTCGGACGCGGCGTAATTTTCCTAATTTTGTACAAAGTATGCACGCATTTTGGGTATTTAATTTTTAATTGCGCGATCGCCTCCCCTCACTCTCTCTCTCTCTCCCTCTCGATACTTTGTCGATAAAATATGTTGCAAACGAGAAGGTTCGAGGTCGCATACATTATGAATTTTGTCAACCGTTCCCTCGGTGTTGGTGATTGATGTTCTTTGCAAGTTTTCGGCGAACTGCTGAATTTTAAGCAATTTCCGAATATTTATCATGTTTGGGCTGCACGCTGTTGCAGAGGAGAGAGAGGGAGAGACAGACAGACAGAGGGAATGTCCCGTGGTGTTTTTTTGCGAGAGTGGAATCTCTCACATTGAAAGTAGTTTAGTTTGTGATTATGTTCGATGTTCTTCTCAGGCCTGTACAGGCTATGTCACATACATAGAGTCATTTGTGGAGACAGTTGCTTGATTGAATTTCGGGCGCCCAGAAGTCGAATGAAATCAATGTAGCCATAAGGCTGCATGTAGCCTGTGTGGAGTTGAGTTGATCCACACAGTAATGGCTTAGGCTATGTCATGTTTGTCGCTGATCGGATATTTCGAGGCGAACTGAGAGGTGTCTCTGCTGCTGGTGTGTTTGTGACTTTAGGCTGTGTGTGTGTGTGTGTGTGTGTAAGCGGGTAAATAACAACCTATATAAGCTATAGCCCACCTACTGTTAAAAGGAGGTGGGGTGTTGTTAATACTTAAAATGTGGGGGTTCAAATTGTAGCACTTGTTATCAATATCGTGGCTTAGTCCCATACTTTTTTTTTCTTTTTCTTTTCTATTTAGACGGGTGGAAAAACATGTTTTTGAGTTGCAATATTCTAATTTCTAACGTCCTGCACGGGCCGACCGTCCATTTGCCCGTTTGAGCGTGCCAGAAGGTCCCCCACTTTTCTTGTTTTGATCTTACAGTGAATACATGGCCATGTTTTGCAGTGCATTATATTGGTAAAAGCGGACATCCTGTGGTTTGCAGTGCATAATGTATACAGTAGGCTACATACACAACACTCCCTGCATTGGTCTATATGTGGGTTTATATTGTAATATAAATATTCTGTGTCAAGCTTCATCAGCATCATCCTCATGTTCATTATCTGCTCATCCTCATCATTTCCTTGAACAATGCCACAATTCGCTCTTGTCTCTTGGAAAGCATGCACTCGACTGTTGTTTTTAAATGTGCTTTGAACATTTGACTTGACCTGACAAGTTTTCATTTACTTGGCAAAAATAATTTTGTGACTGAGAGAGAGATATAATTGTGAAATTTCACCTGACATTCTACAGCAAAAAAGAAGAAAAAAAAAGAAGAACTTGCATGGGCCATGTGTCCTTTGAACGCCTATGCTCCAAGGATAACCAGCCCACCAATAGGTTCAGATAAGACAGTGCTTCTCAACCTTTTCAGGCCGCGACCTCCAAAATAATCATATTTTAACTGGGATTTGAGGCATTGAATTTGAGGCATTGAATTTTGTATAACACAGTTCTATTGTGAAAATAGCAGCTCTACATGCTCACAAAGCCCCACGTTGCGAGGCGTTGTGTGGCTATTTTCACAATTTCTGCCACTAATAATTGACAATTTGGCCAATGTTTAATTCATCATTTTAGAGGTATTAAAAAGTCCTTAAATTGTCACTTTAGAAATGTGCAGATACCCTCTATACACTTAAACTTCATGTCAGTTTGTTTACTGTTGAGTGAGAAAACAACGTTTCACATTAAGTTAATCATCTGGGGGAACCCCCCAAAATAATTTGGGGCCCCCCCCCCAACCCACAGGTTGAGAACCACTGAGATAAGAGACAACAGACATTAGGGCCTATCACTTGTTGTAGCAGGTTTTGAGGCAGGCTGTGTGTTGTTCCATTCCATCAAGGCCTGCTTGGTTTCCACCGCCTCCAGCCACATAATAAGGAAATGGAAGTGAGATCGTCACGAGACAATGGCTTTGTTGCTGTGCAAGTTGACCCATGTGTTGATGTTTGCTTCTCACACGTTCTGCTTATCATAACAGGCTTTATAGGAGTGTAATCCCTGATTTAAAAAAACAATTTCTGCTAGAAAGTTATTGAAGATATGACATAAAGTAGGTTGTTACCTTTCTACAGGTGAACCTGTCTTGAATTATAAATGCTCAATAATGATAATGATAATCGGACATACAATATAACACTTTTCACATTTGACAACACGAACATTCTAAATAGTTCCAAGTTTGTTTCCCGTTGCAGTGTCTGTGAATGTCATGCAGCCGATAGGAAATAAACTTGGACCTAAACTGTTTCCTACCAATACAATTCCACTCACAATGTATATATACCTTGTTTGTTTGATAAAGATACAATCCTGACAAATTAACAAAAGATCGATTGAAGTATAGTCATAAGCCATTCATTATTGAACAAGAATGTTCAGAGCATCCAAACAGCATCTGCAGAGTGATTTTTAGGCATTTGCGACGTTGAATAGTTTGAGAATCGACTTCACTTGCAAAATCATTAATAATAACAAATTAACAATTAATTAACAAAGCATCTCCTTAGTTCTTAATCTGCAGGTAATTGAGTAAATCATTGGAATAATTTACCCACCACTAACACTTGACATTTGGTTGTGTTTTGATGTACTGGGGTGGGTGTTCTTAGTTTAAACATATTTGTGTTGTAGGGCCCATTGAGCCAGCTCTTTCTCATTAACTTCCATACATTGCATCACATTACTTCCATGCCCATGCGGTTTGGGGAGGCAGCACGTTTCATGTTTGGCTTTGTGATTGAGGGAACGTGTGGTGTGAGAGCGCGCTCGCACTCATGCACGTGCAATGTGCGTGTGCACGTGAGCGAGTGTGCTCGTGCTCATGCATGTGGGTGCGAGTGAGACAAGAATCATGACGTTTGCGTGTGTGTGTGTATGTGTGCGTGCGTGTGTGGTGTGAGTGTGAAAAAGAGAGATTGGTGATATGTAGACAAGAAAAATACCCAGTGTTATTTTATCCATGTGTAGCTCTCAACTAACTCCCAACTCAAAGTGGGGTCCATTTGGTGCCGTGTTCTACACCAGTGGTTCTCAACCTGTGGGTCAGGACCCCCAGGGGGGGTCCCCAAATTATTTCGGGGGGTCCCCAGATGATTAACTTAATGTGCAACATTGTTTTCTCACTCAACAGTAAACAAACCAATATAAAATGTAAGTGTATAGAGGGTATATGCACATTTCTAAAGTGACCATTTAAGGACTTTTTAATACCTTTAGAGGCAGAAATTGTTGCGAGGCGTTGTGAGCACGTAGAACAGTGTTATACAAAATGTAATGCCTCAACTCTTAGTGCTTGTCAGTTCAAATATGATTATTTTGGGGGTCGCGGCCAGAAAAGGTTGAGCTGTTCTACACTCTCTGGGTTACATGAACACGGAGGATTTTTGCGGCGTTCGCGCGACCAGAGAGTGTGTGAAACGCTTGTGTGTGTGTTTGTGTGCTTGGAGGGAGGTCTCCTCCACGGAGAATGCCCCCACAATGCCTTGCACCTCTGTGGGGCAGCTTGAGCAGTAGTGGGTTTGTGGTGGCAGCAACAGCAGCAGCAGGCTGATTTCCATGAGAAAAGAGCATCAGTCGGGTTAATGGGAAGGACAGCCCTCCGAGGGGACAAACGGTAGTTAATAACCAGAGAAGAATCGGAAAAGCTCTGATCCCGTCCTTTGTACTTCATCACCTTCAGGGTTTTGGGGGGGGGGGGGGGGGGGTGTAGCTGCGCGAGGAGGAGAGCAGGGGACACCGGGTTCATGCTAGAATGGATGTTATTAGTGGAGGGGCGGCAATGGAGATGGTTCTATTTATTGTTTTTCTCAGGGTTGCATGAGAAAAACAAGGCAAAGCCCAGAGAGCATGAGAACTCTGGGATTGAATATGAGGCATCAGAGAGACTGTGTCTGTCTGTCTGTCTGTCTGTCTGTCTGTCTGTCTGTCTGTCTGTCTGTCTCTCTGTCTCTCTGTCTCTCTGTCTGTCTGTTCGTGTTCCTCAACAAGTTTGTGCGTGGCACTGCATGAGTGTTTGTGTGTGTGTGTGCGTGCGTGCGTGCGTGCGTGCGTGCGTGCGTAGTATGGGGGATACTTGAGATACCGTAGCCTATATATGTGAGTGCTGCTGCATGCGATATTGTGTGGGTATGTGTTTGTGTGTGTTTGTAGGGGTGCAGTTTGTTTGTGTATGTGTGTGTTTTGTGTCTGTAACCCTGTATATGTGTGTTTGTGTGTTTACTGTACGTGTGTGTGTGCTGTGTGTGTGTACTTCTGTGTGCAGCGTTTGTGTCAGATGAGCGTGAGATATGATTTATTTGTGTTATGCAACGATTCACACACAGTAGCCATGCTGACTCTTGTACTCTGTGGTCACTCTGGTCACTCCAGCTCAATCCATAAAATCTGCGAGGGAGGGAGGAGACAGAGAGAGAGAGAGAGAGAGAGAGAGAGAGAGGGAGAGGGAGAGAGAGAGAGAGAGAGAGAGAGAGAGAGAGAGAGAGAGATATTTAAAGACAGAGAGGGAGATGGGATAAGAGATAAGATCACAAGTTTATAGGTTCAATATGGCTCTTTACACATTTTCCGGAGCTGCTCAGCAGCTGAGGGTCTGTGCAGTGATAGCCATCTCTTCCTGGATCTCACAACTCATCACTGCCAGAACAATAGTCAAGATGGCCCTAACTTAGAGGAGTATAGTTCACCCCCAATATGAATATTTTTCTATTGATTATACTCACACCATGGAGAATTGAGTTCAAATTTTATTACAATAAATTTACCCCCATTGATTCCAAATGCATTCGGGTCCCCATCCGGAATCAATGGGGGTACATTTACTATAATCACATTTTTGTCTTAGGAATGCGACAAAAAACTAAAAAAGATTATTGAACTCAAGTCTCCATGGTGTGAGTAATCAATAGGAAAAAAGTCATTTTGGGGATATACTACTCCTTTAAGTGGCCGTTTATCATTCACACATACAGCACTGTACTATGTAGAAGTGTCAATGCAGTGTATGGAGTCATTAGTAAAGAAGTCAGTGTGATACATAAAATTAACAGTGTGGTTTTCCTTTTATTTCTATACAGTATTACATGTCCTGATCATTCCCCGCTACAAGATCTTTGTTTCTCATTTTCTTTTTCTAGGGGTTGTGGTTGTGATTTTGAGCTGTTTGATAGAGTAAGAGTTCAAAATGTAAACATCATCTTGTGATTGATTTTGGTTTCAGAGCTTTTATAAAAGGGTTGTGTCTATACATTGATGCTCAAGAGAGTCATCTTTAGTTAATTGGCTGCGTTTCATGAGTTGCTAAAGAATGTAATCTTTTGATCCTGTTTTATTTGTTTCTGTGAGCTTGGGGGAAAGTCAGGCCATACACAGAGACACCGATAATAATATGATGATTAAAAGGAAATGCTAGGTCCTTTTTTTAGAATCTTTAAGAGCAAATATGATCATCGCTTGATGTGGAAGTTAGTTCAGTTTATTTAAAAAAAAAAGGAGATCCAATGAACCTCATGAGACAGAAATGAAAGTCAAAATAACAAGCTTTTTTGTAATGAAGTCTTAAGCATTTAAGGCCTATTTTGTAAATTTGTAAATAACCAGCCTCACAAGAAAAGTTTTTTAATCTTGAGAAATCTTGTTTGCCAATTGTGGGACACCGGGGTGAAAGTGGTTAAGGATTCGGCCAGCTACACGCAAGTCACGCATGTATGGCTTTATACCCTTTACTCTCTTTATAGTAAATAGCGCTGTACGTTTACTATGGTTGGCAGCCATGGCAGGGAGAAGAACTATGCTTTATAATTTAATAGACTGATTGAAAACAGACATGCACAACAACATACATGTGTGAAGGACACACACACACACACACACACACACACACACACACACACACACACACACACACACACACACACACACACACACACACACACGCACACGCACACGTTTATAAGGCCAATTAAATGAATACATTGAAACATACACATTCGTTATTATGCACGGGCACAAACATAATAACATAGGCACACATCATGCTCCCATTTGCTCACATACATGTGGAGGTTTTTGGTCCCGGCGCACATTCTGCCGGGCCCTGCAGTATGCAGGTCAGAAATAGTAAGAGGATGCTAGATGCTTGAACCACATACTGCCACTTTTCCTTGTGGATCTTTTTCTGGGAAGAGCGAGGCAGCTGTGGCTTTTCAGAACCTAGATCCATCCATCAAGCAGCACCCATGGTTTACACCACACACAACACACACACAAACACCCCTCCTTCCTTTCTCTCTCCCCTTCTTTCTATCTCCTCTCCTCCCTCCCTCCCTCCGTCAGCCCTGTCCCTATATCTTAATCTCTTTGTCTTCGCCTCCTCTGTTTTTGCTTTCGCCTTTTATCTCTCGCTCCCCTCGTCTGTCCATCCGTGCATCTCTCTCTCCCAGGCTGGCGTTTACACCCCCCCGGGCCACTTCCGCCTCTACGTCTGCTGCAGATTTATTATTGGGCTTTTCTGTCTCTGCACTGAGACACAGCGCTGGTTGCAGGGGTCTGTCTCTGCACTGAGACACAGCGCTGGTTGCAGGGGTCTGTCTCTGCACTGAGACAGTGCTGGTTGCAGGGGTCTGTCTCTGCACTGAGACACAGCGCTGGTTGCAGGGGTCTGTCTCTGCACTGAGACACAGCGCTGGTTGCAGGGGTCTTCCCCAGGCAATGATGGACTTGAGCTTATTCCCCAAAACCGATGAACCGTGTTGGGATATGAGAAAGCCTGTGTGTTCATTTGGGACCATTACGAGTTACAGTAAATGATCAGTCTGGATTATCAGTATCTCTCACTTTCTCTTTTGCAATGCAATGTACATTGCAATGTAACTTTTGCTTCTTGCCTGGGTTCAACAATGTCGATATTTAGGGAGGAAAATACAACAACAAAATAGCTGGGATGAGAAAGACAAATAGTTATCATGCGAGAGCATTGATTAATTGATTGAATATTTATTAGAAGTTTTGCATAGGAAAAGGTATAACTAGGATAAAGACCACAAGAAAGCTTTTGGGCTTGTTTAAATTGGGGTCTCTTTTTACAACTCTCACATACAACCTCACATACAACCTTAAATGACAACACTTTCTTATTGCAAACAGCAAAAATATCATCAAAGGACAAAAAAAAAAATGATTAAATGGTTAAATGGAAAATTTACAGTAAAAAGGTCAGGTAAGGATAGGCTTTGTCTTTTTTACCAGTTTCGAGTTGCGGCCACCTGACTTCAGTGCGGTTTTAAAGGAGGGTAGGGTTTATGGCATTTCTGTTATCTATCTATAAATGCGAGAAGTCTCTGCGTGTGTGTTTGTAATCCGCGTATCTCGAGAACCGTTCGTCCCACCGGCTTCAGATTCGGCACGCGCGTTCCCCGCCGCGGCATGGAGTGCAGTGCCGGGCCTCGACCCGACCCGGCGCGCGGTTTTCCCTAACCGGCGCGAAACGTTCGGAATCTCCTTATGCGGAAATCGGCGCAAAATCGGCGCAAGCGCTGACTCATTGTGACATCACTGCAGTGCCGGGCGCAAGCACTGAGTCATTGTGACATCACTGCAGGCAGATACAGGGGCCTAGCCTCGACCCGACAGACTGAGATCTCCATATATGGGCATATGGGCAGATACAGAGATCTCCATATATGGGCAATACAGGGGCCTTGCCTCGACCCGACAGATATCTCCGTATATGGGCATAAAAGGGACACAGACAGATATATCTCCGTATATGGGCATAAAAGGGACACAGACAGATATATGGGCATAAAAGGGACACAGACTGAGATCTCCATGACAGATATCTCCGTATATGGGCATAAAAGGGACACAGACTGATACAGAGAATGGGCATATGGGCAGATACAGAGATCTCCATATATGGGCATATGGGCATAAAATGGACGCAGATATATGGGCATAAAAGGGACACAGACTGAGATCTCCATATATGGGCATATGGGCAGATACAGAGATCTCCATATATGGGCATATGGGCATAAAATATGGACACAGATAGAGTATATGGGCATAAAAGGGACACAGACAGATACAGAGATCTCCATATAATGGGGTTTGCATTAAAGGGTGGGGCATTCATTCCCTATTTACATCGTTCCCGAGTTGGCCAGGTCGCAAACTCCATATATGGGCATAAATGGGCACAGGCAAACAGATGGTCAAACCAGGTCCTACAGAGATCTCCATATATGTCAGAAAATGGACGTAGACAGACATATCTCTCCATATATGGGCATAAATGGACACACGCAAACAGATGGTCAAAACGGATCCTATGACAACAGGTATAATGGGGTTTGCATTAAAGGGCGGGGCATTCATTCCCTATTTACATTGTTCCCGAGTTGGCCAGGTCGCCGACTAGACGCTCGGCCGCCCGAAGGGCGGCCGAGCTTCTAGTATATTAAACAATCAATAACATACACAGACAAGAATATTTGAAAAAGATTGGCATCTGACTAGGCCTGTTAAATCGCAATTAGGCGAGTATGTTGCAATTATTTGAGATAATCGCAATTATCTTGCATAATCATCATAATCGTTTCCATATTGAAAAATGTTGATTTATTTATAGCCATTTCCAAAAATAGTGGAAATAGCAGATCTACAAGCTCACAGTGCGTCAATACATTATTTAAAATGTCAGCCACTTCTTTGTTTATTTAGGTTATTTGTCATATGTGCGCTGTGCAGGGATTTGAATTTGAAACTTCAAATCAAATGCTGTAACCTTTAATCAGTGTTCAACGGCAGAAACACAATAAAATCGTTAGTCGCAATTATTTGAGTGACAATTAATCGTCAGGTAAAATGTCAGTCCTACGTCTGACCGATGCAGATCAAGTCATTTGTATTCAGTATACGTGTGTATAATGTCAGGTCAGGTTAGGACGAACCTCCTGGATCATATCGTCGTTGTCGGGTGGAAACCTTGTATGTCCAAAACCGTTCGTTTTCATCATTTAAAAAAATTAACTAAACTAGTGAAAACAACACTTTCGTGCGACGGCTTTACTTCGGCTTTACTTCGCTTGGAGATACCAGATACGAGGTTTCTGCCCGACAGTGACGACATGATAAGAATACCAATTTAATAGAACAGGGAACCGGGCTGTAAATCCTTTTTATATTTTTTTTACAGGTGTTTTTTACATTACCCTTTTGAGAAGTGGTTGGGGTTGTAATGGATCCACTGGAGGTGATATACACTGACCCACCTCAGTGAAACCAGACCTCCTCCGCTGGTGGCCTGTCATCGTGCTGTATTGAATGGTCAGTAAAAAGACAGGACACGCCTTCACTCACCGACCATATCCTCGCCAGCGCTCACTTGTAGCTTTGAGTTTCATAGAAGTCGTATATAAGCCCATAGGTGTGCGCTGTGCGGTGTAAAAGTCTTATACCCGATGTCTCTGGTTGACATTGGCACATTTCACTCAGGTTTTTTTCATCTCACTCATGTCACTTTGTCTGCTGACCTCACTCAGCAACAAAATGAAAATAAAATAAACAGAAATTAAAGTAAAACAATTCACGGGAGGCAAGCAGTGATCACCCCATGATGTACACTACAATATAGTTTCAAATGCACTACATTGCAGATGCTTTTTTGAGAGTAAAAAACTAAAAAAGAAGAGAAGACATGCATGACATGCATGATCTGGGCAGATTGCCCCAGGAAATGTGTCAATGTGAACCAGAGACATCGGTACGTCTCGTCTCTCGTGTTGTTTCATGAAAAAGTGAGACTATAGACACAAGTCGTGTTTGTGTCTTGTATAAGTCTTACTTACAAGTCTCACTTGCTCATCTAGTCCACTGGTTCTCAACCTGTGGGTCCCCAAATTATTTTGGGGGGTCCCCAAGATGATTAACTTTAATGTGTAACACTGTTTCCTCACTCAACAGTAATCAAACCAACCTAAAGTTTGAGTGTATAGCGCATTTCTTAAGTGACAATTTAAGAACTTTTTAATACTTCTGAAATGACAAATTAAACATTGGCCAAATTGTCAAATATTAGAGGCAGAAACTTTGAAAATAGCCGATCTACATGCTCACAACGCCTCGCGTTGTGCGCATGTAGATCAGCTATTTTCACAATAGAACCGTGTTATACAAAATGTAATGCCTCAACTCTTAGTGCTCGTCAGGGTGGTGGTCCCCAGTTAAAATATGATTATTTTGGGGGTCGCGGCCTGAAAAGGTTGAGAACCACTGAGTAAAAAGACAGGACACGCCTTCACTCACCAACCATATCCTCGCCAGCGCTCACTTGTTGCTTTAAGTTTCATAGAAGTCGTATATAAGCCTGGTAGGTGTGCACTGTGCGGTGTAAAAGTCTTATACGTCTCGTCTCTCGTGTTGATCCATGAAAACGTGAGACTATAGACATAAGTCACGTTTGTGTCTTGTATAAGTCTTACTTACAAGTCTCACTTGCTCATCTAGTCATATATCTGGAGACTTGTGTCTTGTCCGTGGATCATTGCTTTGTACCACACATCCATGCATGAGCAGTTGTGCTGTTGCTACATTGCTCTTCTACCATAGTGAGGATCTATTTGAAAAAAGCAGTCCGGCACCTGTGAAAATCCTAATAATATATTCTTGCTAACACATCCAAAAAGAATAGTCTGATATGAAAGTAGTCCATCCATCCATACTGTACATCTGATCTTATATAGTATACATACTTGATGGACGTGTATGACAGACATATTCTCATTGTGTACAGGTATGTATACACTGTGAATGTACAGTAGCTTATCAAGAACCTGGGGAAGGGGTTTGCAAAAAGTCTATCTTCAAAAAAACAACTGTGATACATAATGAGGAGATTGAGAACACATGTTGATAGGACTAAGTAATTTTTATATTCCCTCCATGCCCTGTCTATAATTACAAAAATATCTCAGGAGTGCAAATTTTGTGTCATCTTCAGGAATTCGTTTCGTCCAGAAAGCACTAAGGGTTTCGTCAGAACGAGGCAAGAACCTACTTTAGCTTCACTCATCCCTGATCAGAGAGATACAGCAGAATCTCGATCAGCAGCATTCCTGGTCCTACTAGATAGTAGCGCTGCACATAATCTGCACATACGCAGGACCCGGTTTGTAGTGGAAATGATTGTAGCTCAGCTCAGGTCAGGAGTGTGTGCTACTCATTGCTAATAGCAGAATGCGCTAGTCGGCACTAGATGCTCTATATTCCAACATGCTGGGGATGGATGGCAGGCGCGTGTAAAAGTGTTGTTGAGATAATCCTCATGACTCAGCACCCAGTTATGCACGTTTTCACCGGTGCACTAATAGGTTGAATATGGACCCGTTCTGTCCGGTCCGGTCTGGAGATGCTGATTTGTGAGTCAGCGAATGTGAGGAAACTCAATCTGTACGGGGAGAGAGAGAGAGAGAGAGAGAGAGAGAGAGAGAGAGTAGTAGCAGCTCTTTGACTCACATGTGCACATGTGCTTGTACACAGACGGGCACGCACGCGCACGCACACACGCACGCACGCACGCACGCACGCACACAAGCTCGCACACACACACACGCATACTTGCGTGCACACACAACTGTACAGTAAATGACGGGTGGTTGAGCTGCTCCTGACTCATATACCAAGGAGAGAGTTGAGCGGAGACGGCAGAGATTAGAAAGCAAACAGAATGTAGCCGCTGTGTCTGATGACACATCCACTCTTACTTCCTCCGAAGTGATTTTTAATAAGCCCTCAAGTGCCGCGCCCTGCTCAACAATCCCCCAGTCAAAAAAGAATGCCAAGCAAAACCTCTTGCTCCCTCGGTAGACAAAAGAACCCTCACCGCTGCTTGCAGAAAGTGTTAGGGCTTAATTTCTACTGCGTGCTCCATGGCTGCGTCGCACGCCGAAAATAGTGGATTTCCGACTGAGCTGAAAGTCCGTTATTTTTGTAGAGCGATGTGGCCGTATGGATATATGTGTACAAATCTGGCTTCACTGCAAGGGCCTCTGGATGTGTGACAGACATAAGCCTGAGATATACTTGTCGCTCACTGAAGGTAGCTGATCAACATGCTTGCGCTGCAACACATTCTGGGTTTGTAGATCTGCAGTTTCTTGTAGATTCAGTGTGGAAAACTGGTCTAACAATTCCACTGAACAATAATAGGCTATAAGCAATGTTATATTGTTCAATCAACTCGATGCATACAGGCTCTCCAAAATCCGTAAAACAAATATTACACATTTTCAGCATACTCAAGGCAAATTCCGTATAGGAAAAAAACTGAAGGAGCAGTTTTGCGAACACATCGGTGATCACAGAGGTTCCCATAGGTATGAAAGGAGTGAAAGGAATTAGGACATCACACAGAGCCTAGTGGAAACAAGCTGTATGTATGAATCTGGCTTTATAGGGAGTGGATGTGGATGAGAGGTGTTCCAAAAAGGACTGGACTTCATTGACAGGGACATTTTAAAAGTGGCTTGTGTTCTGTGAGTGGGCTGTGGTCGTTGATGTACAGCTGTCATGCAAGACAAGTGCAATGATCAATGCCTAAATATATCTCAATCTCTAAGTATGAATGATGATGGGCTGTCTAAGATTTGTGTTCGCGAGGAACCAGACATTCTTAGATTCCTGATTGATTGATTAATTGATTGAATATTTATTAATAGTTTACAAAAAGTACAGATGTAGTTAAACAAAAATGCTAAAAGGATAACACAAAAAACCCAGAGCAGAGGACTTGTTTCCAGTGTGGTCCTGTGTATTAAATTCATCAAGACATATAAAGACCTACAATACTATACAAGAAATCATCAATACAAGGAGTAGTAAAAGTATATTTACCGGAAAAACTGTGATACTATAGCTGAGTGAGTCTTTCACCTGTTTGTCCACTTAAGTGTTAGTTGCCCAAACAAGTATAAACCAGGCGAATTACTGTTAGATGGGGACTGATCAGTGGTGAACCCAGGGGCCGATGAAGGCACTCCACAAATTCCCTTCAAGAGTCTGATCTTAGAGTTTCCACTTTGGCTTACTGTGAGATATGTGTGCAGATAACTAGCTGCATTTGTTTTGTGTTTTGCCCCTTCAGTGTCGTTGGCATGAAGTTTGGGCATCCGTTCTCTAAGTTAAAGAATAATACTGTACACTGGGTCATATTTGGCCATCACTGGCGCACCAGCAGTGTCCATAGTCTTCTCTTGATTTGTCGATTGAGTGACATTTTCTATTCATTGAATATTCGGTTTAGTGGTGGGTGTATTATGGTTAAAGCACTATATTCTGAGTTCCATTTTTGTCTGGCCATTTCTTTGTCATCACTTCCAGTTTCACTTCCACTAATCTGTATCTTGTCTGAGTTCTCTATCCTGATTGAATCAAATTGGTATCACGACCGTTTAATAAAGAGCTGGAGAGACAGGGAGACTCCTGTTACTGAACAAGCTCTTGATAGCAATGATTACGATCAGAATATAGAGTTATTTAAGATTTATCTGAAGCAAAGAAAATCTTCTCATCACCTTTCACTAAATGTTAAGTCTTGTCTTTGTTGCATATTATAAAATTAAAACTCTTTGATCATTACGTTTTTAGCTGCTGGATTAAGCAATTTCAAGATGTCTGTTTGGGCTCTGATAACTTTGGATATGCATTTTCATTTAGCTGCCATAATTTATTTTATTACCTTATTTTACCACAATCTTATGGTCTAAAATCATACATGGGCAACTGGCGGCCCGGGGGCCACATGTGGTCCCCACCTTCACTTAATGCGGCCCGCTGGTCAATATTGGAATACTGATATACCAGTAAGACTCACTAATCGGGAGATAAGCAACCGTCACGTCGCATACACAAACTTTAGAAGGCAATCGTAGCCAATCAGGAGGGAATATGGGAAATGGGACAGATCCATGTTGATGACATGCCTTTAGGGATACTGTGTACCACTTTGCGTGATTTTAGGCCAAAATCTGTAGGAGCAATGTCCAAAAATGTGTTTTGCAAAAATTGGCCTGATGGTGGCGCTAGAAGAGGGCCATGTGAGAGATCAGGTGGCGGAGGTTGTGATTTGCCATCCAAGGAGTGTGTGTGCAAAGTTTGGCATCGATAGGGCCAACGGTGCCAGAGATAAGTGTAGGGGCAAAAGTGTGATGTGACGGACAGACAGACAAACAGACTGACGGAGGGACAGCCGGTGGAGCTTTTCATAGTAACTGCGACCTGACGGTCGCAATTATTGATTTCAGCTGTTACAATTCAAAACATGATCCGCTTTAATTACTTCAGACAGTCTATATTAGTAGCTTAATGATTTATCACCACTAGACATTTTTTTTTATCTCCAATGTATTTGTATTTAAGTTCATAAAGTTAACATAAGAAGGCTACTAAATGCATTTGAAAATAAATGAAAATGTTACTTTTCAGGATTCCAATTCAAAAATAACAAATGATTCAGGATTCCAATTCAAAAATAGCAAAAATTGCTGATCTACAAGCTCAAAACGTCTCGCAGTGCGACACATTTTGAACTTTTAGATTGGACATTTTTGCTACTTTTGTGTGACAGAATGACGGAGTAGGGCATTCATTTACGAAAAAAGTAAAAATACGAGATAACTGCTCGATAACATATGCATTGTGGCCCTCTGGAGTGAGCGTAGAAATATAGTGGCCCTCTCCATCATTAAAGTTGCCCACCCCTGGTCTAAATGAATCACACACGTTAGATCAATCGACTAGTCAAAAGTATTGTTGACAGACTGATAAATCATGGAAATAATAATATTTTATTGCTGCTGCTAAGAATGTTGTTTAGAGCATGTTGTTAAGACAGATGGTAGGTTTGATGTTTACCTGGTATCCTAGTTTCTTTGAAGCATTTTATTGTTTTCTTTTGCGCTCTATTTACATGACCGTTATCAAGTTGTTTGTTGATTAGGGTTCATTTACTCTGATCTCACACTTTCAAGTCACCCTGGATAACAGCATCTGTCAAAGGCCTAAATTGTAAATCATAATTGCTGATTTTTCTTCTTCACATTTTGGATGATCGGTAGGGCTGTCACGATTATGACATTTTACATGACGATTCATTGTCACTCAAATAATTGCGATTAATGATTTAATTGTGTTTTTGTCGTTGATAATTACATTTCTGTTTGGCTTTTAGGCTTTGATGTTGCACATGGTAGATATGACACCTTACCTAAATATACAAAGAAATTACTGACATATTTGACAACTTTATACTTAAAAAAGAACATAATAGTGGAAATAGCTATTTCCACTATTTTTGACTTAAAAAAACAAATGAACATTTTCCAACATGGAAACGATTATGACGTTATGAAAAATAATCTCGATTATGTCAAATAATTGCGATTAGACGATTATGTAATAATTGTGACAGCCCTAATGCTCTGAGCCTCGGACATCTTTGGCCCACCTTCCTCTGTTACCTGTTTACTAGCCTACTTCTTCTGTGATTTTGTCCCCACTCTGACTCACATATCAAGCTGCCCCCTTTCGTCCATTCCCGTGTCCCTTTATTCCCATTGTCTCCCAGTTCACTCTTCTTGCTGTGTTTTGATCAGTCGCAGAGCCCCCTCTCCTCTTTCTTCCTACTGTAGCCCCCCCACAACCTCATCTATCCTCTCTTCTCAAGCGTACTTCTCTCCCTCATTATTTCCTTCAAGTATCCTTCTCTAGCCCATTCTTTGCTCTGAGCTTTGAATTTCCCCTCTCTCTCTCTCTCTCTCTCTCTCTCTCTCTCTCTCTCTCTCTCTCTCTCTCTCTCTCTCCACCAACACTTACTAAATTTAACCCCTCACCCACTCAGATGCATTCCATCAACTTCATAAACACGTTCACGGTACCACACATGAAATGTTACTTCTACCCCCTCTTCTCTTTTTTTTCACCTCACTGCACCTCGTTCTCTCTCTCTCTCTCTCTCTCTCTCTCTCTCTCTCTCTCGCTCCATGTGTTTCACCCTCTCTCCCCACTATCTGTTGCGCACAAAGTCTCCGGCGAACAACAAGTAGGAAAAATGAAAGTGGGGGTGACAACTGCGAGTACCCCCCTCTCTCTCTTTCAGAATCTCTTTCTCTCTCACCCACTCTCTCTCTCACCCTCTCTCTCTCTATCTCTCTCTCTCTCTCTCTCTCTCTCTCTCTCTCTCTCTGCGTCCCCCTCCAGGGCCAGTGTGAAGTTTTCAGTTTGATTGAAGGCCTCTTTTCTGTAGTGTGCGGTGTGAAAGCTGTCCTAATTGAATGATAAAGTGCCCCGAGATGGAGTCCAGTGAATGGCCCAACAATGGCCAGCCTGTGTGTGGTAGAGGGATTTTGGTTCACATCCAGCTTCTGCCTCTCTGCTCCGAGAGGGGGCCTATTATAACGCTCTCTGCTGGACTCGGTCACGTGACCCGGGCCTCGCTCCCCCTCGTACCCCTCCCCAGATCCACCCCCCCTCCCCCTCCCCCCCCGTGCTGTGCGGTGTGGGCCCGGCCAATCCGGTCACATCAGCTCCTCTCTCTCTGCTCTGTGCGTTTGGTCGGATGGTCCCATTTTGCCAGAGAGTGACTTTTCTGCTGGTGATCTCTCTCTCTCTCTCGCTCTCTCTCTCTCTCTCTCTCTCTCGCTCTCTCTCTCATCTCTCTCTCTCTCTCTCTCTCTCCTCTCTCTCTCTCTCTCTCTCTCTCTGTGTGTCAGCTAGGGATGGCACGATATATGATATTATCTTTTATCGTGATAAAAAACACTCACGATAATTGTATTGTGGAGTTTTAATTTATTGTGATATCGTCCTCCGTGATGTACTGGGATCAATCACCTTTTATTTGCCGAGCTGCATATCCGGTAACACTTAAACCCCCTATAATTCAATTGACCTTTTATTTGCCAAGGTGCATATCCAGTAAGACTTAAACCCTCTGTAATTGGTAAAAAGTACTTATGATATACGTACTTGATAGTCTCTCTCTACCAAATCTCTTTGCCAAAAAATATGCCAATTTTTTGGCAAATGTTCAGCCCCATGATTATGGATTTTGATTATCGCGAAAATATCGTAAATCACGATTTCTTTGGTCACAATAATCGTGATATGACATTTTTATATCGTCCCATCCCTAGTGTCAGCTCAGTGCAGGTCAATGCAAAGCCTATAGCTCTCTGAGGTCACAAGGTGCTGCAAACGACAAACCAAACCTCAGAGAACAGAACCTTTTCGGATTCTTGTTCCAGTGGCGATGGTTTTGATGACTCCATTCACTCCTTGCATCTTTTCCTGTTGGTATTAGTCAAGTCACCTGTTGCTGTTGCCTTCACTGGCCTTGATGGGAATAGGCAGCTTTGCAAACTGTTCAACACATTCAATGTGGAATCCCTATTTTGGGAAATTCATTCGTTTCTACGCAAAACTAAAAATATCCCAAATGTAATATGGTTTTCTAAAACTCTCACACACGAAAAGAAATAATTATCAAAAATAGCAGATAATAGCCATAATGCGTTGCTATTTTCTGTATTTGTCTTACAAAGACGTATAAAGTGTTCAAGTAGTGCAAGGAAAAAAAACTAATCTATAACCATTGACTTTACAATATCACGCACAGGGGAAAAAAGAGAAACAGTGTAGAATTGATGTGATTTAGGGTTTGCTCATCTTGTGATGTTTGTGTCATGGCTTGGCTGTAGGATTTGTCCACCTGCCGCTCAGGCCATTGTTCTGACAGTATAAAAGATGTGCTGGGTTGATCTCCCTTCATTCTCAGCTAGATGGCAGCATGGCCACCAAGATTCCAATCAATTCTTCTACAGCTTTCTGATACTCACCTACCTATCGTGACAGCTTTCACATCACATTTGGGTTGTGGTTTACAGTTGAGTTGACATTGCGGTGACATTGGGCTCTCTGTGAAGATAGAGAGCGCAGAGAGAGAGAGAGAGAGAGAGAGAGAGAGAGAGAGAGAGAGAGAGAGAGAGAGAGAGAGAGGAATGCAGAGTCAGTGGCGTCAGTTCAGAAAAAGCTAAGGTATGGCAACATGACTGGTGTCTTGCACGCGCGCGAATGTTGCCATACCTTAGCAACAGGCATGATACATTTATTTGTACATTTCATTTTTTCCCCTAGTAGTTTCTACAGTTTCTTGGGCTGGATATGGCAGCCTGGAACGGTTGTTCAAGTGCAGCTAAACTTGGCATGTTAGTAAACGTGCCACAATTAACAATAATGACCTGTGGAACCTGGGAATATACCATTCTGTCAAGATGGGGAGAATACAAGTGTGGACAATATAATTATAATACCTTGTTAAAGTGACCATTTTGTTAAATTTTTAACATTCTATTGCAATTTAACAACATAATAACCAGCTCAGATAGACAAAGAGACATTCATGGATTTATATTTAAAAGTAACTTTTATATTCGCCCCTGGACCCAGGGTATGGCAGCTGCATACCCCTGCCATACCCAATTGACGCCCCTGTGCAGAGTGGCTGAGCATCCTGGGTGTTTAGCAAGTAGCTCTGCTAGGAAAGCGGGCAATCTGTTAACTATTTTACCCTCCTACTGAAACCTAAACCTTCCTCAGAGAAAGACAGAGCCCCGCACAGAGTTCCTTACATTCCCAGCACACATGCACATGCAGTGCAACCACACACACACACACGCAAGTACACACACACTCATACCGCACACTGCACACAATCATGTACGCACGCGCACACACACAGATGTGCATAGACATGTATTCACGTACACGTGCGCACGCACACAAACACATTTAAAAAGTGTTGGAGAGTTGGGAGACCACCCTCTGGCATCCCAGTCATTCAAATGAGTGTGTGTTTTTATCACTGGGGGCTGGAATAAAAGAAGAGCGGAGTGCTGTGCTAAAACGTGTTAATGAATAACTCCTGAGCTCAACTCTCTTTCTGCCGAGGGACTCCCCTCCTTCATTCTCCCCTTTTCCCCAGTCTCTCGCTCTCCCTCCTGCTCTTGTCCTGCGTTTGTTCATTCTTTCTTTCTTTTCTTCCTCCATTCATCTCAAAGTGTTGACCCTGCCCCACTGAACTAGCACTAACTAACTAAACATGCTCACGCCCATAATATTACTGCACTGCAAGAATGTAAAATCTTCAGTGTTCATCTAAAAGCTGCAATCCCTAATGTTCATGTCTTACCCCGGACTCCCAGCTTGGCCAGGGTAGAAAATGCGTCTATGATTATGACATGGGTAGGGCTGTCACGGTTATGACATTTTACATGACGATTAATTGTCACTCAAATAATTGCGATTAACGATTTAATTGTGTTTTTGTCGTTGACAATTACATTTCTGTTTGGCTTTTAGGCTTTGAAGTTGCATAATGGTAGATATGACACATAATCTAAATATACAAAGAAATGACTGACATATTTGACAGCTTTACACTTTAAAAAGAACATTGATCGTGGAAATAGCCAATCCACAAGCTCCCAACGAGCTTGTAGATCTGCTATTTCCACAATTTTTTTTTAAATGTTTGAACTTGCGATTATGTCAAATAATTGCGATTGGACAATTATGTCATAATTGTGACAGCCCTAGACCAAAGCGCGGCCCGGAGTCCAAATGCAGCCCGAGGACACATTTTATACTTTCATTCCTAAATTGTATTATAAACGGCCCGCCAGCACCGTCAAACCAGAATATTTTCCCAGAGTATTATTAGTCAGGATTCCTTGTTCCCTGTTGTCTCATTCTGAAGGGCTATTCAAAGGGCAAAGAAAGGCTATTTTATTGTATTTCTTACCTTCGTACGTCTCTGGTTACATTTGGTAAGGTTTTGTCAAACACACCTGACCAAACACCATTGATATTAAATATTGATGATGACAGTTAAATAAAATCGTGTAAATGCGATGCATATCGTCACTGTCGGGCAGAAACCTTGTATCTCCAAGTTTCAAATTTGTAATTTCTTTTCGCAAAGTAAAGCCCTGCTTCATCATCCAAGGCCTTCGCACAAAAGTAGTGAAAACAGCAGATCTACAAGCACACAACGCCAGGTGTTGTGTGCTTGTAGATCGGCTGTTTTCACTAGTTTAAATCATTTTAAAAATGATAAACAAACGGTTTTGGACATACAAAGTTTCCACCTGACAACGACGATATGTTTGTGACTTTGTTATGGTCCGAAGGTACATCATGTCAGGAGATGTAGTCGGCCCCTGGGTCTTTTAATATTTCCTAATGTGGCCCCCTTTTAAAAGAGTTTGGAAACCCCTGGTCTATGAGTTTCAGGCAGCACTACTTGACAACCGATAGGTGTCCTTCCTAACACCAAGGTCTAGTTTTCTCAGTCGTAAAGTAGGGAGATCACTTCCAACCACTGGAGATGTGATAGTTGTATTGCACTTGTGATAGTAGTTACACACTTGCACATCGTCGTTGTCGGGTGGAAACCTTGTATGTCCAAAACCGTTCGTTTTCATCATTTAAAAAAAAAAAAACTATAGTGGTGCGAGGCGTTGTGTGCTTGTAGGCTTGTAGATCGTCTGTTTTCACTACTTTTGTGCGACGGCCTTGTCTGATGAAGCAGGGCTTTACTTCGCGAAAAAATAAATAAAAAAATACACATTTGAAACTTGGAGATACAAGGTTTCTGCCCGACAGTGACGACGTATTTGTATACTCTCAGAGTTACAAATGGGTAAATTAACTCTGAGTGAGCACACGACTTTGTACCTTGATATCAGCTTGTTTTTCTTCGCTGGTGTAAAAGGAACTTACTCGTCGACTGTGTTGGTTTCAACTTCCGTTATTACATTTTGGGTCGTAAATATTTCATGCATTTTGAGTTTCCTTTTTTTTATTCGTTCATCGGATGCACATTTGCTGACTGTCTGGTGAAATCAAATGATTAGAAAAAAAAGAACAGAATGTATTCACTGGGATTGTTGAATAATGGATCACATGAAACAGGATTATCAGGATTATGGTCCATAGTGTTATTTGATTACCCCAAAAATAGTAGCCTTACTGTAATCCAATAAGGTTGTTTGAAAAAACACATTATACTGATATGCGGAACACAAAAGACATTGCTTTGCTGGATAATCTAGAAATATGTAGGCTATGGATGGGTGATGCATTGTATCTCCATATTTCAACTTTAGTCAGGATTTTGCTCATTTTGAGGATTCCTATACGCCACCATCACGACTCGAGCAAAACGTTTTCTTTTCCTACATTTAAAAATATATATATATGTACACTACAGTATATATATATATTTCAAAGGATTATTTTTTTATTTTTATAAATGTTTTTATTATACTTGTATACATTTAAAAAGTTGTGAAAATAGCCGATCTACAAGCTCGCAACTCGCCTTGCACTTGTAGATCTGCTATTTTCACTAGTTTGGGTCCCGGGAAAACGTCTAATCTATCTTTCGGGTTTCGACCTGAAAGGTTTGGAAACCACTGTACTACAGTGGTACTACTGCACTGTATTATACAGTAACATCCTCATGACCAATTTAACACAGTGGTTCTCAACCTTTTCAGGCTGCAACCCCCAAAATAATCATATTTTAACTGGGGACCCCCCACCCTGACAAGCACTAAGAGTTGAGGCATTACATTTTGTATTACACGGTTCTACTGTGAAAATAGACGATCTACCGTACATGCTCACAACGCATCGCAACACTATAGGCGTTTTGAGCATGTAGATCGGCTAATTGCGAGAATGTATATCATTTTTATTTTAGAGGTATTAAAAGGGTCTTAAAAGTCCTTAAATTGTCACTTTAAAAATGTGCAGATAACCCCTATATACATTTACAGTATACTATGTTGGTTTGTTTACTGTTGAGTGAGAATACAATGTTTCACATTAAGCTAATCGTCTGGGGACCCCCCAAAATAATTTGGGGACCCCCCTGGGGGTCCCGACCCACAGGTTGAGAACCCCTGCTATACAGTAACATCCTCATGACTAATTTAACACACTTTCTCCTGTTTTATCTTCTGATTGCCAGCTAAGGCATGGATGACTGACCTCATTGCTACTGTAGCTGGTGATAAGAGGGCTGCTGTCGGTGATGTCTTTCTGAGTACTGGAGTAGCAGAGACAGCCTCAGCTGGTCCTGATAGCGAGGACATCTGGTATAGACCAGAGGTTTTCAAAAATGTTCATGTCACGGACCCCCAAAATTCACTTTCTTTTACACGTTGGCTGCTCATTTCAAATCATTATATCCTAGGCATGATGTGAAAAGAGGCGTTGAAAATGTCATAGTTGATTACACAAGAAAAAAAGTTCTTATTGGGGAAACATAATTAGAATACGGTTGTATTTTGTGTAAACAAAGGTGTAGTGAATTATATAGCCAACCGCAAAGCGAGTCACACTCGCAAATGAATTCCTTCCTTGTCCCTTTTATGCCCATTTATGGAGATCCCTGATGTCATCAATATTAAGCCCATATCTGTGAATGCTCATTTATGGACATATAGGGCTGTATTTTGATTGTCTTAAGTACCAGCTCTTATGCCTTAACTTGAAGGCCTGTCCATACTGTCTCCGACTACCACATTTTTCGTCGGAGAGTTCTGACTTTCCGACGTGCAGCTTTCCGAACCCTAATTCGGGGTAACGCTTTTCAGAAGATGCGAGTGACGTCATTTTGTAGTTGAACCAGACCTTTCCGACGATAAGTTTGGTGGTCAGAGACAGTATGGACAGGCCTTAAAGTTAAGGCATAAGAGCTGGTTCTTAAGACAATCAAAATTGTGGTCTATAACATTAGACATCTATGACAGTCATCTCCATATTTGGGAAAATAAAAGTCCAGTGTGCAAAACCTTGTCCGGTGACGATTTCGGTGCGTCAGGAGATACCTTGGCAGAGTGGTTGATTTCTAGAAAGTGAGCTGAGTGGCGATTAAAGGAACGCAAGGATTGATTGTTCTAAGAGAACCTTCCAGTTGTCTTCTCCAAGTTTAATTACGTTACGATGTGGTCCGTCCACAACTCTACCAGTATTACAGTAACCATTGCAACTGTTGTGTATCTTTATCGTCTGTCGCCATCCTAGCTGTTTACACCAGGGGGTCCTCAGAGTTACTACAGGGGGTCCTCCAAAAATCCTTTTTTATATTAACAACTTGAACCCTAGTGTCCATATTCTGAGAACTGTAGCCAAAAATAGCCGATCTACAAGCTCTGATACAATGGGCCCTGCGAGGCGTTGTGAGCTTGTAGATCGGCTATTTTCGGCAAAGAGGTTTGGTGTAGAGGGGAAAAAGAGCAGACCAAGTACAGAGTAAAAGGTCAAGTTTATTAGGTAATGACGGCTCAAGTGGTTAAATATCTGAAAACACAAATTGACATGAATCCAAAATACACTGATGATTGTGCTGTCAAACCATGAAACGACATGGTATACATGATGACAAGGTTGTGGGGGTCGCTGCTTCATCTCTCTCTCAGCTAACGGGTCCTTGGCATGAAAACGTTTTTGCTTTTTTCCTTCATTTCTCTGCTCTTTGTTCCCCCCTCCCTCCATCTGTCTCTCTCTGCGTCTCCCCTCGTCTTTCCCTCCTGTTTGCCTGTCGCACGTCTGTCATATCTGCCAGAAGCCTGCCTGCAGCCTCCTCCGATTCAGAACGTGATCAAGTTTCAAAAAAATGCAAGGAATGTGAGCTGCCCACTGCCCATTTTCAAGGCCCTGTTTATGCAGGAATGTTATTTTTACAACTCCTCTACCTTTCAGATCACCCCAGCCCTGCGTACGCCACCCCGCCGCCCAGGGGTGTCACAAGGGTGGGGGGGGAGGAAAGTGGGACTGAGTTACTAGGGCCCAAGGAAGGTGGAGGGGCCTGGAATTATTTTATGCTTTAGCTATTGAAAAATAGCAGATATACAAGCTCGTAGCTTGTAGATCTGCTATTTTTGAAAAGCCGTGTGCAAACCTTGGAATATATGTATTTTTTTAAGCGAATATTTGTATTCAAATCTTGCTTCTGAGGGGGTCCCTGGAACTAAATATTTTGATATGGGGGTCCATGGACAAATAATACATATCATTTTGGGGGTCCTTGACATAAAAAAGTTTGAGCACCACTGACATAGAAAAACGTGTTTAAAAAAAATTAAAAATTAAAAGGATTTGAAATATTCAAAGACTTGCACAAATGTTCACGATTTTTTAAAAAGTGCCACGCTGCGAGCTTGTATCTGCTATTTTTCAATAGTTAAAGCACAAAATAATGCGTTCCCAGTCTAAATTGGTTAAACGCCCTCCCCCTATGAAGAACATTCACGGGGGGCCCGCAGTGAATCCTTGTACCCAGGGCCCAGAATTTGGTGCCACACCCCTGCCTCCCTCCTTGTACTCTAGCAACCCCTTTGCAACATCCTCTCTGACACAGGACACTGGCTCTCAAACCTTCTTGTGTCAAGGACCCCCAAATTGACATGTATTTGCCTGCGGATCCCACGTCTGAAAATGTTGAGTGCCGGGGACCCCCCAGTAGATAAGATTGGTGTAAAAAAATACTCAAACCTTTCCAGTACTTCAAGATAATTTTATTGAATTCTATTCAAAAATAGCAGATGTACAAGCTCGCAGCGTGGCACGAAGTGATACACTATGAGCTTGTACATCAGCTATTTCTGAACAGTCAACGGGTCAGACATGGATAAAGTGATTCAATTTATTGTGATGCTATATTAACACTTTTTGCTGGGGACCCCCTGGAACCCACTCAAGGCCCCCTGGGGGTCCTCGGATCCCACTTTGAGAACCACTGACATGGAACACAGAAGCGGCAAAGTGGAGTACGAGAATTTGGGGGAGGCTGCACGGAGTGCACGCCCTCGCAAAAACAAAAACAGGAGGAAAATTAGCAATCTGTTGATTGACGGGGTCGAGGAAAGACAAAAAGGTGGGAGAGGGGTGGGGTTGTGATGGTAAAGTGCCACGGGCTCCATTGAAAACCTGTAGATATCTGTAAACAAAGCCCCTGGAACAATGTGGGTTGTTTTAAGCTGAGCTGACGTTGTCAAACTTAGAGATTGTTTGTTGCTGACCGTGTCTGAATTACGGAGAGCCGGTGGCCGCCGGGGGGAACAAAAGTGTCAGAGTCCCAGCCGCCGCTGCCCTGGCTCCAACCACATCGCTGCAACCAAATAATGACTGCATGTTTTGTGTGTGTGCGTGTGTGCGTGCGTCTGTGTGTGTGTATGAAAGAGTGTATTTGAGAGTGTGTGTGTGTGCGGGCACACGCTATCAGAGCCCTCTGCTTTTGTGAGGACCACATGTCCTCGTAATGGCTGAAAATAGACGATCTACAAGCTCACGCGACACGTTATGAGCTTGTATATCAGCTATTTTCGCAGGACGACGCCGGCGCGCAACTAAGTACGAATCAGGTTTAAGAGACACAGTGTTCGCGATTGTGTTACTGTGTTTTGTGTGTGTGTGTGTGTGCGTGCGTGCGCGTGCGTGCGTGCGTGCGTGCGCGTGTGTGTGAGTGAGTGAGTGAGTGTGCTTGTGCTATCTGACCTCTGCTTTTGTGAGGACCACGTGTCCTCGTAATGACTGAAAGATGAGGGAAATGTGCACTTTTCCCCCTCTCTCCAGTGAGGACTGTTGTAGGGTTGTGGTTCTGCTACACTGTGGCCATTGAGCGTTGCCTTTAATGAGAGTCGCGTCGTCCATTGCAACCAATCACTATTTTTACGCATCGGTCAGGCAATTCCTTTGCGTAGTGACGATCCACTATTAATGCCTGCTTTTGCCTGTGACAGAACCAAACACAGACTTACATAACACGCCGGTGTTGTGTAATCAAGAGTTGTGACGTGTAACACAACTGCATCAGTCCTTGACAGTTTTTGGTAGTTTCTATACATTAACAACTATAGCCTCCGCATTTTCTTCCACAAAATGCTATACAGACACAAAGTGGCTCCGATAGCCTGTTGTTTTAGAGTAAAAACACCCCATTGTATCAAGGTAAAAACATCCATTAGTCATAAGCCTGTGTGTGTGCCTGTGTGGGTGTGTGTGTGTGTGGGCGCGCGCTACTAAAAAGGGGAGTGGTGATAATAATAATAATAAATGAATTAATTAATTGTTTAACCGATAATGTTAATCAGTTACGACTCTTTATTAGTTAACGGCTAAACTGTTAATCATGAACACACACACACACACACACACACACACACACACACACACACACACACACACACACACACACACACACACACACACACATATGGACAACAAGATTTACAATGTGCAGATAGCCCTGAGGCTATGTATATGCAGGGCAGCTCAGTCCATGGACTATAATGACTCGGACTAACTGTGTATTCCTTCTTTCACTTTGCTGTTCTACTGTATTTTATTTTCTGTAGTATACCTTGTGTACTGGTACTCCAGTCCTTTCCTAATCCCAGTGTGTACGTACTGCTGTTGCATCTTTACACAAACTTTAGAAGGCAATCGTAGCCAATTAGGAGGGAATATGGGACAGATCCATGTTGATGACGTGACTTTAGAGATACTGTGTACTGCTTTGCGTGATTTTAGGGCAAAATCTGTAGGAGCAGTGTCCAAAAATGTGTTTTGCAAAAATCAGCCTCATGGTGGCGCTAAAAGAGGGCCATTTGAGAAATCAGGGCTGGAGGTTGTGGTTTGGCAGCCAAGGAGTGTGTGTGCAAAGTTTGGCATGGATAGGGGCAACGGTGGCGGAGATAAGAGTAGTGCCAAAAGTGTGACGTGACGTGACAGACAGACAGACAGACAGACAGACACAGGGCGTGAGTATGTGTGTGTGAGAGAGAGATAGAGATAGAGGGACATGTAATGTGGGATTTGCGAGGGCAACGTGTTTGTGAGATCAGAAATGCATTGGAGGAGAAACATTGAAGAGAAGCAGCTAAGGAGCGGTTGAAGGCAGAGCGACCTTAGACATCACACACCTGTATGCCGTCATGATGGCTGTAGCTTCTGCACAGACAGCGGCATGTACGGTACATGAATGAATTGTATTGCTAGGGACAGAGGCAACAGTTTGGGTCCTGTGAAACCAACATGGACCTTTTATGGAATGTTTAGGTTGTCAATGTGTGGAAAGGTCTGTTGACATTCTGCTACATTTTTGTTGTTGTTGTTGGGGTTCTATAACCTGACATAGGGCTGGGCAATCTATGGATATTGAATTAATTACAATTGAATTGTTGCGACCGTAGGTCGCATTTACTACCAAAACCTCCACAGGCTGTCCGTGGGTGAGTCAGTCCGTCCGTCACACTTTTGCCCTGCTCATATCTCCACAACCGTTGCCCCCATCCATGCCAAATTTTGCACACACACTCCTTGACTGCCAAACTACAACCTCCAAGGACCCCCGGAGCCCCAGGGACCCCCAGATGTAAAAAATGACCAAATGTGGTCACACGTCACACTTTATCCCTGCTCATATCTCCGCAACCGTTGACCCGATCCATGCCACATTTTGCACACACACTCCTTGCCTGCCAAACTACAACCTCCCCGACAACCCCCCCGAGCCCCAGGGACCCCCAGCTCCCTGGGGGACCCCCAAGTGTAAAAAATGACCAAATGTGCAAAAATGACCAAATGACCACCCCAACGGGGCTGCTCACGGGGAATTCCCGGGGACCACCCACTCCTTGTGCTCCAGAACGGATGCAAAAGTGGTGACGCCCCCAGTGGAGGACCCCCTCCACTGCAGCTCACATAAAATGATTAGGGAGTCTTACTGGTAACCTTTAAATGTACGATTAGGGCTATGGAATTAATGAGGTCGATCTGGGTCAGTTTAGGGCCCTCACGTGAGAACCAGTCATCATTGCATGATCTGCCAAGCACAGACTGAACACAGTGCATACAGCTGTTGGTTTAACTTCTAAGCCAGTGGGCACTGGGCAGGGGTGTAAAGTATATTTACTCAAGTACAATTTCAAGTAATTTTTTTCTTCACACTTTTTACACTACAATACATCTCAGTGGCAAATGCTGTACTTTTTACATTCATTTGACAGCTTTAGTTGTTACTAGTTACTTTGTAGATTTAGATGATTATTTCAAAATATAACTACTATTAACTACCTAAACCACCACAGCTGAAACTCTGATCAGTTTGGTTGAGTGTCTCAAAGTGTACAGATCTCCTCTGTCCTTTTCCTCCTCATGTGTGCTTTGAAGAGCCTTTGCTTGTAAGTTTACATGCAATTATGCTCGCCTGCACGCAACCATGTCTCATATGCATTATGTATATATGTTGACGTGTTTCTTTTTTGCAATCTTTTAAAAATCTTAGGTACGTCTAAATAGTCAAATTAGCTGGTACTCTCTGCGGTCGCTACTCGACCTTGGGGAGTGTTGCTTGTTTCAAAATATAACTACTATTAACTACCATTCTAAACCCTAATTTATACTTTGATATTCAAAAATAAAGCAGACCAACAAGCTCAAGTATTCTGTACAATGTGGTTTTGCTACAGTACTTTTACTTTTACACTACTTTTTCCACTGCTGCCAGTGGGGCACATGCACATGGTAGGAGCAAGCCTTCTACATTGTAGCCAACAACAAACAAAGAAAACATCCTCTTGCTGCCTCTTCCACGCATAGCCTCCAATGGATTCATTCTGAATTTGACCGAGATAGAAATAGAGTCAGGAAGTGGAAGGGAAGTGAAAATACGCGTCCCCGCTTCTAGATGCTGCTGCCAATTTTGGCATTTTGAGACTTGTACACAGGGGTGTCGCACCAAATTCTGGGCCCTGTGTACAAGGATTCACTGACATTTTGTGCTTTAACTATTGAAAAATAGCAGATATACAATCTCACGAGCTTGTAGATCTGCTATTTTTGGAAAAATCTTGAAAACTTGTGCAAGTCTTTGAATATTTCATTGTAAGATTTTTTTGTAAAACCTATGTTTCTACGTCAGTGGTGCTCAAACCTTTTCATGTGAAGGACCCCAAAATGATATGTATTTGGCCATGGACCCCCATCTCAAAATGTTTTGTCCCAGAAGCAAAATTTGAGTTACAAATGTTCGCTTAAAAATACATATATTCAAAGATTTGCACACAAATTCACGACTTTTCAAAAATAGCAGACCTACAAGCACAATGTATATCTGCTATTTTTCAATAGCTAAAGTATAAAATAATTAAGGCCCCTCCACCCCCCCCCCCCCCCCCCCTTGGGCCCTAGTAACTCAGTCCCACTCCCCCCCCCCCCTTTCTGTCTCTCTGTACACACGTAGGGCTGTCATGATCATTCATGAACATTTTACTTGAGGATGAATTAATTTGTCACACAGATAATTGTGATGAATGATTTCATTGTGTTTTTACATTGGAACATATACAACAAGAATAACTATATTTCTGCTTGGCTTTTAGGCTTCGTAAACAAAAGAAAGCACAGGGCAGATGACAAATAAAGAATTGATCATTTCTCAAAAATATATTTTTATTGGTTCTGATGATGAATCTGTGCCGACTGTGACGGCCGAAAGCCTATGTCTACACTCATGTCATCAACATGGATCAGGAAGATTTTGGCAAAACACATTTTTGCCCTATTTCTGGAGATAAGTGACCTACGGTCGCTTATCTCCCGATTAGGGAGTGTTACTGGTCCGGTAAAAATTATACACATTTATCCTTGCCATTGCTTACCTGCTATCTGTTGTTGTGTCTTTGTACTTATAATAATGTTGTCAACACTGCCTGGATTTTCATCATAAATTAAAACTCATCTAGTATCTAATATTGTCATCTGTCCCCAAATCAGATTCCTACCCCTTTATACACCACTCAGCAACCTCTAGTTTGCCAATGCCTTATAAAAAGGTATAGAAGATCATTCTATCTAAGGATATCCTTGTCTAAAGATTTCATGGGCTTTACCTGAGCTCTGTGTCTATGATCTCATACTCTCTCTACTAGTACTGATGGCTGGTAATGTTGGTGATCTAGGATCTAAGCGTATTCGACAGTCACATTTGTAAGTCGCTCTGGATAAGCGCATCAGCCTTGAGAGACAGAGAGCAGTTGTTATCCCTTTTTCTAACAGGCTACAAAGCCCTGTGGTTCCTTTTCAATGGCTCCGAAAATTCCCAAGAGGTTCTCTTTGATCAACTGAGCCTCCAAGATCCAAAGACAAATCCCCCTTAAATACTTGTATTTGATTCTTCAAATATAAAAAGGGACGTTCTGATTTCTGTGTTTTCATAACCCGGCATACAAGGTACAGTTCAGATCAGGAGCTGGCAAGGCTGCAGCGTAATGGATCAAATCATTTAATGTGATGCATGCGGGAAGCCTGATTCCAAATAATGGTAATTGAAATAAATTACAGTTACTGGAAGAAAGAAAATGACAACTGCCGAATCAGGTTCCAAATGCTGACAATCTAGATGATTTATAAATAAAGAAAAGCCTGGGAAGGAAGTGACCGTTTGCCTTCAACTCATTGTCCAGGAGACTGGGATTACTGCTAGTCTCCTACTGGACCAGGTGGATTATTGTCCCTGATCAGACTCTCTGGGTTCACATAGTCAGCAACACAATAGATGAAGAACACAATTACACACTGGAATTTGAAATAGATGATAGCTGATGTTCTTTTTCATGGATTGATATAATAGCGCCTGCTCCCAAGCAGTATAATTATGATCTAGTCAGTGAACTTTCAGGATACAAAGTAAAATTGATAAATGTATTCATTTGTAACTTTGTAAAAAAAAAGAAGAGTGTACAGATGGAACCACCCTTTTCCATTTGTACATTCTTTAGATATGTCTAGGGCTTCGTGAGGTGGCTCCCTAGAAACCTGTGTTTCTATGTCAGCAATCTGGCTCGCCATCGTCAAAGAAAAGGTCCTTTTCACTTAACTGGAGCTCAGTTAGTCTGTTCTTGAGAGACTACTATGTCAGTGGTTCTCAAACTTTGTCATGTGAAGGACCCCCAAAATGATATGTATTTGGCCACGGACCCCCATCTCAAAATATTTAGTTCCAGAGACCCCCCAGAAGCAAAATTTGAGTTACAAACGTTTGCTTTGAAAATACATATATTCAAAGATTTGCATACATTTTCACGACTTTTTCAAAAATAGCAGATCTACAAGCTTGCAGCGCGGCACTCGGTGCCGCGCTGTGAGCTTGTATATCTGCTATTTTTCACTGGTTAAATCATTCCATAATTGAAAATTGACATACATTTTAACCACACAAATCGTATACGGGGGTCCCTAGCACAAAATATTTTCAGGTGGGGGTCTGCTGCCAAACACATACATTTAGGGGTCCTTCACATGACAAAGTGAGATCCACTGGTCCAGGGTGGTGTCGGATTCTGGACACAATAGTAAGCCATTATTACAGCACTTGACGTGTGGTTGAGGGTCCAAATGAGTGAGTATGTCAGCGCTGGTAAATGTATGCATGTTTGTAGTGTCCACAAAAATGCTGCTCTTTAAATGTTCAGAGAGGAGAGGAGGGGGGGGGGGGGGAGAGAGAGAGAGAGAGAGAGGGTTGGCACTTTGCCCGCTGGCACCATTCCCACTTCTCCGGCTGCTGTGTGTGTGTGTGTGTGTGTGTGTGTGTGTGTGTGTGTGTGTGTGTGTGTGTGTGTGTGTGGGTGTGTGTGTGTGTGTGTGTGTGTGTGTCACAGCCAGGTCTCCCTGCCAGAAGGGCTTTCCCCAGACTCACCTCTGCAGACACACACACGCGCACACACACACACACACACACACACACACACACACACACACACACACACACACACACACACACACACACACACACACACACACTTGTGTGTCCATGCATGCATTTGTGAGCACTGAGCACGTATAGCGTACACATGCGTACCTTCGCGTGCACGCACACACGGAGACACACGAATACCTGCACGCGCATGCACACAAACATGCGAAAATATCCGATTTACATGCTTACAACGTGCCTCACTGCTATGCGTTGTGAGCTTATAGATAGGCTGCGCAATGAAGTTTAAACTATACAGTATGCAACACTCACACACACTCATGCGTGCACGTGCAGGCACGCGCAGGCACATGCAGCACTCGCTCATGCTGCCCATGTGTTTAGTGTCAACATTTTGATAAAGGCTTGCCAAGCAAACAGTCTATCCTGTGCTAATGGCCTCGCCTTGGCAGCCTTTCACTGCTTACCAATAAAGAAAATGATGTGGCGCTTTAACAGATTCTGTGTAAACATTGTAAATTTAAACTGGTACCGTTACACACAACGAAACGCTTATTAACGGTTAAGATGTTTAATATAATGAGTCTTCGTAATAAAACAATGAATGTTGCTGAATTATTGAAATTATTGAAATATTGTGCATCAGAGAAAATAAATACATTCCATACGCATAGTACCGTACAATGGAAAAACAAACAAATGAAAGGAAATTACATCAAATTGTTGCTTGATGAACTTTCTAAACTGGAATTCTGTACACTGGAACAATTATGGTGACTTTTTTACACTGTACTCTTACACATAATAGAGAACGTGCACACGCTACACGCACGCACATATACACGCGCACACACACACGCACGCACGCACGCACGCACGCACGCACGCACGCACGCACGCGCACACACACACACACACACACACACACACACACACACACACACACACACACACACACACACACACACACACACACTATTGCATTTTACATATAAATCCCACTATCCCTCTGAGTCACATTGGTTCTGCTGTCATTTCACATTCACCAACCAAAGTGTTTATACACAACAGCTCAAAAAGTCCTTAGATTAAGTCTTAGATTAGACAATTAGACATACCGTAGGTGTACTGTAGGCCAATGTATTGGCAGAAATGCATTATTGCCATGCCTTGATGTAATGTACCATTAAAGTAGGTCAACGAGACTCATTGAACAAGCATCAGCTGTGAGGACTCAGTTTCTTTTCTCCCCAAAAGCCCTTGAATAGGATGGAAGACAGCCAATGATGACAGCTAAACAATGATTACAGTGTTTTTGTATGCTTCCATTTTATATCACACTCCATATGCACTCTTTTGCAATTTTTTACTATTTTGAAAAACATTTTTAAGTATTTCAAATAGCTGTCGTGTCGATGTAGATCGGCTATTTATAGTAAAAAAAGCCAAAGAAACTTAGGGATAAGGAGTAATGCATGGACTGAAAATCAACCTACCATTCATTTTATTTGATTGTATTTCATTCATTTCTCTGCAGTTACAAATGGATAAATGAACAGGTAACAGTCACTCACATCTAATTAGTATTGCGGCACAGTGTCTGTTGCGCGACAACAAAACGAAACATACACCGTTGCGTGACGACGTGGGCCGCCGCGCGGGAGTCTCTCTCCATTCCGACATGTCGCCACTCCGAAATTGACTTCTAATTTGTTGGAGTGGCGACACTCCCATAGGGGTTAAGTTTAGGGTTAGGGTTAGAGATAGGGTTAGTTTCGGAATGGAGACATGTCGGAATGGAGACATGTCGGAAAGGAGACATGTCGGAGTGGCGGGGTCGGAGTGGCGGGATGTAACCCCGCCGCGCATGGTACGCCTCGCACTGCGAGGCGTTGTGAGCATGTAGATCGGCTATTTTCACAATGTTCGCCTCTTGCTTACTTAATATTTGACAGTTTGGCCAGTTTGGTATTAAAACGGTCTTGAAAGTCCTTAAATTGTGACTTTATAAATGTGCAGATACCATGTATACACTTCTCTGGGGACCCCACAAAATACTTTGGGGACCCCACTTGGGGTCCCGACCCTAAGTTTGAGAACCACTGATCTAAACGCGTGTATGATGACAGGAGGACGGCAGAGACGTTCAATAGCCCTCCCGCCTTTTTTCCCCACCCTCCTCCTCGTCTATCCTTCCGTCGTTCCCTTTCTGTCCATTGTTCTATCCACAAATTAGGGAAGGAGCGAGAGAGAGAGAGAGAGAGAGGGAGAGAGAGAGAGAGAGAGAGGGAGAGAGAGAGAGAGAGAGAGAGAGAGAGAGAGACGCCCAGCCTAATTGGCCTTTGTTTGTGGAGCCCGTTAATTGGCTAATTAGTCGCTATCCCAACCACACCATCGTTGCGGCAAACATGTGTGGTGCCCAGATGTCTCTCTCTCCCTCTCTGTGGCACCAGACAAAAGTTGTGTAAGAGACAGAGAGGTGGTGATGATGATGATGATGAGGACATTAATGATGATAGAGAGATCACAATGCTGGTGATGATAAAGTTGTTTTTACGAGTTGTCCCTTTGTTACCATGCATACAGACCACTTGGGGTTAACACACACACACACAGTCACACACACACACACACACACACACACACACACACACACACACACACACGCACGCACGCATGCACGCATGCACGCACGCACACACTCACTCTAGAGCAGTGGTTCCCAAACTCTTTTGCCCGTGACCCAAACTAGTGAAAAGAGCAGATTTCCACTACTTCTTAAACATTTGTGTTCTAATTTATGGAATTTCTTCGTTGAATTTTGTTTTTTAATTCATGAAAGAAATAGCTTTTTGGGGGGATTTCTTTCTCTTTTTTTTTGAATAATAATAATTAAAAAACAAAATGTAGGAAACCAAAATCAAAGGGACCCTTAAAAATGTGTCTGCGAGTGCGACCCACAAACGGGTCCCAGCCCGCTGTCTGGGAAGCAGTGCACTAGAGTGTGTGGAGTGTTTATTTGGATAGGTGTTTGGCAGACGCGCGCCAGCCTGCGGCCACCACAACAGTAGAGCTGCTCATCAGGAGATGAAGGGAGAGAGAGAGAGAGAGAGAGAAGAAGAAGATGGGGCTTCTTAATGAGGCCCGGGCTGATTTCTGCCTGTTTGAGTTGGCATGGACGCAGTGGTGCAGAGTAACTAAGTAGTACAGGGGTCTTCAACGTTTTCAGGCCGAGGACCCCTTAGTTGAGAGAGAGAGATGAAGCACAGAAGCAGGGACCCCCACAACCTTCTCATAGATTCCATATAGTTTCATTGTTTGACAGCACAATCAGTGTATTCTGGATTCATGTCGATTCTTGTTTTCAGATATTTAACCACTTGAACCGTCAATGCTTAATAAACTTGACTTTTCACTCTGTACTTAGTCTGCTCTTTTTCCCCTCTGCACCAAACCTCTTTGCCGAAAATAGCCGATCTACAAGCTCAAGTTCTCAGAATATGGACGCTAGGGTTCAAGTGGTTAATATAAAAAGAAAATAGGAAAAGTTTCTATCACTCAAAGATTTGGGGGACCCCTTGTAGTAACTCTGAGGACCACTTAGGGGTCCCGGACCCCCTGTTGAAGACCCCTGAAGTAGTACATTTACTCAAATACTGTACCTTTAAAAGTACCGTTTGAGGTACTTGTACTTTACCCGGGTATTTAAAATGTCCAGTACTTTACACTTCCACTCCACTACTATGCAGAGGCCAATCTGGTACCTTTACTACATTCCGATTATTTGAATACTTTAGTTACAAGTTACTTTGTAGATTTAGATATTTTGTACTTTGTGTATTTGAAAATGGACTAATCTCACAAAAACAAATCTACAAGCTCACGACGAGTCCCGATGCAACGCGCTGTGAGTTTTTTTTTTAGATCTGTTATTCTTTCTTTGACAAATTTTGAACGGTTTTGAAAACATTTGTGAAATAGGTCATTCATAATGAGTACTTTTACCGTGGTACTGTAAAGTATATTTTGATCACTTTTGTACTATTACTAAAGTAAAGATTGCAGTGCAAGTGTGCAACATTTTACTTAGTTTTGAGTCTTTCTATATTGTGGTATTACTTAAGTAAATAATACATCAATAGTAGCAATAGTACTGCTTCCACCACTGGCAAGGATGAACTGAATTAAAGGAGAGAAGGGGTACGGTCTGAGACGAGGGAGAGAAAGAGGGAGTTGTGGAGTTCAAAGAGGAACCGTGACAGGCGTGAACTGAGAAGGACCATGGGAAAAGGGGACCTAGTGAGTGACATTAGGTGGACAGATGGTGACAAGGTGGTGATTCGGGTGGGAGACGTCATGAAGAGGGGGCAGGTTTTGGGGTTCTAACTTGAGCAAGACAGTGAACCACTATTGAGTCACTGATTTCTGTTCTTGTCCACAGACATTGCATTGAACCTCGCCACTTTCTCAGAAGGCAGAGTCTAAGTAACTCTGCTGCCGTGAATTAATCGTCATGCTGTTGGATGTGCATTTCAAAAGGTTAAAAACTATCGCAGCCCATAGAAACAACAATATATTTACAATACATTGACAGAGAAAACCACACATGCACAAGTAAATGCCATGGGAAGCTGCTGAAAACCAGGATGTTTTCAAATTCTTAACTCCGGTGACTTCATTGGAGTAAAGTCTACAGCACAACTTTAGTGGCGTTTCAGAGACGCACAGAAACCCAATGGCATTCATGAGCAGGGTGCGAATTCAATTTGGGTTATTTTAATTTTCATGGCACAGAGACAGGCTTTTTCTTTTTTTTCTCCTTACTGAATATCCAGCCTGGGAGGGACATGGAGCAGGCCATATAGGAGAGAAGGTTCCGTCCTGAGTCAGCGAGGGAGCATGCACGCACAGTACATTGTCAGTGGAATTTCTCTATACCGTGTTAATCAGTTTCTTCTGCGAGACACTGTCTGTGTCACAGCACCAGATCAGTCACTGATAGTGTCTGTCTGTGCAGCACACATAATGTTCTGTCAGAACTATTATCCTTTTTATTAACACAGCTTCCTAAACCAGGGAGAAACAAACCTTTTGATATCAAGGACCCTCAGCTTGGCTCTAAGGCCACAACAAATAAAAGGGAAACTTCATTGGAGTAAAGTCTACAGCACAACTTTAGTGGCGTTTCAGAGACGCACAGAAACCCAATGGCATTCATGAGCAGGGTGCGAATTCAATTTGGGTTATTTTAATTTTCATGGCACAGAGACAGGCTTTTTCTTTTTTTTCTCCTTACTGAATATCCAGCCTGGGAGGGACATGGAGCAGGCCATATAGGAGAGAAGGTTCCGTCCTGAGTCAGCGAGGGAGCATGCACGCACAGTACATTGTCAGTGGAATTTCTCTATACCGTGTTAATCAGTTTCTTCTGCGAGACACTGTCTGTGTCACAGCACCAGATCAGTCACTGATAGTGTCTGTCTGTGCAGCACACATAATGTTCTGTCAGAACTATTATCCTTTTTATTAACACAGCTTCCTAAACCAGGGAGAAACAAACCTTTTGATATCAAGGACCCTCAGCTTGGCTCTAAGGCCACAACAAATAAAAGGGAAACACAGAGAGGATAAGCAAAAAAAGAAGAAAGAAAAAGAAAATGTTGTTTCCTTTAACTTAAGTGAACAGGGAAACAAAATGTTAACTTACCGTAATTGCCGGACTATAAGCCGCGGCTTTTTTCCCATGTTTTGAACCCTGCGGCTTATACAAAGCTTAAGGCTTATATAACGATTTTCACAGCTAACGGCCAGTTTGTTAGTTTTACAATGGTCTTTAACAAGGATTTATATATTGATTTATACAGTTAACGTCCACCAGGGGCGCTCTAGCAGGAAGCAAGAAGGACCCCTGCGGCTTATAGTCAGGTGCGGCTTATATATGTAAAGATTTGTTTTCTTTTCTAAATTTAGCTGGTGCGGCTTATATTCAGGTGCGGCTTATAGTCCAGCAATTACGGTAACTAAATAGTAACAAAGGTGATCAAACAAAAATGCTCTTCTGTGGCCCGTTCTGTCGTCCAGGGAGGAATGAGGAAAATGAAGCAGGGTCTCTCCGCTTCCACTAATCAGTAGCTCCCTGCATCAGTTAGGCACACAGTCCTGGCCTGGCCAAGGCCCCAGAGGGCTGTCACAATACAGTGACGTGTATGTATTAGGCCACAGACAGCCATTTGATACCAATTTTCTCTGGGAGCCCAATCCACACTGTAAAATCCTCTGTATTAATTTGAATGAGATTATACAAAATGTCCTTGCGGGTCCCTTTGGTAAGGTTACATTTGTTACAGACCCGTAAGGGTCCATTTGGTTCCTAACTAAAGTAACTATCAATCATTGTGCCAGTGGAAACTCCTTAAGGACCCCTGGGGGTCCCAGGGCCATACCCCAACAATGTCCTAAACAAATGTAGTCTCGCCGGACGACAGATTATGTCAGATTATGTTCTGTGCCAGAGGAAATGTTTCATTTTAGTCAAACTGCACAAATACAAACATTAGTTTATTTTCTCTCCACAGTGCAGCTGATGGCATCAAACAGTGTGAATAATCTGGGTACATGTGGTGTGTGTATGGTTAAATTACCTCACCTGTCTGTCTGACTCTGAATCTGATGATGATGATGTGACTAGGACAGTAACTATACCTTTTTTTCTTAGTTTTAATTCATCGAATAACCAAGAAGAGGTGCATGGGCAGGGAGGGTGTTCCACAGTTCGGGGGGCGGCCGAGCAGAAGGCCCGGTCGCCCATGGTGCGTAGGTTGGTCTCGTGGGTTTTGAGGAGGCTAGTGTTTGAAGGTTGCGAGTGTTCGTGTTTCCGCACTCTCATCAGGATCCAGCTGTTCTGGATATACTGGAGCCGTTGGAGGCTCTTGCTAGGGATCCCGGTGAGAAGTGCGTTACTGTAGTCCAACCTGGAGGAGACGAAGGCGTGGAGAAGCTTTTTGGAATCTGCTAGCATGATGCGAGTCTGAACAGACATGGATGTAAACCGCAACTGGTTGGCCGAGGCATACAACTGCAATGTGGTATTTCTAGTTTTACTTGGACTTGGAGTCCTAGAAGATAGACTCTTGTTTGTTTACACTTTTCAGTTCCCTTGCAACTGAAGATCCATCCATGTTTTCTTGCAAATGAATCTCTGAGAGAGTTCTGATTAGAGATGGGATTATTTAGTTACTAGTTACTATAGTTACTTTGTAGATTTTGATTATGATTACAAATGACTTAAACCCTATATACATTTCTGCCATATATACATTTCTGCCATTTGAAAATAGCTGATCTACAAGCTTACAATGTGTTGCGTTGCGAGAACTTGCGAAACATTGTGAGCTTGTAGATCTGCGATTTTCAAATGATTTTTCAAATTTGTATTCATTGGAAAACCTGTGAAACGGGACATTGATTGAACAGGCTCTGTTTCCCATCAACGGGTTCAGCCAGCCCTATCGACGGCAAGCGCCTCTTGCCGACAAGCTCTCGATGGCTTCCTGTCGGCAGCCTGTCGGCAATGACGCTTTTCGACGGCAAATCGTCAGAAAATCTGTGTGGTAAAAAGCCGCTTGTAAGCAGCTTCCCATGTTAAGAACAAGCGGAAAACTAACTTTGAGTTTTGCTTTGTTTTAACAGCACATTAAGGGACCCCTTTTCAGTGCTGTGGGAGGAGAAACATAACATAGCATAACAACATATATCACTTAGTGCTTCTATACAAAGTGCAGTTTATAGTAGCAGTAGTTAAACTGAGAATTATTAAGGAAGTTTTCTAGTTTCTAGACACACTATTTATATTTAGTACTAATTCTAATACAGCTAATAATTGTCAAACTACTGTAGCATGTCATGCTATATCTTGCTACTTCACTTGTGAACTTTTGCTGTGCTTATTTAATTTCTACATGCCTGTTTTAAAGGCCAATAGTCTGGTAAGGTTTCTGATGTAACTTGTAGTCTGCAGTAAGTTCAGCTGGTGGCCCAAAATGAACGACTAGTAAACGGCAAAAGATATTTTACAATGTCAAAAAGGCTTGGTACAAGGGCTGGGAGAAATTACTCCAAATCAATAACACGATTCTTTAACCTGATTACGATTATTTGAAAAGAAAATAAACATGATAAAATGTTTAAACATACTTCTTTATCAGTATTTCTTTTTCTTTTAAGTAAAAAGTAAAAATGCCTCCAATGTCATTAAACAACTTCATTCATTATCTTACAAACCAGTACAGACATTGTGCTTGTTTGAAAAACGAAATAATTTATAAAGAAAACAATGAATTGTCCACATGTATCATATTGCAGTATCGAGAAGAAGTATGGTTTTATTGTTTTGTTAACATTAAACCCATTTAGGCCTAGAATTATTGAATGCTTTAACCAGTGAAAAATAGCAGATATACAAGCTCACGGTGCCGCGCTGCGAGCTTGTAAATCTGCAATTTTTTGAAAAAATCGTGAAAATGTGTGCAAATCTTTGAATATATGTATTTTCAAAGCGAACGTTTGTAACTCAAATTTTGCTTCTGGGTGGTCCCTGGAACTAAATATTTTGAGATGCGGGTCTGTGACCAAATAAATATCATTTTGGGGGTCCTTCACATGAACAGGTTTGAGAACCACTGACTCTCAAGAACAGCCTAGCTGAGCTCCAGTTAAGTGAAAAGGACCTTTTCTTTGACGATGGCTGGCCAGATTGCTGACATAGAAACATTGGTTTTTCGAAAAAATCTTTCAAAAGACACTTATAGAATCGGTTCAAAATTCAAATTTTCAAGATTTTTCAAAAATAGCAGATCTACAAGCTCGCAGCGCGGCACTCGGTGCCGCGCTCTGAGCTTGTATATCTGCTATTTTTCAATAGTTAAAGCATAAAATAATGATACACAATAATGTGTACCCGTTCTAAATAGGTTTTAACACATCTCACAGAAAAGATTCAATAGACCTTTTCAGGCATTGGGAGCCTGTTTTGTAAATGTTTTGCTCCTTCAACAACACAGTGGAAACTTGATTTCACCTCCCTGACCTCTGGCTCTCCACTCTGTTTGCGTGTAAGCATGTTTGTGTTTGTGTATATGTATTTTGTGTGTGTGTCTATTTGTGTGTGTTCTACATGAATAGGTGTGCAAGCATAAATGGGACTGTGTGTGTGCCCGCGTGCACGTGTGTGTGTGTGTGTGTGTGTGTGTGTGTGTGTGTGTGTGTGTGTGTGTGTGTGTGTGTGTGTGTGTGTGTGTGTGTGAGAGGCCTGCAGTCTCACTGACAGACACATTCTCAGTGTCTGAGAGGCTGTATGGACACACACACACACACACACACACACACACACACACACACACACACACACACACGCACACTCGCACGCACACTCGCACGCACGCACACACACACAAATCACTATACTTATGTCTGTATCATAGCGCCGTGACTGCAGTGTTTTCACTTTGTTTTATTGTCTGCTTTGCACAGTTAATGTATCTCATAGCGGAAACAAATGGCTCTTTTGCGGTTGTGCAATGTTATGCCTAGAGTAGACGGTTATAGGAGAGCAACAAGTCATACCATGGTTGATGCCTTTGGCTACGCTATCAATGCGTGCCTCTGTTGTGCTACAGAGGGAGTGATTTATGCTAATTTGGTGTGACTGTAAAAACTGTCTTTCTGTCTCACAAGTAGAAAAAGACAAGACATTAACAATTCACCCTGAGGTGTTTTCTGAAACTTTTTCCCCCAGACTATAATGGTTTGATTGGCTTGTGCCCAGTTTAGGGCTACGGTGGTTAGGTTAGCCTAATAGCTCTGAGGCAGCTAACGTAGCTTTATTTATAGCAATAGTGGCTTAATGCAATGTTTGTCAAAGTGGATTCCAGGGACTCTGTGGGTTCCTTTAGGAGGGTCTAAATTGACCCATACAAGTCTGTAACTCTGACAGTGTACAAATGGGGTCCATTTGGTTCCATTTGTACACTGTCAGAGTTAAGGGGAGACATTGACATGTGAAAGTTTGAGAAACACTGGCTTAATGGAGAAATCAAAAATGTGGTGGGATGGTCGTGCTGTGGCAGTCAAGGTGTTCCCCTTCAACTGTTGACTGAGCCCTCCCTCCTTCCCCCCAGCCAGACCACAGTGTGGGCTATCTTTAGCCAGGGAACCAGGGCCAGGGGTGCCACATTGGTTTGGCCACATCCCGGCCAGCCCCTAACCGTCTACACTGGAAGGCGAGGGAGGGTTTGGCATGGAAGACCCTGGCTTTGGTGGTGGTGGTGGTGGATGGGATGTTGGAGGAGGGGGAGGCTCTTCCTATGCCCCGTCCATCTGCGCTGCCTTAGCCAGAGAAGGCTAGAGGTAGAGGAACTGAAACCTGAGGGAAGGAAGATTGCTGCTATCTGTTTCAAAAGCTTAATATTAAAAAAAGCTGTAAAAAGCTACCCTCACCAACCGGTATTATACTACTGCAGGGGTTTTCAAAGTGGGTGACGGGGCACCCTGTGGTGCCGTGACAGCAGTCCAGGGGTGCCACGAGATAATTTGATAATTTTTTTAATGTATTTGGACACTTGAAAAAATATTATTTAGTATAAGTTTAAACTTGAAGAACAAATTTATTTTCAGTCAGTTCTAACCAAAATGGCTATTATCTCAACGTTTTCCTCGCAACATAATCACTAAAATATCGTCACTGTCAGGCAGAAACCTTGTATCTCCAAGTTTCAAATGTGTATGTCTTTTGCCCTGCTTCATCATACAAGGCCGTCGCACAAAACTAGTGAAAACAGCCGATCTACAAGCACATCTACAACACAACGCCTCGAGGCGTTGTGTGCTTGGTAGATCTGCTGTTTTGACTAGTTTAGTACATTTTATAGATGATGATAAATACAAAACAAACGGTTTTGGACATACCGGGAAATATAATAATGGGGGGAAAAGTCTTCATCCCATTCTGCGTGGAAGTGGTAGGTTTTTGTGTTCTTTGTAATGCTGCTGACTCTTGAAAACAAACCATTGCATTGCCGTGAAGGGAGCCGACAGGCCCTTCTTGATGTCAATCAATCATCCATCCATCCATCTTCAACCGCTTATCCGGAATCGGGTTGCAGGGGTAACAGTTCCAACTGAGATTTCCAGAGTTCCCTATCCTGGGCAACTTCATCCACTCCCTCTGGGGGTGTCCCGAGGCGTTCCCAGGCCAGTGTGGAGATGTAATCCCTCCATCTGGTCTTTGGGCTGCCACGGAGTCTCCTCCCAGTGGGACGTGCATAGAGGACCTTCCTAGGAAGACACTCGGGAGGCATCTGTACTAGATGCCCGCCCCGAACCACCTATCAATCAAGTCACCTTAATTCAAGTGACAGATGCCAAGAAGAGGGGTTTCGTGATTTTTGTTGATAGATATTTTTCCAATCTTTTAGGGGCATGTCATGTGGTCTATCTGCACTACCTTTGTGATCTACTGGAAGATCATGAGCTACCTATTAGGCTCCCCTGGTTTACACAATGCTGTGCCCTCACCAACTGTATATCGTCACTGTCGGGCAGAAACCTCGTATCTCCAAGTTTCAAATGTGTACGTTTTTTTCGCGAAGTAAAGCCCTGCTTCATCAGAAAGGGCTGTCGCACAACTGTAGTGAAAACAGCCGATCCACAAGCACACAACGCCTCGCGGTGCGAGGCGTTGTGTGCTTGTGGATCGGCTGTTTTCACTAGTTTAGTTCATCTTTTTAAATGATAAAAACAAACGGTTTTGGACATACAAGGTTTCCACCTGACAACGACGATATACTTTACCCTTTTCTTACATAGTTTGAAGAAGAGAGAGAGGGGTGGAGGCAGGGAGGGAGTCAGTGACAGTGATTGGACAAGAGGGGACATCATAGAACATACCGTAGAGTTATGATGCGTGCTTTTTAGAGCAGTGGTTCTGAACCTTTTCAGGCCGCGACCCCCAAAAGAATCATAACTTGAACTGGGGACCCCCCACCCTGCACAAGCACTTGGAGTTGTAAGATTTGATTGAGGCATACATTCTGTTGCGAGGCGTTGTGAGCATGTAGATCTGCTACTTTCACAATTCCTGACTTGAATATTTGACAATCTGGCCAATGTTATTTTATTTTATTTTACAGGTATTAAAAGGGTCTTAAAAGTCATTAAATTGTCACTTTAGAAATGTGCAGCAGAAGAGAACACAATGGCGTAAACACCAAGTTCTATCTCTCTCTAGGCCTACTCTCTCAACAGCAGACGGCTGGTGAGAACGATACTCTGCTAGTTTTGAAACATTTTGAAAGCGGTTGAAAGTTATTAAAGGAGTACCTTCTTATCCCGGGGAAAAGTCTTTTCATGGGATAATCACATACCGTTCCTTCCCAAGAATATCTATAGATAGCAGAACGTTTACGTTTTTTGAACTTAGGGGGGATCTCCACTTTTTCACTTGATTGAAGTGAATTGACCCCAACCCTCTTCTGTCAGGCCCCCTCAATGTGGTTAGTAAAGCATGACATGCCGACCCCCTCGGTTCTTTGGAGTCACTTGACTAGCGCAAAGACCCCTGGCTCAACCACCGCAACTGACTCCCCGTTTTCCCTCCTTTTTTTCCCCTTCATCCCTTTATTCCTCTCGCTTGTTTATCTCTCTCCCGTCACCATTTTTAAGCCTGATTTATGCTCAGCGGTACGACAGAGTCACATGCGGAAAATAGTGAATCTATTAACTCACAACACCTTGCACCACGACACGTTGAGAGCTTAAGATCTGCTATTTCTGGCGCTACATAGATGATTCTTCCTGCAGAATTCGTCCTTAAAACTCTCCCTTTCTCTGGTAGCTCTCTCTTTCCCCCTCTTTCTTTCTGGCCCTCTGCACACCCTGTGCTCTATCTAGAAGCTTCTATCTCTTGATTTCCCCCTGAAAACCTCCCTCTTTGGCCATGTCCCAAGCCTAATTTCTATTTTGTTGTACAGAATTGTTGAAAATAGTAGATTTTTTAGATGTTTTCAGTTATCAGCAAGCAACAGTTGTACAACAAAGTGAATTTGTGCTCGGCTCCGTCCTCTGGTCCAATGAAGGGCTGATGGGACATACTGTATAGGCCTATACATGAGCCACTGTGGCGTTACTTGACTGACGACGCAGTAGTCGTTTACTGTTTCGGAAATTGCCCTGCCAAAAAGCAAAAAGCGACATCTATATAGTACTATCAAAAGTCAAAATGCGATTAACAAACTCGGGACCGCCGCGTAAATACAGAAAAACCTTTGTCAATTGTGCACGTTGTCCGTAATAACTTGTTTACTTTTGTTGCTGTGTTTGTGCAGAGCTTACACACACACACTTCCCACCCCCACATGTCACCCTTTCCCCTGGTGAGCGCACGGCTGTTGTCACCTAAGCTCCGGCCGGTGAACTCACAGTCTATATATAGCATCCTGGCGGCGTAGCCGAGCAGGTCTTTTGGCCGCGGGGGCCACGCTGTGTCGATCACAAGGCCTTTAGTGTTAGCCTACCGGCCGCTAGCCTAGCCTAGCAATACCAGCACCACCTACGCAATGCATCCGACACTCTGTCCACCCCTGCAGCCCCCCCACTCTCACACACGCTCAGGGACGTGCAGAGAATTTTAGAGAGGCAGGGGCTGACATTTTTAAAAAGGGCCTTTTGGTGAGAATATCGAAAATAGCAGACCTCTAAGAGAGCGACGCGTTGTGAGCTTGGAGGTCGGCTATTTTCGATGCTTGATTTCCTACACAGAGAGGGCAATTTGAGAGACGCTGCATTCAAGTTCAGGAGTGCTTTTGGTGAAAATATCGAAAATAGCAGACCTCTAAGCTCACAACGCGTCACTCTGCGACTACAGAGATGGCAATTTGAGAGACGCTGCTTTCAAGTTCAGGAGTGTTTCGACGAGGCAATTCTCTTGAATGCTGCCTTCAGGTATGGCATGGAAAGAGAGAGCATTTGCATTTCATTCACCAACTGCATTCATGGCCTGGAGAGGGCACTTTTTTACAGAGTGATAAAAGGGCAGGGGCTCAAGCCCCCTTTGAGGTCTTATGTGTGCGCGTGCCTGCACACGCTGCATGCATGCGTATACCGCTGCAGCAGCAGCAGCAGTCTTGGTGAGGCGCTGAAGGGGTTAATGGCAGTCACTCAGCATGCGAGAGCCGTGGCGGGCGGGCAGGCAGGCAGTGCAGAGGGTGACCCCTGACCCTTTAGGAAAGGAATGTGGAAGCTCTTTCATCCAGGACAGAAACCAAAGACACCCGGGCGGTTTGAAAAAAAAAAAAAAGGAAAAAAGTGGCGGTTCAATTCTGCTTTCAGCGTTTTTGATTAGGGGACGTAAGGGGAGACGCCGCCGCCGTGTGCGTTATGGGACCGCGTAGTTTCTGATGTGAGGATTCTTTTTTAGCAGTCGGCTAGTTTGCGCGTTAAATTGAAAGTCAGTGTTAATTTGACTCATGGCGTTCATGTATTTTTATTTGAGCGAGTGGTTTTGGTTGCATTTGTACACAAGTTGAGAATGGCGTTATGAATGGATAAATGCAAGGGTCTTCAACAGGGGGTCCGGGACCCCTAGGGGTTACTACAGGGGGTCCTCCAAAATCTGTGTGTGATATAAGTTTTTTTTTCTCCTTTTTTTTATATTAACCACTTGAACCCTAGCGTCCATATTCTGAGAACTTTAACCAAAGAATGTTGGCAAAGAGGTTTGGTGTAGAGGGGGAAAAGAGCAGACTAAGTACAGAGTGAAAGGTCAAGTTTATTAAGTATTGACGGTTCAAGTGGTTAAATATCTGAAAACACAAATTGACATGAATCCAAAATACACAGATGACCGTGCCGTATTTCGATGAAACTATATGGAATCTATGTGTTGTGGGGGTCCCTGATTCATCTCTCTCTCAACTAAGGGGTCCTTGGCCTGAAAACGTTCAAGACCCCTGGATAAATGAGTGTTTTATTGTTTATGACTGGGTGGTTCTTACTGTTTGAACGGAAGGAAAGCCCTGGATTTGTATCTCTCTTGAACTCTGACCTTTGGCCTACAATCGGACAACAGTATAATCTGTGTGTTTGAATATATCAGCAATTACACACAGGCACTGCAGGATGTGTTTACATTGTTGGGTTTTAATACATGAATTGATCATTATTAACCCATTTAGAACGGGTACACATTATTGTGTATCATTATTTTATGCTTTTTTTTTTAACTATTGAAAAATAGCAGATATACAAGCTTGCGAGCTTGTAGATCATATTTTTGAAAAATCGTGAAAATTAGAATTTTGACCAGATTCTAGTGTCTTTCTAGTGTTTTGAAAAACCTATGTTTCTATGTCAGCATTCTGGCCAGCCATCGTCAAAGAAAAGGTCCTTTTCACTCAACTGGAGCTCAGTTAGTCTGTTCTTGAGAGACTACTATGTCAGTGGTGCTCAAACCTTTTCATGTGAAGAACCCCCAAAATTATATGTATTTGGCCACGGACCCCCATCTGAAAATATTTCGTTCCGGGGACCCCCCAGAAGCAAAATTTGAGTTACAAACGTTCGCTTTGAAAATAAAGATTTGCACACATTTTCACGACTTTTTCAAGGCACTCTGTGCCGCGCTGTGAGCTTGTATATCTGCTATTTTTCACTGGTTAAAGCATTCAATAATTATAGGCCTAATTGACAGTGGTAGACTACCTTTAGTAGTCTTTCTCAAACTTTCACATTTCAAGGTCTTCCCCTTAACTCTAACAGTGTACAAATGGAACCAAATGAACCTGTTAGGGTTCATTTGGTTCCATTTGTACCCTGTCAGAGTACACATTTGTACACTGTCAGAGTTACAGACTTGTATGGGTAAATTTAGAACCCCCTAGAAGCCACAGACTCCCTGGAATCCACTTTGAGAACCACTGCCTTAGAGTACGGCTATTAAAATGTTTCTTATTAGCTTTTCTTTCACCCCACAGACCAACATTTACATCCATACGTAAAGACACACTTTATGTAGTAGAACAAACAATATGGCTTATTATTTTCCGTGGTGGTGTGCTGCAGTATGTCCCAGTAATGTAGGGGTTACATTTGGAATTTTGGAGAAGGTGTGTGGTTTGTTTTCCTGTTATGGTAATCGAGTAGAGTCCTGTAATCTAATAGGATGCGCGGTTTCTTTCTGAACCCACAACAAACATTCAAAACACTTCACAGGCACGGATGGGTAGTTTCCCCCTAGTTAGATAACTTACACAGGTCAGATACCGGCATCTTATTCACAGAAAGTGAATTTGTTGTGTAGTTTAGTGTGGGGAACGTATACAGGGAAAGTATACAGGGCTAAAGGCATAATTGGAAGGCATAATTCAGTGAAACCCTCCACAACCAATTCCAGAGATATTTTTCTATGTATTGTTACTTATTGTCACTTGATAAAAAAAGAAAGAAAAAAAGAAAAGAAAAGTAAAATAAAATACAATATTTTGTGAATTTCGTTAAATAAATTATGATACATACGGTACCATATCTCTTTTCTAGATACTCAAAGTCGCTTTACAGAACAAGATAAAAACAATTTTATTTGGGGAAAAAACTAGTTAAAAAACTATAAAAGAAAGCTAAATCAGCATTGTTATCCAAGAAAGCATCTCTCTCTTTTCTGTTCTGATCATTTTATGCGAGAGAGAGAGAGAGAGAGAGAGAGAGAGAGAGAGAGAGAGAGAGAGAGAGAGAGAGAGAGAGAGAGAGAGAGAGAGAGAGAGAGCATTAGATGACTCCAGTTTGAATCTACTCCAGTTTGAATCTACAAGTGCTTAAACCAGGGGTCTTCAACGTTTTCAGGCCAAGGACCCCTTAGTTGAGAGAGAGATGAAGCAGGGACCCCCACAATGTTTTCATAGATTCCATAATAGTTTCATTGTTTGACAGCACAATCATCAGTGTATTTTGGATTCATGTCAATTTGTGTTTTCAGATATTTAACCACTTGAACCGTCAATACTTAATAAACTTGACCTTTCACTCTGTACTTAGTCTGCTCTTTTTCCCCTCTACACCAAACCTCTTTGCCGAAAATAGCCGATCTACAAGCTCACAACGCCTCGCAGCGCGAGGCGTTATGAGCTTGTAGATCTGCTATTTTTGGCTAAATTTCTCCGAATATAGACGCTAGGGTTCAAATGATTAATATAAAGAAATTGAAAAAGGTTTCTATCTATCGATTTGGAGGAACTCTGAGGACCCCCTAGGGGTCCCGGACCCCCTGTTGAAGACAGGGCATCTGACAACCATATACCTTCGCTGAAAGTTGTGCAAAGTTTGGATTTCTCTGTTCTTGACCATGTGGGCTGCAGAGGACAACCATGGGATGAAAGATTTGCAACATTTGGGTTCATCTGTCTGCCTCCATTTTGTCTTTGGATCCCGAACTTACATAAGTAAGGAGGTCACATGAGGTCACCTCCTCCTCTCTCAGGGGATCAGTGAAACTTGATGGAATCAATATCAAACCGTAATTGATCCAAAGCAGCAAACCCTCTGTTGTTGTTCCCTTATTGTAGAGGTTTTTGAGCATGACGTCAGGATGGGCATATGTTGCACATGAACCCACCCCGGATGCTAGTAGCCTGAGGGTAGTTAAAGACTAATGTTGATGGATCAACCTTTAAGAACAATGGACAGAAGGACATTAGGACTAGAGCTTGTAGAGCAGAAACATACAGGACAGTCTGTCTTCTTGTTGGCTGATTGATGTAAAATGAGGAAGTGCTAGTGAGATAACAGAAAAGAAAATGCTATGGATTTCTTGATTGATTGATTGATTACCATATAAAAAGGTTGACTGAAATAAAATAAACAATCAAATTGGTTGATTGTTATAAAAGTAAGAAAATAATATAAAGGTTTACCTAAAACAACAAAAACATCAATATGAAGTTATGTTTTCTGAGAAGGAGAGATGTGCCCACTTTGATCCTGTAATATACTCTCAATTAAGTTGACTACTTCACAGTGAAAGTGAGACTAGTCATGACAAAATCGGTAGTTTGACGACAGTTGTGCGATTTTCTGCATAGTTTGAGCGTATAGGGCTGTAATACATTTTGGAGATAGTGAGAAAGGAAGTTATTGAATGCTTTAACCAGTGAAAAATAGCAGATATACAAGCTCACCGCGCGGCACTCGCGAGCTTGTAGATCTGCTATTTTTGAAAAAGTCGCAGCGCGGCACTCGGTGCTGCGCTGTGAGCTTGTATATCTGCTATTTTTCAATAGTTAAAGCATAAAATAATGATACACAATACTGTGTACCCGTTCTGAATGGGTTAAAGTGAGGGTGAATTAATTTACGTCTGTTTAATGGAACTCGATTGTTCATTTGATTGCTGACCATCAAGTGTCAGAAACATGGGCAACTGCAACATGTTTTAGAGCAGTGATTTTCCCAAATCACCCCCAGTTTGGTAAATGGTGCATTTACAGTATATATCGTATATAGTTTGAAGTTGACATTCTGGGGCCTTTTCCACCGGCAAAGAACCGGTTCCGGTTCTTTCTCCCGCCTATGGGATGAACCAGACGTGTGCTTTTCCACCGAGAACCGGAGTTGGTTCCGAACCGTAAAAGTTGGTTCCGAACCGGAACCACAAAATCCTTGGTTTTTCCAGTGAACCACCATCTGAACTGGGGGACAATGGCTCTGGTTCAATCTGGTGGAAACGCAAGCCGGTTCTTAAGAACGAACCAAGGTTCCAAGAAAGTTGAACCGGCACTGGTTCTGGAACCAAGGTTCTTTGGTGGAAAAGGCCCCTCTGAGTCCTAACAATTAGCTGGGGACCTCTGGAAACCCCTCTCACAGACCCCTGGGGGTCCCCAGACCCTGCATTAAGAACAAGTGTTTTTGAGGGTTTCTACTCATTTGTTTTTAAAATAATTGTTGGTATAATACAGGCTTACACTGTAATAGGTGCAGGAGTTTAATTGACACAAATGATACTTAGATACATTTGCATGTAGTTGACTGTGTGTTTGTGTGTTTGTGTGTGTGTGTGTGTGTGTGTGTGTGTGTGTTTGTATTTATGTATGGTGTTTCCGTTTTGTGTACAGTATGCAACATGCGTACCTGTGTTTGTTGAGCGAGTTCAGACGCGCTCTAATGGCTGGTGCAGAGGGGGGAGGCCAGGCACGCTGTTCTCTGCGAGCATGTAGATCTGCTACGCGTGTCACATGAGTGGCTGTGCGTGGAGGAGGGAGGCAGGGTGCATGGCGGGGTGGGGGTGGGGGTGTTTAGGTGCATGGCATGGTTCTGAGAGGAATGTGCGTTGAGTGTGTACATGAGGGGTTCCCAAACTTTTACAGCGGTGACCAGTGGTGTAAAGCAACTAAGTACATTTACGTAAGTACTGCAATTAAGTACAATTTTGAGGCAAAAACAGCGAAATTCCTGAAATTTACTTTATCGTGAAGATATAAGAAACAAAAAAAATATATTGTTGTTGTCGGTTGTGCGAGAGTCTTGTATGGTGAGAAAAAACTGACACATTTAAAACTTGCAGATATGAGGTTTCTGCCCGACAGTGACGATATATATATTTAAGACCCATAAAAATGGGTCCTGACCTGCTGTATGGGAAACAGCGGTGTGGAGGCCGTACAATGGAGTCGGGCTCCCCAAGGCTCGGTCAAAGGAATGGGTGTCACCCCCTTGCACCCTCCCTGCTGCGACGGCCATCACAACGCCTTACAGCTGTCAGCTCCACTTAAGCACAACCAGACACACATACATACTCTATTGGAGCGTACACTAATATGCATGTATTGTATATACACATACAGTACAGTGTTGCCAGATGTACGATAATTATCGTATTTATACGATAATTTGACCCTCTGTACGATGTACAATCAATAATTCCAAAAATGCCCAAATGTACGATAATTTCGGCATATCACCAAAAAGAGCGTGAATTCACTATTTTCCCTGGCTGCTGATCTGGGATCTGGTTTGGCTTCTCAAAATAAGCCAGGAAATCAGTCAATCTGACCCTAGATCTGTATTTGGAGGAATTAAAAACACCGGTTGCATCTTTCCAGACCAGTTTCAGGCTTTTATTTGTGTAAGCTCCAGCAAGTTGCCTGCCTCCATGCAGCATATCTGATGCGTTTTTGTCACGCAGGAGTCTCAAACAAGGTCGTTTCTTATACTAAAGACGCATTTTTGGGTGAAATTACGTTTTTACGCGAGTGATTTCTCTTTTTTGGCTGTGTACGATAGTTTCATGTCAAATACGATAATTCTGAGCCTCCGGTACGATAATTCAACATTTCCCATCTGGCAACACTTATACAGTAGATCAGTGCATCTCAAACTTTTTCATGTCATGGAAGGACCTTTAAAGTGATATGTGTTTGACCAACGAACCACCATCTGAAACTATTCTGTGCCAGCATTCTGTACAAGATTTCTTGTCGTTCAGATGTTTCAAAAACATATTCAACGTTTCTAGGTTTTGTACAAGCTCTCCAGGTGCTGCGACGCAAGGTGTTGTGAGCTTGTAGATCGCTTATTTTCAAATGTATAAGGTAGGGTTAAAGTGGTTGAACTGATTTTGATGGTATATTAACGCATTTTGCTGGGGACCTCCTCAAGGACCCCAGGGGGTGCCCGGACCCTACTTTGAGAACCTCTGCAGTAGATATGGGCTGAGAGCACACGTTTACGCACGTCTGCATGCACGCACGCACGCACGCACACATTTTTGCATAGTTATCCCTAACCCTAACAATAACCGAATCATAACCTAACCCTAACCTCAAAATCCTGCAAAGATCAATCCTTAACCTTTACTCCTCACGTTAATATAACCCTAACTCAAATCATGAAATGCCTAATAATCCCAACTCTTTTCTTTTCATACAGTAAATCTAACTGAATGAAAAGAGCACTATGCACACTCAAATCTCCAAAAAAAAAAATTATTGGAGCTTTCGATCTGTGTTAAAAGGTATGAACAGGTAGCAAGTGAATGCAGCAGTGTACATGGGTTAAGAGAACATTGCTCCATTAGTTTTAATGCAGAACACACGTGTGTCAATCAGTTGAAACTGTGTGACTAAACATCAGGGGAATTGTAATCCTGGATAAACTGTGTAATGGATCACAACATAATAATTCAACAAAATTAAATACGGAAAAATGGCTGTTTTGCTCGTGAGGACCAGAACATAGTCAACACGAGGTTCATTTGTTTCTGGTTTCACTATTCTCATGGGGACTTTTGGGTCCAGGCAAAGTTAATAAAACATGGCGTACACACACTATAGTATATACTCACATTGAAACATGTATTTTGAGCGTACAGACACACACTTAAGATATTCACATATGTTCCCACTTCAAAGGCTCGCTCATAATGCAACAATACTCATAAAAACATTGTTTCGGAGACGCGAAATCACACAAAACCACATTCTGCACAGACATACTTGCACCCTATATGAACTCATTGACCACTCCCGTAAACAATTCCAGTACATTTCGAGTTGTGCTACTGCGCAAGTGCACGTGCGTGTGAGTGTGTGTGTGTGTGTGTGTGTGCAGGGCCATCACAAGGGGTAGGAAAGTGGGACTGAGTTACGAGGGCCCAAGGTGGAGGGGCCCTAGTAACTTTAGCTATTGAAAAATAGCAGATATACAAGCTCACAGCGTGGCACCGAGTGCCGTGCTGCGAGCTTGTAGATCTGCTATTTTTGAAAAGTCGTGAAAATGTGTGAAAATCTTTGAATATATGTATTTTTTAAGCGAACATTTCTAACTCAAATTTCGCTTCTGGGGGTCTCTGGAACTAAATATTTTGAGATCGGTGTCCGTGGCCAAATACATATCATTTTGGGGGTCCTTCACATGAAAAGGTTTGAGCATCACTGACATGGAAATATGGGTTTCTTGCACACATTTTCACAATTTTTCAAAAATAGCAGATCTATAAGCTCGCAGCGCGGCACTCGGTGCCGCGCTGTGAGCTTGTATATCTGCTATTTTTCAATAGTTAACATTCATGGGTGGCCCGCAGTGAATCCTTGTACCCAGGGCCCAGAATTTGGTGCGACACCCCTGCGGCTGCGTGCGTGCGTGCGTGTGCGTGCGCGCTTGACGCATGTGTGCGCGCGTGTGTGTGTATCCATGTCCACATTCCGTCACAAACACACATGGTGTTTACAGTATCTATGTGCACTCTTCATTCACGTGAGCGATGCTAGGGAGAAGGGCTGACATTGTGATCAGTGTTGGGTTGCTCTCGACCTTGGACTTGGCTGCTGTGCTTGCTGGAGGGGGTCACACGGGTCTCTGAGGGTAAATAAGTGAACTCAGAGGTGACTACGAGAGAGAGAGAGAGAGAGAGAGAGAGAGAGAGAGAGAGAGAGAGAGACATTTCTGTCTGTCACTATGTAACACAAAACCCAGAATGTTGATACTTTTGTTTTTTTAGACGGTAAACATGGTGAATCTTCTCGTGTGTGAGCAGCTAGTTTGTTACGTTGTTTGAGAGTTGAATAATTGTATCCCTCCCTCTTCCCTATACACTGGGTGGTGTGTGTGTGCGTGCGTGTGTGTGTGTGTGTGTGCGTGCGTGCGTGCGTGCGTGCGTGCGTGTGTGTGTGTGTTTTCTCTGTTTTCTTAAAAGATTACAGGAGCCTTATCCAGTTTCATAACATGTACATGCATGTACACACATGCATGCACACAAAGCTGGCATTGTGCGCTGCACTGTCATCGGAAGACAGATGAGCGATGGGGCATGTGAATATTAATTAGATTATTATTAAGCCATCGCACAAAAACACGCTGTAACCTTGCTGACCAATAAGAGACAGGTCTTTTGAAAGGGCCTTGACTGAGGGTTATTATTCAGTTCAAACAAAATATAGTTTTTTGTATTTATTTTGTTCCACACTTTATGGTTCCATGTGTCGTCTACACTAGTCAGTCAGCTCCCCCTAGTGGACATTAGCTTTTGAATATATTCTACAGACATTTTAAAATGTCACTAGATATTTTAGTCTTTAGAACAGGGGTCTTCAACAGGGGGTCCGGGACCCCTAGGGGGTCCTCGGAGTTACTGATCTTTGTGTGATAGGATCACGTTTTGACATTAACCATTTGAACCCTAGCATCCCTATTCTGTTCAGTAGAACATTAGATAAGCTTGTAGATCTGCTATTTTTGGCAAAGAGGTTTGTATCTGAAAACACAAGTTGACATGAATCCAAAATACACTGATGATTGTGCCGTCAAACAATGAAACTATGGTATCTATGGGTTGTGGGGGTCCCTGGCCTGAAAACGTTAAAGACCCCTGCACTATACAGAGGGTAAAAAAACTAAATCACACTGGGGACTGGGTTGTTGTCCAATGATCCTACTTATTTATTTGCATATTGCCTTCCAGAATTCATTACTTCTTTATCTGTAACCTTGCTCCAGTAGTTTGGGTCCTCTTTTTGTTTTTAATAAACTTGATTTGTGTTCCCCCCCCCTTTCTCTCCTTGTAGGGCAATGAAGATGCAGGGCAATATTTCCCACTCACCCCCAACCATAGCTGTTGGGACTGGGTGAGGAGGACTGAGAAAGAGAGAGAAGCAGAGAAGGAGAGAAGGAGAAAGAGAGAGAGGTGGCCAGGAGAGAGTGGTTGAGGCGACGAAGAAGAGGAAAACTTGCACAGAGAGGTAAAAGGCGCATGTTTTCGTCTCACACACTTTCAGCCTGGCGTCACTTTAGGCATGTCAGAATGGGTAAACATTTAAAGGAGTAGTTCACCCCCAAAATGACTTTTTTTCTATTGATTACTCATGCCATGGAGACTTGAGTTCAATAATATCTTTTTGTTTTTTGTCGCATTCCTAAGACAATAATAATTTTAAAAAAAGTACCCTGACGGTTTCCCCATCCACTGCCATTCATTTGGGTCCCCAACCAGGGCCATGCATTCGGGTCACCATCTGGAATCAATGGGAGCAAATTTACTATGATCACATTTTTGTCTTAGGAATGCGACAAAAACTGATTTTTTTTTTTTAAACTCAAGTGTCCATGGCATGAGTAATCAATAGAAAAAAAGTAATTTTGGGTGTGAACTACTCCTTTAAAAGAAATGTCAACAATGCTGCAATAGACCAGGCTATTTCCACTATTATTGCGTGACGCAAGTATAAAATAGCAGTAGTTAACGGTGGAAAAGTACAAAATGGGCTGCACCTTTATATGTGTATTTTTTATTTCCCACTCCAGCTCCTTGTCCCTTCCCGGAGCCTCAGCCCCCCTGAAGCACACCCTCGCCTCACACTCTTCCCACATTGAGCCTGGAAGGCAGGGGAACCACGGCCGACTTTTCATGGCAGCGGCACTCTAGGGCTGCCATGGCAGCTGCTGCCGCTGATGCCTCACACCGTATCACCAATCTGACGCCGGAGGACGAGCAACGACGGGCTTCCGCCAAGCTTTTCGGGAGCGCCGCTCCGCTGCTGCCACGGGCCGACCGAGAGAGAGAGCGAGAGAGGGAGAGAGAGCGCGCGCGCGAGAGGAACGAGGAGGAGGAGGAGGAGGAGGACGAAGAGGAGGAGGAGGAGGGGGTCACGAGAGCGAGCGGCGGCAACGAGTGTCCCGTGTGCGGAGCGCTGTTTAACACGCAGGACAAGCTCCGCCTCCACACCTTCAGCCACACGGGGGAGAAGCCCTTTCACTGCTCCCAGCCACACTGCCCAAAGGCCTTCAGCTCCAAATACAAGCTCTTCAGGTATCCTACACGCAACCTCTGAGAGGTACAGGACTCTCACCTCTCAGCACGTTCATAGGCTAGCATGAGAAAGTATGATGTGTTGTCTTTTTTTGGTTAAGTGCTGGCAAAATACAGGAAGATAATGACCAAGGTTTTACTACAGATGTCTACTTAATAATTCAAGTAACCTATTTATTTCTATGCAGAGGTAATGTAGAGGAATATATGACTGACTTAGGTGTTAAGTGATTGAACAATCGTCTTTGTCTCGTAATGGGGATCCAGAGAGAATCCATTTCAGCTTGTGGCTGTTCATCTGTAAAAATGTTTACTGAAACACATTTGGACATTTGCATTCCAAGATAGTTTCACGCATTCATGGTTGATATTTAATTCACTGTTCACTAGTTCAGACTTGGCTCTGAGTGTGAAAACCAGCTAAAAGCGCCCTCCTTAACCACTTAACCACAAAGGATTTCAAAATGTTTTGGGAAATAGTTGTTCTAATTGGGACCTCAGGGTTAAAGTGGTTAAGCTGTTCTCAATAGAAATCACCCTTGTGTAGACGTTGGCTTGGTTTGGGAATAGGTCAAATCACTCCACCTTGTTCCTCTGCAGGCATATGGCCACACACTCTCCACAGAAGACCCACCAGTGTTCGTTCTGTGAGAAAATGTTCCACCGCAAAGACCACTTGAAGAACCACCTGCAGACCCATGACCCCAACAAGGAGGCCTTCAAGTGCGAGGAGTGTGGCAAGCACTACAACACCAAGCTGGGCTACAAGCGCCATGTGGCCATGCACTCCGCCACGGCGGGGGACCTCACCTGCAAAGTGTGCATGCAGAGCTACGAGAGCACGCCCGTGCTCCTGGAGCACCTCAAGAGCCACTCGGGGAAGTCGTCGGGCGGCGCCAAGGAGAAGAAGCACCCGTGCGACCACTGCGACCGCCGCTTCTACACGCGGAAGGACGTCCGGCGGCACATGGTGGTGCACACGGGCCGGAAGGACTTCCTGTGCCAGTACTGCGCGCAGCGCTTCGGCCGCAAGGATCACCTGACCCGCCACGTGAAGAAGAGCCACTCGCAGGAGCTGCTAAAGATCAAGTCGGAGCCCCCAGACATGCTGTGCCTGCTGGGCTCCGGTTCGCCGCCCTGCTCCATCAAGGAGGAGCTCAGCCCCATGATGTGCAGCATGGGTCCCAACAAGGACCCCATGATGGGCAAGCCCTTCCCCAGCGGGACCCCGTTCCCCATGGGCATGTACAACCCCCACCACCTCCAGGCCATGTCCAGTCCCGGGGTGGGGCACCCCCACCCCTCCCTGATGCCCGGCTCCTTGTCGGCGGCCATGGGCATGGGCTGCCACATGGAGCCCCCCGGGTCCCTCCACCACCACCCGCACCTCCACCACCATCACCACCACCACCACCACCACCACCACTCCCCTCCGCTCCCCACCCACCACCAGCCCCACCAGGCCCCCCAGCAGCAGCACCAGCCCCAGCCTCCCCCAAAGTACCAGCTGGGATCTACCTCATACCTGCTGGACAAACCCTTGAAGGTGGAGATGGAGAGCTTCCTCATGGACCTGCAGAGCGGGCTGCCGGGCCCCCTTCACTCCGCGGAGCCCCATCATGCCGCCTCGCCTCCCAAGGACGGCCTGGAGCCCACCTCGGGCCTGCCGGACGAGCTGTGCGGGGACCACCTCCTGTCCAAGAGCCCCGCGGTGATCGCCGAGTCGCTGTGCGCTGCTAACATGGACTTCTCCCACCTGCTGGGCTTCCTGCCCCTCAACCTGCCTCCCTACAGCGCCCCCATGAGCACGGGAGGTCTGGTGATGGGCTACACCTCGTCCGCCGCCTCCTCGTCTTCCTCCTCCTCCTCGTCGTCCCTGCACGCCGCCGCCGAGCCCCACGCCGCGGCGGTGGCCTCGGCGCCTCTTACCTCTTTGCAACCGCAACCTCAGGAGCAACAGAGCTCCGGCGGGGGTCTGGGCCTCGGACCCCTGCATCCTCTCCCACCAGTGTTCAGCTCCAGCCTCAGTACCACCACGCTGCCTCGCTTCCACCAGGCCTTCCAGTAGAGGAGATGCCCCCTTCCCCCTGCCCCGCTCACGGTGGCCACCACTAGGGCATTCACCAATAGTGATTTTTAGTATTCGAATTATTCGACCTCAAAGTATTCGAATAGTCGAATATTCGACAGGACTGGCCAAACTGTCAAATGTTAAGTAAGCAAGAGGCGAACATTGTGAAAATAGCAGATCTACATGCTCACAGCGCCTCACGTTGTGAGCATGTAGATCTGCTATTTTCACAATATTTATCTGCGGAACAGAGTCACATTAATTGTAATACCTACAATTCCAAGTGCTTGTCAGGGTGGGGGTCCCCAGTTCAAATATGTTTAATTTGGGGGTCGAGTCCTAAAAAGGTTTGAGAACCCCTGGGATAGAGCATTAACAAATGCATCCACCAGGGGCATTGACAACTCATTCTAAACAATAAAAAAATAAAAATAAGCGAATATTCGACTTCGGTGAACAACGTCGAATAGTGACTTTGATATTCGAATATTCGAAATATTTGGTGAATGCCCTAGCCACCACCCCCACAGCGTCGGATCGACTCGTCTCATGTCTCAGCTCGGCACCGGGACGGTCGCTTGTGGCTGTGGGTTCTCTGTTGGGACCGACCGAGAGGGCGGGGGAACCGAACGAGAATAAATGACAAGGACAGTCAGAACACTTAGAAGCCTTAAATGAAAGCGCACAAAAGCTTTTTGATTGAGCCTCAGAAGAAGCTAATCCCCTTTACCAAGCGAAAAAGGAAAGATTTTTAAAGAGTGAGAGAAGTTGAAGCAGCTTTTATTTGGGCTTTTCTTTCTATCCTTTTAGTTATAACGATGTATTAACCCTTTTATTATTTTTTTGTACTTCCATTTACTTCTCCCTCAACCCCCCCCCCCCCCCTCCCATCCCCTCTATTCAAGTAGTCTAGAGAGGGCAGGATCAGTAGGCCTAAAGGCGTGGTACTGCATACATTATAAAGTAAAAAATATTTAAAAAATATTACAAAAAAAAAATCGAAGATAATTTTCTTTAGTGAAAATTATCTGTATTGTTGTGACCCAGAAAAAAAATAGTTTGAAGTGGATATTTTGTTTTACCTTTATTTTTTATTTTAATTTTTTTTTGCTTTTCCAAATGTAAGAATATCCTAGAAAGTGTCAAGTCTCGCGTCCTGGACCACATTATCGAGCATCCTAACCTAAACTGTCGGCTGCAGAAAGATGAGAGAGCTTAGTGACCGAGTAAAAAAAAGACAATGTGTCAAAGCCAGAAAAGTTACCCCAGCCTAGAAACAAGTGCTCTTCCAAAAAATATATAAAACATTTATATTCTTATGATTTTTATTTTACCTTAACTACAGCTTATGAATCATGGCTCCTAGAGGCAGATAAGTTGTAACAAAAATAATTCACTAAATGAAAGGAGAAAAAAATAAAATAAAGCTGAGAAATTTTCGTAAGTGGTAAGGGTCTGTCCAGTTGCTGCCAAACCACAAAGAGGTCTCACACATGGCCACACATTTTAAAAACAAAACAAAAATAAATAAATAAAGAGAAACAAATGTGAAAGTGTGTGAGTTGGCTGGGGGGAAAAAGGGGTTGTTATGCTAGTTTTCACTGTTCCTCAAGAGAAGCACTTTTTTATTTTTAACATAAGGCACTTCACCTTTTGGAATCTCTGGCAAAACCTTGTCCCCTTTCACATAACTTTAAGAGGTCTTTCGCTGTGTAGGCCACAAGTAGGCTCTCTGCCTTGAAATGCAGGACCTTTCCTTCCTACAACGGTCTCCTTTCTAACAGTAATCTTTAAAAAAGCCCCCACATGCCCGATATGTTGTATATCAGCCTATGAAATCTATTTCTAGAAGACGCAAATATATTTCTTTTCAGACAGTCTTTTAGACAGTTGCATCATGGTAATGATAAACCCTGACATATGTGAATGGCAAAAAAAAAGAACAAAAAAAAAAAGAACATAACAATGACAGTTGAGGAAAATGTGTAAAAGAATGTTATTGCAGTGTACGAAATATCTCAAAAATGAATTATTATAATTGCTTTTTATCTCAGTAAGGTGTATTTTAGGTAGATGTATTCAAAACTAAATGATGTTTTTTTTTTTATGTCTGGCAGGTTTACATTTGTGTGTATCTTGCTGTTATTGATCAAACGACGGATGAAGTATTAGCTTTTTCCCTTTAGCTTTCTCTGTTATATCCAATCTTTACCTTTACATGTGTGTAGAGCGCAATCTGGGACTGTGGATCGATGATTTTGGTAGAAGGCTGTTAGCAGCACAGTAATCGATTAGCGTACAAGCTAGATGTACTTTTAACGTTTCATAGGGAAACCAGCATTGACAACCTATGAATCTGTGACTGTCCTTTCAACTTTATTCCAGTTGATTATAACTTAAACCTCTGTTCTTGGGTGAAATCAGCCTACAATTCAGTGGTCTAGGATCTTAGATCCTCTCTTTTTAATGAATTACTCAACACCAGGCAATAACATAAACCCAAAGTTAACGTAAGCCTCAAAGCTGACATATGTGTCATTATCTGTGTCAAGCTAATAACGTAACATAGGCGTTTGTTTATCCTTTGTTTACCAGGCCGGCGCTGTTGGCTCAACAGCTCAACAGTCAGAAGTAAATCCGAATGACTAGCTAGAAGGCAAAATTCTCATGTTATTATCTGTCATAATGTTAATAATTAATTTGGTGTGCAACCAACACTCTAACCATAGGAAAGGACCCCTTTGTCTGTGCAAATTGTCACACCACAGCGGAGCACCATTCTATAATATCGTCGTTGTCGGATGAAAACCTTATGTCCAAAACCGTTTTGCATTTATCATTTTAAAAATGATTTAAACTAGTGAAAACAGCCGATCTACAAGCACACAACGCCTCGCACCGCGAGGCGTTGTGTGCTTGTAGATCTGCTGTTTTCACTACTTTTGTGCGACGACCTTGTATGATGAAGCAGGGCTTTACTTTGCGAAAGAAAGTACAAATTTGAAACTTGGAGAGATGAGGTTTCCAGCCGACAACGACGATATCTTCGGTAAAATTAAATTTTATGAAAACGTAGATAAAAGAAGTTTCCACGTAACAAAGTTAAATGGAAGATGGAAAAAAGAAGAAAAAAACAAATCCACATTGCTGCTTTTAGCTACGGTTGTTGATGGATGGCAACTGTAGACCACTAGAACATTTCAACATTTTGCAAGATGCGCAGTGAAGCCTAAAACCTGCACACATGGAAACCGACAAACTGTTCATCAGCCCCACCCCCTTCCCTTTCTATAGTCTCTTCTCAGCTGCTTCTTTATAGTCAAAGGAAAAGGGTCTAAAAAAAGAAATGAGGCAATATTCAGAACAAAGCAGTCGACTACCTGGGCTTTGACATTCAAAGCACGGATGCGTGACTGACTAGGAGAGTATTGCTTATAGTCATATTTTTTTTTTGTTTTGATTTGTTTTCTTTGTTGTCATATTATATATTATTTTCTGTTTGTATTAAAACAGGACCTCGTAAACAACACAACACATCACCTCATTTTTATTTTTTTGATTTTAAATTTATTTTTTTTCTTACCAAAACCTGGGGAGAAGAAACTACATTTGCACAATTGCTTGTGAGAAAATAACAGTTTTATATTCAGATTTGATACTGTAGTATATCATACCCCATTGATCAATATCCCCTCCCTTTTTATTTCAAATCCTTGTCAAGTAAGAGCGGCTGATTATTATCTGATAATTACCAATGTTTATTAACTTGTTGTTGGCATATTAGCATCTATCATCCACCATATAAATTCTTGACCTTTACTTTATGCTTATTATTCTTACCCCCATCATTTATTTGATGAAAAATTATCTTAAAAGAAAATTACTATTACAACATCAAAATAATACTAATTTATCCTAAAAAAAAAAGAGAAAAAAGAATGCTCTTGGCACCTTTCACAGTATTTGCTAAATAGGCAAGATTAGAAATTGATATTTCGGTTGCAAAAAAGGAAACAAATTCTTTTTTATAAAAAAAGAATTGGCTTAAGCCAAATTTGTAGCAATCAAATTGAGCATTTATATTTCTTTTTGTATTAAACAAATTATTATATTCACTAATCCTAAAAGAAAAATTTAGAGAAGAAAAGCTGTTGGCATGTCTAGAGTTTGTCCTCCCTGGGTTTCTGTGAGCTAATCTGAATCCTAGCACTTTCAAACCTTTAAAAAAAGAGTATTGTTTTCTTTTAAAATTTTCAGCTTATAATGTTCATATGTTTTTAATTTTTGTATTGATCCTGTATATGTATGTGCCATTAGTTTGATGTGTAGATTTTATCAGCCTTTATGTATTTTTCTCCTCCAAAAGAAATAACAGTATTTTTGATAGATTTTTCACTAATAACCTTTTACATATGAGCCCCCCTTCCCTCCACGCCTGTCCCCCCTTTCAAAGTTTTGTGTGTGCGTGCGTGCGTGCGTGCGTGCGTGCGTGCGTGCGTGGGGTGGGTAATCAGCTTTGCCTCCCTTCTCTATCGCAAATATATCTAATCAAACCCCACTATAGCCAAGCGCTTTAAAGAGAAACTTGAACAACATTTCTGTCATTCTGACTCGGTGAGAAACGAGACCGTTGTCAGGGCCGTGTCAAAGCCACAAGCCGACCACAGCCTGGCATAGAAATGGAGTTGCAACAGAGACCCATCTGTGGGCCATTTTTAGACCATATAACTAACTGAACAATGGCAGGCACTGAAGATTAAGTCAGGGCCAACCCCAAGGTATAGCACTTATGGCTTGTGCCACTGGTAGAACCTCGATAGACCCTCGATGCGTGAACGAACTGTCTGAGCACTGAGCAGAACCACCATGTCGTCGTTGTCGGGTGGAAACCTTGAATGTCCAAAACCGTTTGTTTTGTATTCATCAGTTTTAAAATGATTTAAACTAGTGAAAACAGCAGATCTACAAACACACAACACGGTGCGAGGTGTTGTGTGCTTGTAGATCTGCTGTTTTCACTACTTTTGTGCGATGGCCTTGTATGATGAGGCAGGGTTTTACTTGGCGAAAAATTTACAAATTTGAAACTTGGAGATTTACGAGGTTTCTGCCCGACAGTGACGATGTGTTGATTTTTCTGTCGCGCCTATGCGACAGATTGAAATCTGATTGAAAGTTGGTGGTTTTGTACTGTGTGCCAGAAAGGTGTCCAGCCTCCGTTTTTCATCTTTGATGACCCAGTTATAGTGGGCTATCGACTTATGATGCATGATTTAAAATCATGCATCAGACCCAGTCTACTCGTTTCCATTTTTTCTTAATCAGGAAATAATTACACTGCTCAGATGTCCCCGGCCTCGATTATTTCCTGATTAGACAGCTGTAAAACCAGTATCACGTATTGTACAGTAGGACTGGAGTAAAGAACTACATAGCTATTTTCACTGCTGCTTTATAAGTTGTTAGGACAGCTGTGACGTGTAGGTGATGAATGAGACTGAAGACATTTTAACCACTTAAGCCCTATTTTAAAACATCGTTGAAAATGTAACACCCCCCCCCCCCAGAGTAGGCGATCCACAAGCTACACATATATTTGAAGGTTTTTGAGATTTTATTACATTTTTTAGACCCAGTTTCTGTAACTGTTTCATAGCTTTATAGTTATAGCTTAGCATTGTTGTAACAATACTAAGCTATAGAGCTATAAAACAGTTTCAATAGCTGGGGTCCCATAGCTCAGGATTGGGTCTGTCAGAAATCACATTGTAGTGCTACCAACATCCTCGGTAGACCAGACCATCCTGTGAATCCGGGTCCAGGTTTGAAAAAACTCCTCCTGTTCTGAAATGACGAAAGATGTGGCACAGCAGAATGCTGAGTGTTAATTGAACTGAATTGTTCATTGTGTTAAATGAAAGCCTGATTCATACGTTGTCGCACCGCGGTGTCGCGTGCCAAGAATTGCTGAACTACAGGCTCACAACACGTTACTGATGTGACCTTGTAGTTTTGCTGATTTTGAATTAGGCATAAATTGGGCACAACACCCAGGATTTTACCGTGTGATACCAGACGGGCACCGACCGACACACTCTGACACACTTTGATAAAACGCACCCTCCTTTTAATGTCTGTCAATCTTGCCCTGACTTCTGACAGTATTGTGGTTCTGTTCCTCGCCTTGGCTGTAGCGCCATTACCTCGTCTGCACCTACTAGGGATGCACTTATCCTCACCTTCCTCTTTTACTAGTAGGTGCAGAAAACATTTTTTAAGGGAATTTTATTCATCAGTTTAAGCCTGAGAAGAAAGAAAATCGATTGGATTTTAATATAGCTATCTTCCTTTTCTTCTTCTTTTTTGTTTTTTGCTTTTTAGTGAGGAAACTGGGTACTGTCTGATGCAGACAACATCCAATATGTAGTTTATATATTTCTAGCTTAAAATGTACGTCTTGCATTCCAAGCTCTTTGTGTATCTCTTGTTTAGCGACATAGCCCATTTTCATTTTTACTACTTGCTATCACAGCCACCTCTGGAGAAAAAGAAAAAGGTGAATAAAAAAAAAAAAAAAGGAAAATGGAATATTTGCATTCACTTACACTATTTTATATAGCATGGAGTTTTATCAACTACAGGGAGAAATATATAAATGATATGCTTCGAAGAAAGAAAGACATGAATAAAGGAATTAGAAAGAAAGAGAAAGAAAGAAAGAAAGAAAGAGAAAGAAAAACGTGCTTTTTTTGTTACATATCTCACATGCAATCATTTGCTGCAATGTAAAAGTGACAGATTTGTATATTGGTTGATCCAAAGAGACGATGAACACAACAGCAGACCTATTGACTTATTGTACAGTACAATGTATCTTTGACTTGTCATGTGTTATGTTGAAATGATTAAAAGACAAACCAGCGGTTTCATACCTTCACTGAGTTGTTCTTTTTCAAATCCTGTACTTGGAACAGTTTCAGTCCAAGATGAAGGTTTATGCCAGGGGTCTTCAACAGGGGGTCCAGGACCCCTAGGGGGTCCTCAGAGTCACTACAGGAGGGGGTCCTCCAAATCTTTTTGTGATAGAAACTATTTTTTCCCCCTTTTTTATTTTAACCACTTGAACCTAACGTCCATATTCTGAGAACTTTAGCCAAAAATATCAGATCTACAAGCTCACAACGCCTCGCTGCTATTTTTGGTAAAGAGCTTTGGTGTAGAGTGGTAAAAGAGCAGACTACGTACATAGTGAAAGGTCAAGTTTATTAAGTATTGACAGTTCAAGTGGTTAAGTCACAAATTGACCCGAATCCAAAATACATGATATATACTTGTAAACAATACAAACAATTAAACTATATGGAATCTATGAACAGGTTGTGGGGGTCCCTGCTTCATCTCTCTCTCAACTAAGGGGTCCTTGGCCTGAAAAGGTTGAAGACCCCTGGTTTATGCCATATTGGAAAATAGGTGACAACCCATTCTGCTGATAAAACAGTTCAATCCAGTTTAATATGGTATTCATTCAGTGTTGTATTATGAGTTTGTTGAGGCCTGATCTCACAGGACAAATTTCAGAATCCTGACCAGAAAGGGATGCTCCGTGGTGCGCGTATCTCTGCCAGGCGAGCTCTTGGCTTTTGTCTATTTTTCTTCTGGTCCAGACTGATGGCCATCTAAAACAAATCCAAAGCTAAATGGGTTAACCAGACTCCAGCTCTGAAGCGTTATTCTCATTTTCCCTTTATAGGCCTTCACCACAAGGCAGTCGGCTACACATGATTATAAACACTCGTGTTATGAGACTGAATGAGCCCCGCGCGCACACTGGGGCCTTTTCCACCGGCAAAGAACCTTGGTTCCAGAACCAGTGCCGGTTCAACTTTCTTGGAACATTGGTTCGTTCTTGTGAACCGGCTTGCGTTTCCACCAGATTGAACCATGATTGAACCAGAGGAACCATGATTGAACCAGAGGAACCATGATTGAACCAGAGGAACCAAGGATTTTGTGGTTCCCGTTCGGAACCAACTTTTACGGTTCGGAACTCAGTTCTCGGTGGAAAAGCAGACCTCTGCATGGTTCATCCCATAGGCGGGAGAAAGAACCAGAAGCGGTTCTTTGCCGGTGGAAAAGGCCCCACTGAGCAGTGCACGGCACGTCACCAATGGGAGATGTGCTGTACAGTTTTAATAAGCAAAGTAATTATGATAATAAGTGTGATTTACACTTAGTTGCACACCGGTGCATGCACTGAAAATAGCCAATCTACAAAGCTCACAACAGAAGTGAAGTGTTGTGAGCTTGCAGATTGGCTGTTTTGGGTGTCAGACACGGCCCGCAACAACACACAAATCAAGCATGACAGTAGTAAGAGCTGGCACCCAAAAACAGCAGGAGCAACAGAAATGAACGGGAGACTTGTGCGAGAGCACACAAAAACATAGTGAAAAAGAAACATCACAAGAATATCTGACAGCTGGCCTGGGTCCCTGCTGTGTCTCTAACCCGCACATTGGACCAAAGTCTGGGTTATGTCTTGCAGAGCTACACCAGTAAACTTACAAGCATAGCTAAGCCTCAAGACAGCCCTAATTATAGTTCCATGGATCTAGCCTATACTTACATCAGCAGAGCTGCCTGTAGCGACTCTCCCACATACACTTAGAGGATGCCCACTGTGCCATAACTCAGAAAATAGCAACCCGGTTGGTTTCCTAGAAGATTTTTAGAGGGAACCTAGAGAGCTAGTAAAAAGAAAAGGATTTGGGAGGGCTAACGTGCCACAATATAGAATAGAAAAGACTTTGTAATTGGATCAGAGCCCCACCAGACAACATTCTTGAAATACAGAGGGACAGCGGGTGTCATGCATGCATTACCTTGGTTTGAACACGCACGAAAACATAAACCAGTGGAGCAGGTGGACCAGTGGTGACCCAGGACCACAAGAACTGGCTTTAGATTTTGAGGTGGTCCCAAGAAAGAAATTGAATAATTATATTTGAATGTGGCTTCGTTATAAGTTATTTCCATGAAAGAATATTAGTGTATTATTGACAGATCACATATGGCAGTCTTGTCTCTTAGCCTAAAATGGTAAATGGTGCATAGCGGGGCGCCCGCTGGCCAAGTGGTCAAGGTGCATACCACATACTAGGCTATGATGCCTGCTGGCGTCGCCGGTTCGATTCCCGATCCGGAGGACCTTTGACACGTCATTCCCCATCTTTCTCCCCATTTCCTGTCAGTCTACTGTCCTATCAAATAAAGGCATAAAAAGCCCCAAAACAAATCTTTAAAAAAAAAGAAAAAAAAAGTGCATAGCGCTTTTTATCCAAGGCGCTTTACATAGATTGTGCATTACATTTACCCATTCACGCACACATTCATACACCGGTGGCGGAGGAAACCATGCAAGGCACCAACCTACTCACTGGGAGCAATTAGGGGTTCAGAGTCTTGCTCAAGGACTCTTTGACATTAACTCAGTGGGAGCCCGGATTCGAACTGGGAACCCTTCGTGCTCTAATAACGGTTTCTCTACCCCTGAGATATGCCTACATTATAGAAAGATATACAAAATAATGTATGTATATAGTAATTAAATCTAAACACGGTGTGGCTCATATTATGCTCCATGATGACCCTCTTAAAGACGGCTTGGTTCTGCAGATTTCAATTACATTTTATTAACAAAAATGAGGTGTAGATCTGCTATTTTTGAAAAATCGCGAAAAAGTCTTTGAATGTTTCAAATCCTTCTAAGGTTTTTTGAAAAACCTATGTTTCTATGTCAGTGGTGCTCAAACTTCTTCATGTGAAAGACCCCCAAAATGATATGTATTTGGCCACGGACCCCCATCTCAAAATATTTAGTTCCAATCCAGGGACCCCCCAGAAGCAAAATTTGAGTTACAAATGTTCGCTTAAAAATACATATATTCAAAGTTTTGCACACATTTCCACGACTTTAAAAAAATAGCAGATATACAAGCTCACGGCGCAGCACCGAGTGCCGTGCTGTGAGCTTGTATATCTGCTATTTTTCAATAGCTAAAGTATAAAATAATTAAGGCCCCTCCACCTTGGGCCCTAGTAACTCAGGGAATAAACATAATAAATGGGAGGGATAAACACAAAAATGTATTTTCATGAATGTCAAAGTAAAATGCTCAAGAGACATTGCAAAAGACCATAGGCCTATTACCTCATACTAATAATAGATTATATTTAATGCACTTTACATTCAGAGAATCTCAAAGTGCTACATTGCAGAATAAAAAACATAATCAATAATCAATAACATTAGCAGGGTTTAAAAGCAGAAAAAGCAACAAACAAAACACAATAAAAACAGCTGATCATTAACCTGCGAAGGCCTTCCTAAATAGAAATCTTTTTTATGCCTGTTTTAAAAGAGTTCATGAACATTACATCAATATATCTTAATCCTAAGCAAAACAATGCTTCAGATACACAGAATGTCCTATTCCCAAAGTTTTACAGCCCCTTTATTCAAGGCAATGAGTTCACATACTTTAGCACATTCCTTGTCAATGGCGTTCAATATCAGTTATGGTAACTGGAGCAATAACATTAGAGAACCATTGTTTTGGAAGGAGAAACTGATATTTTGATTGCAGCTGCGGTCTAAATGGTCACACCAGGACATGGAAACTGCAATAAAAAAATAACACATTATAATATCCATTCTCGTGTTTCAATGAAGAATTTCTCTGCATAATTTCCATACTCGCTCGACCCATTACACTTTGTGCTGTAACCACAGTAGGTTACTGCTGCTGGGGGCAATTGTTAGTGTGTGGGGGTCAATTGTATCAAACGTATGAAATGAAAGCACATTTAGAACTTAAAGGAGTAGTTCACCACTTTTCAACCTGTCTTCATATAATAGGTCCTCACTAATGTTCATGATAAAATATCACAATTCTTTTCTACTCAGTCAAGGTCTCCTAGGAGAGCTGTGGGAAGTTCAGAATCCATCGTCTTGTGACATCATTTTCCCCAAAAAGAAATTAATCAATATTTTTGAAAAAAATATTTAGAATTTTATTATCACGAGAACAATGGCTTCCACTTTTCAGGAATAGAAAGCCTGCAGTTTCTATAAGCTGGATTGGCAATCGATGATGTCACAAGATGATGGGTTTCTGACCTGCCCACAGCCCTCCTCTGAGAAAAAAAAAGAAGAAAAAAAAAAGAAAAAGCTATTTTTGAGTGAGGACCAATTATATGAACATAGGTTGAAAAGTGGTGGAGTGCCCCTTTAAGTAATCACAACGCTGCTCTAGTAGACAATCATATTTTGTATGATTCAAATTATTTTAGATTATAGCAGTAATAACATTTTTAAATCTAAATTTAATTTTTGCATTTAATTTGGTGAACTACATTGTTAATTTAATCTATCACACAGATTAAATTACAGACAAATGTGATTACATTGTAACACAATGTTACATTTACCTCTGATCTGGCTGTCAGGATGAAATCCCATATGCTAGCTAGCCTAGAACACATTATAAGTTATTCATGTTGATCTTGAAACAATAACCAAGAGATGTGATTAATCTAAGATTAGGCAAAATGTTACTTCTACACCTTAAAATAACCGTGCTCCTCTTTCATAGGCAGAGAATTCTACGGAGTACATGCAGTGTCATCACTCTATCTTGTTTCTGATTGGAGGAATAAGTTAGTGTTAATTGCACCTGGTCTCATTTTTGTGAAATAAGGCTCCCTTGTGTGTAGCCTATCTGTGGTTTCTGGTGATGAAAACATTAGAGAATCCCTGCAGCACACAACTCAAAACAAAAACTGTCCAACAAGTAAGAATATTCAAATTCAACTCGTCAGCACTTTATTGGTTTCATCATCATACAATTTATAATCTGACATTCTGTAAAAGAAACAAAATTAAAAAAGGAAAAAAAGAAATAATCGGATTCCTTAAAAATCATCATGCTTTTGGCTAAAACGATGACAGATTTATACAGTGGGCGCCACAAACAGCGACAAACGCAACAATACAAAGCTTTCTCTTTTTTTCAATACAGTATATTTACATTGTAGACCCCTTGCTCACACGTAAATACACGCGCGTGACCAGGGCCACTCAAAACTCTCGTCTGTAAAAAAAATCTCCCCCGATATGTGGAGAGTGTCATCCTGTCTTCTTCTACACAAGACAGCAGCCAAGTATCAGAGCTCAACAACTTGACAGAGTACAAGGTGAAAACAAAACAAAAAGACAAACGGGTGAGGGTAAAGGAAAGCAAAAAGAAATCCATATAGGACTATGCTCCAAATCCTCCCAAAACCATATGAATGCAAGGCTTGAGACAACTTCTTGGGGTCAATAATTAACCATTTAGGCCTAGAATTATTGAATGCTTTAACTATTGAAAAATAGCAGATCTACAAGCTCACAGCGCAGCTGCGAGCTTGTAGATCTGCTATGTTTGAAAAAGTCGTGAAAATGTGTGCAAATCTTTGACTATATGTATTTTCAAAGCGAACGCTTGTAACACAAATTTTCCTTCTGGGTGGTCCCTGGAACTAAATATTTTGAGATGGGGGTCCGTGGCCAAATACATATCATTTTGGGGGTCCTTCACATGAAAAAGTCTCTCAAGAACAGACTAACTGAGCTTCAGTTAAGTGAAAAGGACCTTTTCTTTGACGATGGCTGGCCAGATTGCTGACATATAGAAACAGGTTTTTCAAAAAACCTTAGGATTCAAAAGACACTTATAGAATCGGGTCAAAATACAAATTTTCAAGATTTTTCAAAAATAGCAGATCTACAAGCTGGCAGCGCGGCACCGTGCCACGCTGTGAGCGTGTATATCTGCTATTTTTCAATAGTTAAAGCATAAAATAATGATACTCAATAATGTGTACCCGTTCTAAATGGGTTTTAAGTGGTTAATTCGAACAGCTTCATCCCTGGAGAATCAGGGTTGACCTGCATCGTACCCTATGGATACCCCACTCCCCGGCATGCTGAATCAACCTCTCTTATTCTGTGCAAACATTCCACCCGCTCAGTTACTTGACCACATTGTGACAATGTTTTGTCCCGGACTAAAGTTCTGCTTCAAGGTAGACAGACAGCCCCTAGTCCTTTAGGGGTTCAGATATGCTCCACACACGACGTGCACTGTAGTTTTGTGCAGAAAACAAGCCACAGAAATGAACACTAGGACCAGAGAGCTCAAAATGTGGTTATTTGGGTCATGGAATTATTCTCATAACTTGTTGAAAATCTGTGCTCTTCCCTTAGAATAATGGTTCTTAATGTGGGTATAGGCTAAATGACTGATAGTTAACTTTACCCATTATTACAAGTAAATTCACCTAGAAAACAAACAAGAATGTTTTTTTTTTTTTTTGATCAGTTACACCGGAAACAACAGAGAAAGACTGATGGCTTGTGATATGCATCCTGAAAATTAAACTTATGTCATACTCCCAAGTAAGTATACATACTCACAAGGAAGGATACATCGTAGTATTACATTAGAGCTACATTGCGACCTGGCATCCCTATTTTGGGCATGTCAATATAGGTGAAAAGCTTAAAAAATAGCAAAAATACTATCTACCAGATCACAACGCGGCACAGAGCGTTGTTGAGCTTTCAAATTGTTTTGTGATTTTCCGCTGTGTGACAGTTATACAACGAGGTATAAGTGGTTAAGGAGAGATACCTAACACCTATAGCTTAACCAATATTTGTAAGTAAGATGCACGACATGTTCTATCTAGGACAAGTTCGGTCATCTTGACTATTCAGTCTAGGCAACATAAATGGAGAGAACAACTGTACTGTACAAGTGTACATCTGATATGTACACCCTTGGAACACTGTAGGCTGCACTTTATGCATCATCGGTTGAGGCAAATAATACAATCTGAGACAATAAGTTAACAGAATCTCCTTACAGTAATGAGCTTGCTGCTGTCGGATGAAAATAATCAAAACCCCAAATGACGGTGCAAGAAGTGACAGTGGTTGTCAACAAGAAGAGGTTCAGGACACAAAAGAGAAGGGATAACTGTCTTAGAGGAATATTGTAGGAGCGGCATAGCTCAGGGGTAGAGAAACCGTTATTAGAGCACAAAGGGTTCCCAGTTCGAATCCGGGCTCCCCCTGAGTTAATGTCAAAGAGTCTGAACCCCTAATTGCTCCCGGTGAGCAGGTTGGTGCCTTGCATGGTTTCCTCTGCCATCGGTGTATGAATGTGTGCGTGAATGTAATGCTCAATCTATGTAAAGCGCCTTGGATAAAAGCGCAATATAAATGCACCATTTACCATTTTGTAATGTTCAATATACTGGATTGACTCCAGTCAATGCAACATTCGGGTCGAGTGAAACCGATCGAGCCCCATTGCCATTAGAGAAACTGTCATGTACCCTTTAGAAATCTATTCTACAATTTCACAAATGCATGGTTGTCATACTATATAAATAAAACGGCACTTAATTGTGGAAAAAGTTTAGGTTGTCGTCCATCAGCAGCAGCTTGCAGATGGAAGAGATCCCTTTGTAACTTAGTCCCCGACCATACACGACACGTGCAAGAATGAAATGACAAACTAACAAGAATAAATCAGAATCAACACCTGCTCACTTCAACAAAAATATTCTCCTTGTTTCTTTCTTTCTGTATGCATAGTTCAGCAGAGCATGTGAAGTCTACGATGATAATGTGAGTCACTGATGAAGGGGGTTAAAAAAGAAAGAAAGTAAAACTCAGTGGACAAAAGACTTGATCCACGGCCAGAACAGCATCAACATATCGTCACTGTCGGGCAGAAACCTTGTATCTCCAAGTTTCAAATGTGTAAGTTTTTCACGAAGTAAAGCACTGCTTCATCATACAAGGCCATCACACAAAAGTAGTGAAAACAGCCGATCTACAAGCACACAACGCCTCGCACCGCTCAAATCATTCAAATCATTTTAAAAATGATGAATACAAAACAAACGGTTTTGGACATACAAGGTTTCCACCTGAGAACGACGATATCCTAAGCAAAACAAGGCTTCAATTCCACAGAATCTCTTATTCCAAAAAGTTTTATATAGCCCCTTGATTCAGGGCAATGAGTTCACATACTTTAGCACATTCCTAGTCAATGGCGCTGAGTATCAGTTTGGGTAACTGGAGCGGTATTTCAACATTAGGGAGACCATTGTTTTGGAAGGAGAAACTGATATTTTGATCGTAGCTGTGGTCAGAATGGTCACACCAGGTCATGGAAACTGCCTTTATAAAAACAAAACAAAAAAGGAAAAAAACCCAAACAAGAGATTTTAATAGCCTTTCTCGTTTTACAATGAAGAATATCCCAGAATAATTTATGCATCATTTCATCTCGACAAACCGTAAACCACAGTTCGAGCCCCTGTCCTACCTCTGGCCGCAAGTCTACTCTGCAATAATAATAAAAAAAGCAGAAGTCAGACTGAAAAACAAAAAAGTCAAGATAGAGTCTGTGTGCAAAAAGTAAGACTAAAATATCTTATGAGGACACTGAAACATGAGATTAAAAATAAAGAATAATCTCTGAAACCAATATCGTGAGGACACAACATTTGAAAAGCTGGATAGTCGAGGCTCACCCAGGTGAAAAAGCTCACGAACAGGACAAAACAGACACACAGAGACCATAATGTGGCTTTGGCCGGTCTCGTTGCACGCGATGTGAACAGTATGTGAAAGGTCCTGTCAGAGGAAAACTCTCTCCGTGTGTCAGTCTGACAGAGAAGAGAAGGAGGAATGGACAGAGGGCGAGCAAAAGAGAGAGAGGGGGATGAGAGACAGCCTGACAGGTGCCGCCATCTCGCTGTTCTATCCCGCTCAGGCCATTGGGTGGAGCTGTCGCACCATCGGAAAAAAACAAAAAAAAACACTCACGTTTCCTTTCACACACACACACACACACACACACACGCACGCACGCACACACACACACGCACACACATGCACGCACACACGCAACACACACACAAACACACACAAGTCAGTGCTTGCTGGACAATAATAATAAAAAAAAACAAAAATAAGAATTAAAAAAAAAAAGAAAAAGGATGTGGCAAAAAAAATACCATGACAAAAAAAAACCCAAGAGAACAGCAGCAGTGACGATTCAGTCAATTTTGACGGCGGCATAGATTTTCCTGATGAACATGTAGGCAGCGTAGAAGCCAATTGTGCCCGTTAGCAGCCAGAAGGACAGGACCATCAGGGCGGTGTAGCCAAAGTACAGCAGGGATGGGATGAACTCCACTATGTCCAACTGGAGAGAGACAAAGCAAACATCAGATCCATCTTTTATTCAGGCCGGTTAGCGGCAGGCACCTTCACCATTTGAGCCCTATATACAGGGTTCCCACACATTTTTACCAATTAATTTCCAAAGCTTTTCCAAAACCTTTCCAGAATAATTAACCTAATTTCCAGGACTATATAATAATAATTCAGCTCAAGAACAAGTCGCTTACTCCTATGCTCAATGCCCAAAGACAGGTAGTGTATGCCAGTGGTTCTCAACCTTTTCAGGCTGTGACCCCCGAAATAATCATATTTTAACTGGGGACCCGGCACCCTGACGAGCACTAAGAGTTGAGGAATTTTGTATAACACGTTTCTATTGTGAAAATAGCAGATCTACATGCTCAGATCTGCTATTTTCACAATTTCTGCCTCTAATATTTGACAATTTGGCCAATAATTAATTCATTTCAGAGGTATTAACAAAATCAGTAACCAAAGACAATGCATAGCTATTTTTTCCAGGACCTTCCAGGACCCTTGATCAATTCCAAAGCTTTTCCAGTGCTGGAAAAATATTTTTCTAATTTCAAAATATTTCCAGGAATTTCCTGACCGTGGGAACCCTGTATATACTTGGTTGTAAAATCGAAAATAGATACATAATATACAAGCTCACACCTCATTGCAATGAGTTGTGAGTTTGTAGATAGTATTTTCGCGTAGTTTTTATAAAACAAGTTGTTGTGAAAGAATGCAGTAGAAATCTCTGCCGCTGCTGATGTGAATTCGGTTTAAGGATGAGAACAATGCTAGTCTGTTCAAATTCCTTTATGGTTTATTTGGGTATAAACGGCAGCACAGCTCCTTACAACCCAACTCTAAGGGTCGTTAATTACCTTGTTGACAAAGTAGAAGATGGCGTAAACGAGAACATAGAAGGCTGAACCTCCCGACACCAAGAACGTTCTCCACCACCACCGGTAGTCCTGCAGAAAGGACAAACGGAGAAAACATAGCAGTTGAAAGCAAAAGATACAGTATAAATACTAGGCAAACCTCATAAAACATAGCATAACAGAGCTTCAAGAACACATTTAAGCCAATATTTACAAAACAAGACATAATACATGTCCAGACATCGATAGCAGGTTACTGTACATGTGTGCAGTAGGGGTGTTGAACATTTGCACATGCAAATGTGAAGAGCTTTATGCATCGTACACATTTACAACTAACGTAACCGGTTGAATACGGTACCTCCGCACAGAGCTGGAAGTAGACCATGACGATGCTGATCTGAGAGCAGGACACCACCAGGATGATAAAGACCAGGAATAGAAAGCCAAATAGGTAGTAGAACTGATTCTCCCAGATGGCCTGCAGATGCAAGTTGTAGTAGTGTGCGCACGCACGCAGACAGACAGACAGAAACACACACACACACACACATTAAAAACGGGTACACTGTATTGTGTATCATTATTTTATGTTTTAACTATTGAAAAATAGCAGATATACAAGCTCACAGCGCGGCACCGAGTGCCGCGCTGCGAGCTTGTAGATCTTCTATTTTTGAGAAATCTTGAAAAAATAGAATTTTGACCCGATTCTATAAGTGTCTTTTGAATCCTTCTAAGGTTTTTTGAAAAACCTATGTTTCTATGTCAGCAATCTGGCTATAGCCATCGTCAAAGAAAAGGTTCTTTTCACTTAACTGGAGCTCAGTTAGTCTGTTCTTGAGAGACTACTATGTCAGTGGTTCTCAAACGTTTTCATGTGAAGGACCGCCAAAATGATATGTATTTGGCCACGGACCCAGAAGCAAAATTTTGTGTTACAAACGTTCGCTTTAAAAATACATATATTCAAAGATTTGCATACATTTTCACGACTTTCTTTTTTCAAAAATAGCAGATCTACAAGCACTGTGAGCTTGTATATCTGCTATTTTTCTATAGCTAAAGCATTCAATAATTCTAGGCCTAAATGGGTTAATGTCAGGACAATTAGTCCCTTCATTCTCTAACCACCAAGCATAATTAATAATCACCTAATGGATTATATCTCTATTGATGTCATTATATTAACATGCTAAATACTAATCAAGATCAAATCAGGGCATGAAAGTAAGACCAGAGTGTTGTACTCACACTGAAGATGAAGAAAAGCTCGATAAACATGGCACCAAACGGCAAGATTCCTGCCATCAGGATTCTGTTGGAAAGACAGTATGTTTGGGTCCAGTGTAATGCAGGTAAGAGGGGATGCACTGTACTGTATTCCAGCTGCTATGTTGCTTTGATTTTGTTCAGACGTGGCCAAAGCATGCTGAGATGCTCTCTCAAACCCCTACAGCTGATCCAGAATGTTGCAGCACATCAGTTCCTCAACATAATACCATGGTATAGGATTGACCAACATATCAGACCAATATTTGCATTTTGTAGAGTTTACTGTATGTATTTTTACTATGCACTTGAGTGTCTGAGTATGTAGCCTGCACACCGCCTTCAAAGTAAAGGATCACTTTGTTGAGTTGACAACGTTTCGATCCTCACAGGATCTTCATCTGTATAATAATGCACACCGTTTCAGTCATTTTTAAACGCTTGCCCCCCCAAATTGTGGACCTCCCCCACAAACAGCAGGTGAGACTCATCTCCCTAGACAGGTAATTGGAATTTGACATGCCAGAATATACACAAATACACAATTACAGAATACACAATACCATGACCCCCCCCCCCCCCCTTTAAACATTAAAAATAAAATCGAACCTCTGTTCGAAGTGGAGCTGTGTGTGTGTGTGTGTGTGTGTGTGTGTGTGTGTGTGTGTGTGTGTGTGTGTGTGTGTGTGTATTGCAGTTGATGCTCAGGGCAGGCTAGACTCAACAGCACCTCTCTGGTCACCCAGGGTTACTACATACAGGCTACATACAGACCCACCCACCCACCCACAAACCCACATACCCACCCACATACCTACACACACGGCCACGTATAGGGGAGCTTGTGTTCCACACAGCTCCAAAAACAAAATACACAACAAAACAGATCCATAGAATAGACAACCTTCCCCAGGGAATATTTTCTGTTACAGAAGGATGAATTTAAAGGATATTTGGCCAAGCACCCACTGTCAATATGCATGTTATTAGATATGCTTAGTGAGTATATATAGCACAAAGTGGATATTCCATGCAGTTTTTGAAAAATAAAATAGATGTATTTGTTTTATTTGTTCTGGTCCTTCAAACCTGATTCATAAGGTTGTAGCATATAAAGACCATTCAGATAAACCACGGCCATTTTTTTCCTGAATGGCAACTGCAATTATAAACAGCCTGTTCAAATAAAAGTATTTATTTTCTTTTTGGTTTTGTAGACCCAAAAAGCATTTTTAGGGTAGAAAGTTTGCTACATAAATTATGGATATTTGTTTGCTTGTCCACAATTTGCCAAGAATATCATTTCACTTTGCATGTTGTATCACGGATACTTTGTAACAGTAAATTGATTACTTTGCACTCTATTTATTTGTCCATGTACCCTGTCATCTGTTGACTAGGCAGGGTTCATGCCAGTTAGTTACTCCTATCTTGCACTTTGTACACCGCTCTGGATAATTATGTCTGCTAAAAGTCTAAATCTGACATCACTGTGATGTCAGGGGAACCACAACAGAATCCCTTTTATGCCCATATATGGAGTTCCCTGATGTCATCAATATTAAGCCCATATCTAACAGGACTTCATATGGGAATGCCCATATATGGAGACAAATTGGCCACATACCACACTAACAGAATCCATATATGGCCAAGACAGATGGCCAAGATATATGTGTGGCTGGTTCTACAGACAGGGTTCTCCATGAATGGGCATAAAAGGGATTGTATGTATGATGTCAGATGTCATAGAACTTTCACATAATGAATAACTGAGTAAGTATGTTTGGGCTCTCACAGCATATCTCCATATACAGTACATGGATCTCCATATATGGGTACCAGGGGTATCCATATATGGGTAATAACTGGCCAGATGGCCAAGACATGGCGCAACCTCGCCCTATAGTATATATATAATATAAATTAGCAGAGAGGAAAGTGGGAGGGCAGCTTGCTGCATGCAGAGAGAGAGAGGCGGCAGACACTCTCTGGAGAGAAGGAGATTAATCACATAATCACTGCATCTCTGTTCCTGTGTTAAGTTTTAAAAGCCTAGGTTCTACCAAAGTTTCTTTAAAGTACACATTTTCCTTCCCGATCCGATACCACAACTTGCGTTATCACAACTTGACACATGCCAAGCTAAGCTTTGATCGTTCACTAAATATCAGTACAGTATATCAGTATCAGGTAGGCTACTTTTTTTTTTACTGTTTTGAGCTGCTTGTTGCATTCTTTCGGTCAGGGACTAAAGTACTAAATACGGTTGCGTCCTCAGACTCCTCACTCAAATGTGCACTTGCCCGTTTGGGCAATTGGAAAACTAACTCCACCTGCCCCAAAGTTTTATTTACCTGCCATAGTGTCAACCCCTGTATCGAATCGGTGCATGGACTGGTGTACTCGCAGATTCCGATACAACCAAATAAGTCAGCAGAGCATCTGGATATGTGGCAAAGAGTGGACATTGGTGCATGTCGTTACAGTGTAGCTGAGAACTTACCCAACAAACTTGTTCATGTACCAGCGCTGCTCGGGGACCTGCCGAGGGATCTGGTTGGTGCGAACAGGGTTGTCATAGGGCTGCTTGCGGAAGCCAAAGTAGTAGCCCAGGTAGACCAGAGGCATGGAGATGCCGAACCACATACACAGCAAGGCCAACATGGTGGTGAAGGGAACCTACAGTAGGTAGACCACAGAGTTGTTGTCAACCTACTGCATGAGGAGTTGCCTTTCACTTAAGAATGACACATAAAATATATATATCGTTGTTGTCGGGTGGAAATCTTAACCTTGTATGTCCAAAACCGTTCGTTTTGTATTTATCGTTTTAAAAATGATCTAAACTAGTGAAAATACAAGCACACAACACCCTTGTAGATCAGCTATTTTCACTAGTTTCGTGCAATAGTCTTGTGTGATAAACCGGGGCTTTACTTTATGGAAAAACGTACAAATTGGAAACATGAAGATACGAGGATATATAAAAATCTCACCGCTCCAGAAGAGTGCTCTCCCCAGATGAAACAGTTGAGGATAAAACAGATTCCAAACACCACTGCAGGATATAATGTTGATGTCTGCAGGAAGGAAGCAACACACACAGCATAGCATTTAGATTTACTACAGGAAACTTTAACACCAATTTTAAACGAACAATCCTTATTCCACCTGGGAAACTAAAGGATGCACCGCCGACACAAGAATAAAACTCACTGGTGCAAAACATTCCCTGATACAGTAGCAAAGCTCTAGCAGTAAGTGCACAAGCACAAAATCCCACATTTGATGTGTGGGTTACTATTTATTGCAATCATATCATTATCACTCACGCAAAATGCTCCCTTCCTCCACCGGTGGCCTTTCAGTGTGCGGTAAAGTCTGCCGGCGAAGTAGCCACCGAAAACACTGTAGGAGAAAAACACAACCAACTAAGACAGGTTGTCCACTGTGGAAGGTTTACCCTTATCGAAAGATGGATGTCAGATGGGCTTAAGCACTTAAGCCCTAATTTGTATACAAGATATTCCAAAACAGCAGATCTACAAGTGCTCATGTGCTGTGAGCTTGTACATCTGCCATTGAAACGTTTAGAAAGATTTTATTATGTTTGGGAAAAAACTGTTTGGAACAAGTTTGGAAATGTTTGACAAATACAGATACAAATACATCCAGGGTGAAAAGTGGTTAAAGATATGAATGTTGAGTCTCACCCCATGAACATGAAGAGGAAGCATGAGGTGGTCATCAAAGCTCCTCTGCTGGATGGAGACAACATTCCCAACATGGCCACAACTGCAAGATACATACGCACACATTATGATGTTACATTTCCAGGTGTGTCCACACCAGGGGGGAGGCATTACACAAGCACATCAGTCCAGCTAAAATCTTGTATTAAGTCTGCTATCTACAGCAAGTGCACAAGATGGTAATATCCACCTATATACGGTAGGCAGGTTCACAACGCACAAACACTTTCATATTCAACACACACTCATGTAACGGTGTAGCACCATCAATCTAAGTGAAGCGACAGACATGCTGTGCCGTGTGGCCTATGTGGTGTAGCGGGTCAATACCGATGCCCCCTCACATACTGTACGTCGTCAGGTTAGGATGAACATAAGTTATAACTAATGTACCGTAAATGAACTCATTTAGACATCAGAGGAAAACGCAGGAGGTGAGAGCTGGGGAGTCAGTACAATGGACACGTGGGACAAATGCACAGAGTAGGGATGGGACGATATGAACATTTCATGTCACAATTATTGTGATCAAAGAAATCGCGATTTACGATATTATCGTGATAATCAAAACATCCCCAACATCCATTATCCTGGGGGTGGAACATTTACCAAAAAATTGCAGATCTACAAGCTAAAGATAAAGGCTACACGGAGCTGGATATTTCAGATATCCTGTTTTTTCAGATATCCACATAGAAAAGAATCTAGGTCCACACGACAAAGATATCTAGGTCTAACAAGCACACACACACACACACAGTAAAGTCTTCAGAGATATCCGGGTTCCCTGTCTACACGGATCCAGTGAATCGGATATTTTTCAATCTCTCCACTTATTTATCCGGTTTCAAAAATATCCAGCTTCGCTGCAAGCCCCAAACGCAAAAAAAAGAAATATCCAGCTCTGTGTAGCCGGCGCCTAAATCTCCACAATGCATTATCAAGAGTGTTTTTTATCACGATAAAGGATAATAGATTATAGTCCCATCCCTAGCACAGAGAGGCTGAATGCTGCTCCTACAGGCACTCACAGATGACAATGAGGATCATGCAGAACAGCTGGATGCCTGAGCCCAGCAGGGAGCTGAGGATCATGGGGTACTGGGGCGGCCTGAAGACGTCTCCATGGACGTTCTTCCACCCCGACTCCTCCATGGTGTCCTCCTGGGGGACAGGAGAACAACATGAAGCCTAGTATCTCTATTCTGGCCATGTCATAACATGCAGGCATTCGGCAAAACATTATGAACAGTTGGTGTGTAAACGTGCCTCGCTGCGATGCGCCGTAAGCTTGTACAGTAGATCGGCTATTTTCATTAATTGTGTACAACCATGTATATTAAGTGGTTAAAGTGATGTTGAACTTTGATCGAATCTAGGGTTGTACAGTTACCTGGCCATGCAACATGTACAAATATAGTTTATTTGCAAATGTACAATGACATAATAACAAAAACAACAATCATCTACTGACACACCACAACCAGGTTTTTAAATTGCAAGAAGAATCTGCTTTGTTCATATTTGTGTTAATTTTTTGCCTTATTTTACCAGGGGGAATAGAGTGAGACTTCATCTGGTTCCTCACTCACACACAGTGACAGGAGCAAACATTATTGACAATAATTAGATTTACTGTAACAATAAGTGAGTCCTTTATGTCTGTGCACTATGCATTGCATTACAGCTTTACACAACATGCAAAAAAATAAAAAACAGTGTTTTCTTACAATGTCGTCTTCTCTGTTATAGTTGGCGATGTCCTTCCTCAAGGTTCTGATGATGATCATGCTCAGAATACCTGAGAGACAAGACATTGTAGCAGGACCTGTGGTCAGTGATATACTGTACGTAGGAGGGTATACCCATATTTTTTATCATGATGCAATGCAAAACAATATTTTGTGAATACATCCGAAGCAATATTACTTTTAACCACATAGCACATACACATCCTTTATTTGCCCTGGGGGAAGGGGATGATAAAAGGATACGAGTATGATAATGGTTATCAGCCATAGAGCTGACCAATCAGTGCAACATAAAGATAACATCCCACCGCGTGCCTAACTGTCACCGTGAACTCACTCAGAGAACACATTTGTATAGCCTAAGAGTTAGATTAACAATGAGGATTTAGCTGGTGTATACTGGTGTCTCACAAGATAAAAATCAATCCGCTGTGGTGGCCGGGTACTTTACCACTACTACCACCACAGAATGCCAAAAAGTACCAGTCTTTAGGAGGTTTTATCATTCTGCTGTTCTCTATATTTATTTCTATCTCAGCCAGTATTATTACTTTTATTCTTAATTTCTATTATCTTGTTATGTTAGCACAGTTCAGCGTGGTTGTGGGTTGGGTGGAGGGATGTACCGGAGAGGAAGAAGACCACCACCACCGAGTTGACGATGGAGAACCAGTGGATCTGGACGTCGCTCATGGTCAGGTACGTGTCCCACCGAGAAGCCCACTTCACCTGGCTCTCCTGCACAATGCAGAGGGATAGAGGATTAAAACAAAATGCCACTTGATCTAGGAAACTGAGAAGATGACTATTGGTCATTTTATTTTGATTGGATAGTTTTTTTCCCCTGGCCTGGGGTGTATTTTCATCTAAGAGGACCCCATTGGGGCTCTGACCCCAAAAACGTTCATGGCTAGAAGGATGGAAGAGTAAACAATGTTTTTACAGCCAGACAAACAAAATTGGGTGATGACACATGAGATGTCACTGTACATAATGTTAGAGACCCATTTCTGACTGGCTCCAATGATGCATTGTCCTTATTGTTAAGTCCATGGTACCAAAATTGAGAGACACACAACTCAAGCAGGTGGGAAGCATAGACTGTAAAAAAAATATGGACGAAGCGAAGCAGTTGCTTTCTATGCTGCGAAAATGACGTTTTTTTGTCCCTTGTATGGGTGTCGCCATCATTGTTTGAAAGGTACCCCAGGAATCACAAGGAATGCTATTGGCTGCCAACGGTCACGTGGAACCGCAGGGATACATGGGAGAATGTGGTCGGAGCCTCCCGAAATACAGCACACAAAGAAGAACACAGCCGGCTGGTATCAGTTTAGTTGGCCACTCCCCCCACAAATTTATCATCAAGTTTAACATAAGTGGGACCATATTTGCTCAAAACGCATATCATGGTGATTGAAAGGGAGTTTTTCACTAGCGACAGGAACCATAAGTATTTATGACAATGTTTATTAAGGTTAGAAAATCAAAGGGGGAAACGAATGGGGTCCAATGTAGACAAATTCTTTTTGATACCTCGCGGGGGGGAAAACAGCACAACTAGCGGCCAAACATAGGACGTTTTAGTTCCGTATTGGATTCTTTTTAAATCGGCGGAACTATGCCCCTGGTGGGAAGCTGCTGGGATCAGAGCGAGGAGGAACAGAGGAGCATGCTGACAGTCACTGACCTCCCAGCGGACAGAATAGGTGAAGAGGACTTCGTTCTCCTTAGTGGGGTCGATCTCCTGAGGGGCAGAACCGCTGGCCTCAGGCAGAGTGCAGGTCTTCTCTTGTTCATTAGGCTTCAGGTCTGAGAACACAAGAAAAAACTTAAAATTGTAAGGAAAAGGCAATTAGGAAAGCTGTCGACTAAGTATTTTTTTGAAAAATGTTTAAACCGCATCTTTCTATCTATCGACTGATTGATTGACATTTGTATTAGACAGAAATGTAAAAACAGTACAAGTACAGTTTAACACTTGGTCTAAAATGATTACACCAAAAAGGTCCTTGTGGTCTTGTTTCCATTGGGGTCCTATGATTCAATTCATCAACATACAAAAAATAACATGATCCATCCATCCATCTTATTGATGAATATTATTAGATTGTTATGTCCACTATGTCAGAGCGCATATCACTGGAAAACGGTGTGCATCTTCTGCCTGCTAACTACACTGGCTTCTCATCTGTGTAAAACCAGGAAATGCCAACTTGCTAAAGTTGCATAGTAGTTGTTAATCTCTGCATGTAAAACATATATTATCCAGTGAATCTCTGTCAAGCAATGGGTTCAACATACTGTAGATAAACCTTGACCATGCGCCAACCAATAGGACAGTGCTTTGACCCCACTTGGCAGGCTTCTTCCTGTGAGCCAACACTGCAATGCAAGTCAAACGAACTACACACCATAGAAAAACAGCACTGCTACCACCACTTCCTACAAAGCCCGCAAGGTAACATGGGAAATGGATGCGTCTGATGGATCGGCTCACGTTTCAGATACATTGACTGCTACCCGTCTGACAAAGTTGTCTGATTGTAACTTTACACAGAACAATGATTGACAGAAATCTGTTCAGAATTATGCACAGGATCTTACTAACAGAGCTGGGATGGCCACACACACACATTGCTATTGTAGCATCATGTCATCCTAGTGACATGGGAGCTTGGGAGCTCGACCACCCACAGGAGACAGCGCGCAACCACTGGGAAATTAATGCGCCGTTCGGATGGTTAAAATGCTTTGTAACATGTGCACTGCACAGAATGCATGACGTGCGGTCTTATACCACACGTAATTCTGAAGGGATGTCTGTCATTCAGTGTTGATTTCGTCGACTAAAACTATGACGAAAAATTTTCGTCGACTACCTTTTTTCACTGACGAAAACTAAATAGAAACTAAATAAAAACTAAGCTATGATGACTAAAACTAGGACTAAATATATTGACAATTTTGTCAACAAATAAAAACTAGACTAAAATGTCACGGTAGAGACTAGTGGAGAAGAGATCCAGTAGAACAAAAAGTAATTTTATGTTTGGTGTTGCACTTTGAAAATAGCAGATCTACAAGCTCACAACGCGTCGCAGCTTGTAGATCGGCTATTTTGAGAGTTCAACCAAGGGTGTAAAATCTGCCATTACGACGCCATCAAGGCCCGCCAAAAATGTTTTGTCGACAAAATCAACTGTACATTTAGTCGACTAAAATATTATGATATTTAGTCGAATAAAACTAGACTAAAACTAAAACATTTCAGATGACTAAAATATGACTAAAACTAAATCACATTTTATTCAAACGACTGCAACTAAAACTAAATCAAGAATTTGCTGCCAAAATTAACACTGCTGTCATTCACAAGTTCTCTCTGAAATGTTCAAAGTCTGATTATTAATTCCTTGTGCCAGTTGTTATCATCAACCAATAATTCTCTCGCTTTCTGTTTCTCTTTCATGCTCTCCGTCTCTCTCTGCCTCTAAAAGCCACACAGAGAGAGAGAAAGTTAATGCTCACAGTAAATACTGTAGCCCCTTCAGGGATTAAAACATTGGTGCATGCGTCGCACAGCTGTTTGTGGTGCTGGGTGCACAGATAGACTATGCGAACATGTAGAAAGAAAGAAAAAAAGCAGATGCGCTCCCTCTGGATAAGTTTTGTTTAGGCAGTGGGTTCTCAGCGATAAATACGACTAGGTTCAAATAACATTAAAGTGGAAAAAACAGCCCTCCAAATTGAAAACACTTGGGGAATTTCAGCCTCAGCCTTCCTCAGAGCAGTGATACAAGCAGATATGAGCAGACTTGTTATACAATAACCAAAACCCATCAACACTGCTGCTGTGTAACTGGAAGACCCAACACACTGCATTGTCAAGTCCTACTGAATACACTTCTAAACTCAGCATTTTCTACCAAAGGAAAAAGTGTTCCATAAACAAGAGTTTATGTAAAAGAGAGTTACAGTTTTGGAAAATCTTTCAAGAAAACAAAGCCAAGAATGAATTCTGCCTCTTCCAATCTTTGTTATGTGCCTGGTACTCAGGAGCTACAGTAGCTGCTGTTGCAGCTACGTGCTTTAGCGATTTAGAGAATAACACCTGTCCCTGCCTCTCCCTAAATAAGCGGTTCTGCACGTACAGTAGGGTCTGGGCTGGGGTCCCCCAGGACACTAACTCAGAGAGTGTATAAATAAGAACAAATGGACAGTTACGGGGTCCATTTGTACACTCTCAGAGTTACATTAACACTGAGGATTTGACAGCGTAGATTGGGGTTACAGAGATAAAAAGCTTACATAATGGCAGTCAGTGGCCTAATGACCATCAAACTGGGGGTCCTTCAATTTCAACTGAGAATCACTGCCCTACATGAGAATCCTCCAGAGCCTTGGTGTGTTGTGAACCTACCCTCTATCTTGACGCTCTGGGGCACCACCTCGAAGCGCACCACCCTGTAGTTGTGGTCGTCTCCTTCTTCCAGCTTCTCCTTGTGGTAGTACAGGATGAACGACAGGTGGTTGTGCAGGTAGAACTGAGCAGAGGACAAACATGAGATCAGAAAACTTCATGTGGACAAAGCTGCTGCCGCTGGACGACAACTGGACTAAATAAAGTAAAACAGATACTGTTCCAGTAATTTGTCTCGTTAGGTTTAAGAAATTACCAGAATTCTCTGGAATTTATAGTATAAGCTTAAGAAATGTGTTATTTTTCTGCTTGATAAAATGGCACACAAAGGTCAAAAGAAAAAAAGCTTTCTGTAAATATAAGCCAAACACTGTTGATATCTACCCCCTGGGTACAAAAGTAATTATTGAGGCGCGCGACCCAAGACAACGGCAACAATGGCTGTATTGGTGTGAATATAACGTGTAAAAAAAAAAGCTCCGAAGTGCGAATGCTTCGAATTTTTCAAATTATTCGAATTATTCGAATCAACGGTGGATTTTAAAGGGAATATTCGAATGCCATTTTTGGCACATTTTGACAGGCCTAATACATAGATTTGGTGCATTTATTGTAAGATAAAGCATTCAAATACGAATGGGTTTATGGAGGAAGATTGACAACGGTACTACTACCCCACCACCCAGGTACCTTGTTGTTGTCTGCAAAGCCCAGTCTGTAACCATGTTCAAACTGGACATCCCGCGCCGCGTCCTTCTTCTGCTCCTCCTCCACCGCGGCCTCTCTGTTGGGGTAAAACTCCAGCCGCGTGGCCACCGGCAGGTTGTCTGCAATGCTGAGCAACACAGAACAAACCCTCAGTTAGGGCTGTCACCATTACACATTTAAGTTGACGATTAATTGTCACACAAATAATTGTGATTAGATGATTTAATTGTGCTTTTGGCATTGAACTTTGGAACATACAAATACAAATGTAACTTTATAATCACAGATGACAAATAACTAAAATATACAAATATATTACTGACACATTTAATAATGTTACACTTATAAAAGTAAGCTGATCTACAAGCTTACAACTCGTGACGTGTTGTACCAAAATTACAGGTCTAGATGCTCACAACATATGCTGTGCTGTAGCACAAGCCGGTAAATGTATTATCTGTGCGTGAAACCGGTGTGCAAACAATTGTAAATCAGGGTTAAGATAACCAAGCCCAACTTCAAGTCAGCTGGACTATTGTAACGCCTTATCTACTGGTCTCCCCAAGAAATCCTTACAGAGACAGCTAGAACCAGAAGACGTGAGCAAATCACCCCAGTCTTTACATGGGCCCTGTTTCATTTAGTCGACTTGGAAATTGCTTCTTGTTTTTAAAGCACTACGTGGTATGGGCCCAGCCTATCTCATGGACTCATTAAAAGTATATAGGCCCCCGAGAGTACTTAGATCTTCTTCGGCAGGTCTATTAGAGATTACAGTAAATGCCCAGAGGAAAATTGGTGATTCATCACATACCTAATCAGTGGAAAACATAACCTCGTGTACTCAGGGGGGCAAGCACAGACAACATCTTTAAGCATCAACTGAAAATCCACCTTTTTAACTGAGCTTTTAAAGGGGAGAACCACCCTTTTTCAACATTGAACTGTGTCATTAATATACCTTTGAGTTGTTTATGTGGAAATAAGACAAAAGTCCCCCCCTTCGGTGTTGCCTTGAACTGGACGATTGCTTGGGCGGTTTGGCTTGCAAAGTACACCATGATGACATCATCACGGTGTACTTTGCAAGCCAAAAAAGACAAAAGAGATTTATTGCTCAGCAGTCTGCATCTAAATGTTGCTGCTCTGTTTTGTTAATCTTCTTTTTTTCATATTGTTTTTTATTTGTTTACCTTTTGTATAATGTTTTTCATCCGTGTAGATTTTTGCTGTATTGTAATGTACAGCACTTTGAGCTGCATTCACACATACACATATATACCAGTAAGACTCCCTAATCGGGAGATAAGCGACCGTAGGTCGCTTATCTCCACAAATAGGGCAAAAAATTGTTTTTCCTAAATCTTCCTGATCCATGTTGATGACATGAGTGTAGACATGCTGTGTCGTGATTTTCGGGCAAAATCTGTAGGAGTTACGGCATTTTATGTGAGCTGCAGGTGGAGGGGGTCCTCCACTGGGGGCGCCACCACTTTTGCATCCGTTCTGGAGCACCAGGAGTGGGTGGTCCCCAGGAATTCCCCGTGAGCAGCCCCGTTGGGGTGGTCATTTTTGCACATTTGGTCATTTTTTACACCTGGGGGTCCCCCAGGGTCCTGGGGGTCCCTGGAGCTCCGGGGGTCCTTGGAGGTTGTAGTTTGACAGGTAAGGAGTGTGTGTGCAAAATGTCGCATGGATGGGGGCAACGGTTGTGCAGATAGGAGCAGGGCAAAATTAGACCTGGGGGTCCCCCAGGGACCTGGGGGTCCCTGGAGCTGCGGGGGTCCTTGGAGGTAGTAGTTTGGCAGGTCAGGAGTGTGTGTGCAAGATTTGGCGTGGATGGGGGCAACGGTTGTGGAGATATGAGCAGGGCAAAAGTGTGACGTGTGACTGACGGACTGACGCACGGACAGCCGGTGGAGGTTTTGATAGTAAATGCGACCTACGGTCGCAACTATATATTTTGTTTTTGTGAACATTTTTAATTCAGATGGCGGTCTGCAGCCTGTCTGTCACAAAATCATTGTTTATAATGAGTCCGTAGGATCCCTTCAGAAAGGAAGAGTAATGAGGAGGAGACTCTTACAGGTAGGGATGTGAAAGAAAATCGAATGTGTGTGTGTGTGTCTGTGTCGGGGACGAGTGAATGTCTGTGTTGCATGCATGGATCGCAGATTCGCATGCATGCGGCACTGGTCAGGTCCGCGGACTACTGGTTGAGAAACACTGCTAGTCTGTTCGTGTGCACGCGTCATAGCAGTGCGCGCTGACTGGATGTGTTTTGTTTACCTCCTGCCTTTGCATGCATGCTTGACACGAAAGCTCGCTTATTTAATGGCAACGTCGCCTCGTGTGCAGGGATTTTGTCAAGATTGACAATAAAACACAACACAAAATAAATACACTACTCGCCGTTAATGCGACACACCCGTGGACACGGTCGGGGAGGGAGAGTGAGCCAGCGAGGCAGACCAAACAAAGTTCCACATTTGATACACTGGGTGCCAGCCAGAGCGCTCCCACTACGGAACGGTTCCATGGACTTTATCACTCCGCTTCTAGTCTATAGAGAACAGACTCCATGCCAACGCAAGGAAGAGCAATTGTTTATTATAATTATTATTAGGGCTTTGATGCAAGTTCTGGTGGGTGCTGTTGCAAGTTGTGTTGCTTAAAGTAATGCGCCGTTGTGGTCTCCTCTCAGCTGCAGCTTAGCGGGGGGGGGGGGGGGGGGAAGTGAAAAACATCCCTACTTACAGGTGTACATAATACTCCTCCTGGATTCGCTCGGCCACTAGCTTGCTGTCCTCCACGTTCAGCTTTTTCTTCTCACACACCACCTCACATTTCTTCTCCTGGTTCATGAAGACATTGTAGTAGGTGTTCACGATACGGTCCCCACGTAGCACTTCACCTGTGTGGACAAACAGCCAGAGGAATAAAGGGAAGCATGCATGTGCAAATTAGGAATGAGCAATAGAATATTGTACATGATAATACAGGTATACATACCTGACAATACTTTGAAGTGTCATGATAATGTAATGTATCAATGATCAATGACGTGACCATTTTATAGGAAATGTAACAGGAAAATGAATGTGGATTTATGCAGAGGTACATCCTGGATTATTTATTTCCATGGTTGGAAATACGTTTGAGTTTCTTCTGGTCTTTGATGGAATTAGCTATTCAGTAAAGACTGTGAAGATTTCTCTTCAAGAAGAGTTGCACTGGGGAGGATATTGTGTTCCTTTGAATGCGTAACGAGACATCCTCCCGGTGAAACTCCTCACTGTCAGGTGAAAAGAAGTGGCTGACAACGTCATGCGTATCGGAGGAGACAAGTCTACACCCTCACAGAGACAATATGGGGGAATTGACATAACGTAAACTAAATTGGGAGAGGATTGAACATGATAAATGTAATAATAAGAAGGGGGGTATCATGTCAGCTGACACATCAACAGCCTGAGCACTGGGGAGACTGGCTGTGAGGAGGTGCTTACCCAGATTCTCTGCCTTGTAGACGACAGACTTTGGCTGGCAGAAAGGCAGGGAGTAGTATTCATAAGGGAGCTGGGTTCGGGAGCTTGTTAGCTTCACTGCCTGGTGGGGAAAAATAAAGACCCAAACACAGTAAAACAGGGGTCTTCAACGATTTCAGGCCAAACAAGGACCCCTTAGCTGAGAGAGATGAAGCAAACAGGGGTCTTCAACGTTTTCAGGTCAAACAAGGACCCCTTAGCTGAGAGAGATGAAGCAGGGACCCCCACTACCCTTTCAGAGATTCCATATAGTTTCATTGTTTGACAGCACAATTATCAGTGTATTTTGTCAAGTAAATTTGTGTTTTCCAGATATTTAACCACTTGAACCATCAATACTTAATACATTAGATCATTCTCTCTGTACTTAGTCTGCTCTTTTTCCCCTCTACACCAAACCTCTTTACCAAAAATAGACGATCTACAAGCTCACAACACCTCGCAGCGTGAGGCGTTGTGAGCTTGTATATCTGCTTTTTTTGGCCAAAGTTCTCAGAATAAGGACACAAGGGTTCAAGTGGTTAATATAAAAAAAGGAGGAAAAAGGTTTCTATCACACAAAGACTTGGAGGACACCCTGTAGTAACGCTGAGGACCCCCTAGGGGTCCCGGACCCCCTGTTGAAGACCCCTGCTGTAAAACCCTGACAGTCAATTTAACTCGCAAGTTGTTCCATAATAACATTTCTAAATCTAAATTGATAAATTACAACTGAGTCTACGTTGACTGCCTACATTGAAGTTTGTATGTTATTTAATATAAATCTTTGCCAAAACAAGTTGTCCAGTAGTAATAATCACCCACACAGTATCCACTCTCTAACAAGGCAATCCCAATAATTAAGCACAGAGTATTTGAAGCACTTTATCTGAGAAATGTATTGAACGACAGACTGTCACAACAGTGCAACGTCAACCCCTGAATCTTGCCACATGGTAGAAACAAGGAACTTAACAACACTAGTTCTTACCCAAGCAACTAACAGATAAAGGGCCTAGGAATGTCCAAAATGAAGGGAATTAGGAGGCCTAAAAGCCTCATTAAAGGGCAACATTACTGATTTGTAGCTTGATTCCTATTGTTCTAGCTATTGACTTGACTGTGATGACACATCCTATTATGTTCTGTGAATCTGTGTCATGAGGGCAAAGACTATGCCTGACTAAGTTGTTTCAAGGGTAACCGGTAGAGTCGCCGGAAAACATACTCGCTGAGACTTTTATTCTTGTATTTGTTTTACTGAGAATAAGGCTAGGTATAACTTTATGATTAAGCATATCTTTCTGAGGTTAGGATTATGAATAGGGTTAGGTTTTGGCACTGTTTTACTGAGGTTACGGTTAGGAATATTCAATAAGGTTAGGTTTAACCACATAGTTTACAGAGGTATATAAGGATATTAAGGATCTCAAAGGAAAATAATAAATAAGCCATGCCTTACCCGAGTTTCCTTTTAGTTGACATAGTATCAGTGAACTGTACTGTCATGAAACTGTACCTTTTCCTATCCAAAACTTCTAATAAATACCTCAATTAATCAATCAAAAGGCATAAATCATCAGCCCAGGCAAGTGTGTTTTCCGGCGACTCTTCTGGTATTCGTTTCAAGCATCATATGTAATTCTGAATGTATACATTAGGAACAGTGTTTGTTGGAACAGTGTATAGTTTTTGATGTTACCTTGATTTCTACTAGGTCATTTTCATGGAAATTCTGGGGAGCAACTCCAGGTACATAGAAGGGCCGCACCGCAGGCAATATGGACATCAGCAGCAAGGCCCACCACGTCTCCTATAGCACGCATGCGCACACACACACAACCGCGCGCGCCACACACACACACACACACACACACACACACACACACACACACACACACACACACACACACACACACACACACACACACACACACACACACACACACACACACACACACACACACACACACACACACACAAAACCATGACCGTTTATAAAACACATTAGTAAAAGATAAGATATTTATGTTGTCTAATTGAACTAAACCATGTCAGTACATGAACTGCTAAATTAGAAGATATCCTCCTTATGGCAATCCCAGTGACACTAAACTAATCCAGCAGCATTACACCAGTCGTTACACAAAACACGCCCTCGACTCACTTTAGAAAAGAGTTCAAATGCCCGACAGCAGAAGAAACATGATACCATGTTACTTTAAACTAGTTCCCCTTGTGATATAAGTTCTCTAATCCACACTGCCAGGTAGGAGCTACTCTATGACAGCTCTATTCTAAGAGTATACACATACTGTAGGTTCCTGTCAGTTTTGTAGCTGTAAACTTAACACAACAGTATTTTATGGGGATTCTATGGGGATATATCCCCATATCCCCTTTACTGCATGACAGTTTGTTATGTTGTACTTACTATAATATCTAATTAGCTTAAGTAACAAGGCTTTAGAAGGCGTAAATCATGAACAATAAATTCAATAGCTTTAACTGAACAACACTCTTCTGATTCATTTACATTTATGAAATATTGTGATTCAATTGATTTGAACTTTTGCTCAACTTGGTCAAACCCAATGACAACTAGCCGCCTGAATGCTTAACTAATGTGGTTGAGTCACTACACTACACTGTATGTGTGTGTGTGTGTGTGGATGTACTCTTTGAATAGCACAATCATGAGTCTTACCAGTTCTAAAAGCATTTAGAGCATACTTCCCAAGACACATACAATCCTATGCATTGATTGCCTCTAATACAATTTACAGGGTTGAATGTATGAATACCAATCCCATTCAATGAGTATGGATTTGAACATAAACACAGTAAAACATCCAGTTTTCATTTCTCCATTTGTAACTCTTGAGTGTGTACAAATGGAACCAAATTGACAGAAAAGTGTCCATTTGGTTTCTTCTTTCGTACACTCTGAGTTTAATTGACACTGATGATTTGACTGACACATATCAACAGTACTTGAAGATGAGGAGAACAAGACAAGAAAAAGTTGCACAGAACTTGCCTCTGGGTACACAAGAGTCTTGCTAACGTAAACAACTAAAGAAACATTTGATCAGACAACACTTTCACGTTCTGATTCCATCATGTACGTTAGGTCGCCCTGTCACCGAGGCATCATGTCATCGTCATATTCCCATCATCTCCGACACTGTTATTAACACGGCCTTAAACTTATGTTAGTTTGCATGATGGATTGCTATTAGCTAGAGAAGCCTGGAACTAAAGTTTCTCTATGTCCACTAACTCATTGGGAGAGTTTGAGGGGGTTCAGTCCAGGGGACCCCCAGCTAAATGATAGTTAGGAACCAAATGGGTATGTGTGGGTATGTAACTCAGAGTGTACAAATGGAACCAAATGGACCCGTTACACTATCAGAGTTAAGTTAACATTGATTTTAACATTTACATTAACATTTGTTGTGATTAATTGGGGTCTCAGAGATAGAAATGCCATTAAATGGTGGTCCGTAGCCCTAATGCATGTCAAACTGGGGGGACCCTTGAAATTAAAATGGTTGGGAATCACTGCTAGAGCCCTAAAGATCTTCTCTTATATGGGGGTCCCTGGCATATATTTTCAAATGGGGGGTCCGCGGGCTAATACGTGTCAATTTGGGGGTCATACATGAAAAAGTTTGAGAGCCACTGCACTAACTTTTTCAGTCTACGACCCCCACGAACACACCAGTCCAGAACGAGGGCTATTTGTTTCCTATCATGTTATGGTCACATAGCAGGTAAACAAACCAACACAAAAACAAGACGATCTGTTCAGCTGATGCAGTGGTTCTCAAAAGTGGATTCCAGGGACTCTTGTGGGTTCTTTTAGGGGGATCTAAATTGACCCATACAAGTCTGTAACTCTGACAGTGTACAAATGGAACCAAATGGACCCTCCCGGGTCCATTTGGTTCCATTTGTACACTGTCAGAGTTAAGGGGAGACCTTGAAATGTGAAAGTTTGAGAAACACTGAGCTGATGGATAAACAGCTAGCGTGCTAACTTTAGCTGGTTAGCAACATCGCTGACAACATCCACATCAAACTGTCATTTTTACAGAGGCAGCGGTAGTGTGCGCGCGGCTTAACGTGGAGGTAAATCCTCCGGCTAGAGTTGGAACATGTTTTTGAATTGTCACGAGTGTAAACGCAGTGTGTGTGGAAGAGTATCGGGGAGAAAAGGCTTTCAGGGAAGATTTCTCTTTTCCACTTACCATAGCCGCGGCCGCCATCTTGAATACACGTGTCATACGTGACGTGAGGGGAAGTGCCCTGGTTTCTGTCCAGAAGCCAATAATCCTCTTTAATCATAATAATAACAACAAATTAATATGATTATTTTATAATGATTATGTTTGATTATTATTATGAGGTTGTTGCTATTGCCAAGGTATTACTATTGTTGTATTATCATTGTTGTTATGGTGATGTCAGAGATTCTGTGCATTGTTGCATTCGTAGATTTATCATCACTATTTTGTAGCCATAATAAATCATTACACCTGTAGAGGTCGCTTTCGGACGTTGAGACGTAACGTCCGAATATTAGCGATCTCTACAGGTGTTATGATTATGGCTAACTAGTAGCAGTAGTAGGCCTAGTATATTAAAATGAAAATGTTTCCGCATTTAATTAAAATCAATTGAGAAAATTAATTCACGAATACATAAGGCTCTTAGCCTATGAAGCCGGTCGATTTCATTTGCAAATCGCGGAGTTCGTCAGTCAACAGTCTGGCCACGCGAGACTACGTCAGAGCCTATCAGCGTCGCGGCTGGCTCTGACGTAACAGCAGAAGCCAATCAGAAGCCAAGCGCGCGCTTCGCTCAACACATTTCGAAAGTAAACAACGGTACAGGCTATATAAGCGTTCCCCACCGTGTTTCCAGCGCACACTTATGTCAGAAAGAGAAAGAGACCAGTTCAGCAGAGAGCGAGCTCACAGAACGGAACCAACCAACCGTCAACTGCGTACAGTTGTGTCTTCTTCTGAGATAAACATTCAAAGTGACCAGTCGTTTGTTGACGAACAACTTCTTCTCTTCATGGATACTAGTGCTAGAAACGGAGCGGTTGCAGGAGAAACAACGGGAAACGTCTCGTTTCAGATGCAGCACTTCACAGCAGCAGCAGGGATGGAGGTCTTGGAAGACGACACCAGACAACTGATCAGCCGTCTACTCATGGACTTTGCAGGTGTGTCGTCCTCTGGGCGTGTCGTCTGCTGCTTGAGCAGACGTCAAACCGAGGCTCATTCGACTATGAAGCGAGTTGTGGAGGGCCTCCTTGAAAAACACCAATACCTGCACAACGGTATCATCAGCAAACTCAAGTTGGACGAACGAGGAGATGACATGAGCTTCATGGGTTCAGTGGCAAGAAGCATCTTCAGTGATGGCACCACAAACTGGGGTCGCGTTGCCAGCCTGGTGGCCTTCGGGGCAGTCGTCTGCCAGCACCTGAAGGAGGAGGACAGGGAGCAGTCCGTTGGATTGGTGGCGCAGGAGATCTCCACGTGCCTCCTAACCAACCAACGGGAATGGCTGGTCAAGAACAATTCGTGGGATGGTTTTGTGGAGTTCTTCCGAGTGTCGGACCCAGAGTCCACAGTGAGGAGCATGCTGCTGATGGCAGTGGCTGGGTTCGCTGGCATTGGGTTGGTCCTGCGCGGCCTGGTCCTGTTCACCAGGTGAGTGTGCTGTTGGACTCGAGAGACTGTTTCACCCTGACCAAAAATAATGTAACATTTGAGGACTTAAATGTTGATATGAGATATTTGATATACTGTATATATTATGATATTATGTTATAGATATATTAACCTAATTTAAGACCTGGACAAGATTTTACAAATACCTTCTAAATCAGTTGTTCTCACAATTACAACATTTTTCAAAACTGTTTTAAAAGGTAGATGTGTTCCCAGTTTGAATGTGTAAATTATGTTATATTTTAACCCATTTACCACCCAGACCGGATTTGTAAAATCTACAAATACCTTTTTAAAAACGTTTAAAAAAATTGTTTACATTTCTTTCCAGGTTTCAGCTTGTTAGAGTAATATTTAGATTTTCTTTGTGTACAGTAATTCCCCCTCCTTCTTTTGGGAAATTTGCATTAATGGCACTTTCATCATCCAACTCAACCTCTTTATTTAATGTCGGCTACAATATTTTATTTTTCTAAGAATGTGTCTACTCTTTGCACTTCTAAGGTTGTATGTTCTAGGCCTGTATTGTTGTACTGTACATATTTGTTTTCTAATAAATCTATGAAAAATGCAAAATGTGTCTCTTCACTGTATTTCTTCTAAAGTTGTAGGTCATGTTCTAGGCCTGAATTCCTGACTCTACTGTATGTTAATTCCACACAGGCATTAACCCATTAAGACCTAACAGTTTTCAGAAAAACTAATCAGTGTTGCAATGCATATATTCAGAGATTTGTACATTCTTGTGCAAAAGATTATAAAAAATGAGCAGATCTACAAGCTGGGTTTAAAACTATTCTCAATAGCTGGGTTTACATGGACACCTTTCTTCCAATCCGATTAAAATGAACCTGATTGGTTTTGTTGAGATCAAGCCGATCTGGTGTTTGATCTGTGTTAAACATGCAGACATGTAAAAGAACGTAATTTATGTTGAACAACTCACTTAAAATTATATCATAACTTGGTTTGCCTAAAGGAGTCATTATGACCACTGGGTGCACTTGAGAGTTGAGCAACTGGTAAAAAGAACGTCTGTATGAACAACTGTATGCTTCAGAATATAAAGCAAATGAGCAAAATCCAACTGTGCCTCATAGTAAAAAGGAATGATATTCTTTATTTCCCAGCAGTTTGTCCAGAATCCACTCACACATATACAGGCAACGAGGGACATGGAAGCACCCTAATGAGTTAACAACAGAATAACAGTTCTATAGTTACGTGAAAACAAAGTGCTTGAAAGTGTTTAAAAAACAACTGCTTTCTCTATAAGTAGATATCGTTTGTTGTGATTTATCACTATATAAAATTAAAATGAGTGTCTTCCATATCTTACCTTTGAAAGGGCCTACTTTAAAATCAAGTGCCACTTTCCCTTCTTGCGTCAGATAGCCGAACCACTCACCATTTACAGTGTCAGGAAACTGCATGATCAGATAAATACAGTATTAGACATATTGTGGCTACATTTTTCAACATAGGGTAAAACCAGTTAAAAAACAAACGTTTTTAATGTCATCAGTCAGAGTTGCAAGTGACTTACGTGGCTAAAAGTGTAGTTGTAAACTTGAGAGAATGTCTCCAGCAGAGCAGAGTTCTGGGTTTTGCTGTAGGCCATCAGAAAGGCAACAAGGGCTTCACAGTGGGGCCACCATAGCTTCATATTCCACTCCAACTAATCACAGACAAAAATACGGACAAAATGTTCACTTTAAAAGCATTGTAATCCTCCCTCTTTTTTTCTTGCTTAAAATATACATAAAGATTACCTGTGTAGATAACTGAATGATTGTACCTGTGTGGGGCAGTAACCATCTGCATCTAGGAAGTAGAAGAGGCCACCATGCTCCTGATCCCAACCATCCTGATAAGGCAGCTCTATGAATTTGATGATTGCCGTCTGCTGGAGGTCCTACACTTTCCTGGAAGAAAAGTAATGTTTGAAGTTATGTTGTTTATGAGATTGTGATTTGGCCACCTGGATTCTGCAGTCGCCCCTGGCAACCAGGCAGCTCTTCCCCCTCCAATGAGACGCTTTCCAAAATAGAGGTCCCTCCTCTCTGATCAGGGTTAAAAGAAAGAACAGGCTACTATTCCATCCTTATCCAGACATATTTTTTTCTGTTTTTCTGGAAAATGTATTACTCAGCCTCTGTAACAGGTAGAAACGAAATTCCTAGAAACTATTTGATAGCTTACACTTTTGGCTTTCATATATATATACCTGTGTGTGTGTGTGTATATATATATATGTATATAAATATATATATATATATATATTTTACTGTACTGTAATACACAAAAACACTTTTATGTGTACACGTCCATAATATTATAGATATGTTAGTCAGGTATATTCGTCTGCAATCATGAAAAGAGCAGAACCAGTAATCAAATACAAGTACTTCAAACATATTAATCACTTAAAGGACAACTTTGTTTTTTTACAACAAGGGTTCATATTTTAGATTGTAATTATAGAAAAGAAAAGATGAGTGTTAAAATGTTTTCATTTACTGCTTTCTATTGTTTTAGCGATTTTAGTATTTTGATTTCAGTATAGGTGGGGGCATGCGTACAAGTGGCTAATTATGACTTTTTAGACACAATAAGGGGGCGTTCACACCAGGGTTATTTGGTCCGCTTAAAAGGGACCATGGTCCTCTTTCTCCTTTGGTCCGCTGGTGTGAACGTGCAAAGGGACCATGGTCCCTTTGTTTGGTCCGGACCATGGTCCTCTTGAAAAGGCAGGACTCGGTCCGCTTCCAAAAGGACCATGGCAATTTCTTTGTTACCATTTACACCAGCCCCTACAAGTCACATCTGCCAAAGATTGCGGTGCATCTTGTGAATGGGCTTGTGTCTAAAAATACATATTTAGCCACTTGCATGCTTGCCCTCAGGTTGGGGGCATGCAGAATTGTTAAAATCACTAAAATGATAGAAAGAAGTGATTGAAAACATTGGCCACCTGGATTCTCCAGTTCTAATGACTATCTAAAATATGAACCCTTGTTGTAAAAAGCTGTCCTTTAAGCCATATTTTATACTGTGGTCCTGTGAAAATAGCAGATCTACAAGCTCACAATGCATTAACGTTGTGAGCTTGTAATATCTCTATCCTATACACGATAGGGATAGGTCAAAGTGTAATGCAACACCAGCGGTCATGTTTCTGTTACCTGCACATGCTGCAGGATCTGCTCGACACACCATAGCCGGGGACCCAGTCCCTCAAAATGGGAGGGGACCTGTGATGTTCTGCCGCACTTTTTATTTCTGTTTTATCTATTAGTTTGGTCATTAAGGTCCACAGAATAAGAGGTCTGCTCTGCCGGAAACATCACAAAAAAAAGAAGTTATGGCCATTTGTATATTCACTGTCCCGACCCATTGACTCCACTACACAGGAAAAGATATATATAAAAAAAGAAAATATCTGCTTTAAGTATTATGTGAGGGGTCAAACGGGGGGGGGGGGGGGGGGGGGGGGTCATGATTCTGAATCCATTGCAAGCATTAGTTTTGCATGAAAAACATTCCTTGGGTTAGAAAACAGACCAACAAAACTGTGAAAAGTGATGAGTCATCACTTTTCAGTTTTCTTGGTGCGTTGCTCTTCTGCAGTTTAGTAGTGGAACACATCCATACAGCAAATTACAACGATGCTCTTATCTGGCTTCCATTCAACTACAATCTTGCAACGGTCTTGAAAATGGTCATCCGACAACAACGCAGACTTGGTCGTTGTTGTTACTGAACGACCACATGCAGCGATATCAACGTGTTGTCTGGAAAACTTCTTCTAATGGCCCAAGCGCGTGCCACCAAAACTGTGGGAGGAGTAGCACGGCAAAAACATGCTACTATTGTTTGGTTGCCCTGCAGGCAATTTTATGTTTTCAGAGAATATTTCATTCATGAAAAAGAAGGAAAGAAAAATCTATTGCAAAATTAATATTATTAGTTTGTTTTAGTTTTATTGGTACAAAACATACAAACAAGAATAAAGTGAAATACCCATCGACGTTCTTCTGACATTCATTTAACAGTGCAGTACAATAAATTGCAATGCCATAAGCTACAGTACACTCATGAATCATCTATGTAAAATACATTCACCAGAGGTCTGGAGTACCAAAAAATATCATCTGATTTTGTTTTTATAGATTTAGGAAAAGAAAAAAGAAAGAAATGGAAATGAAAGAGAAGAAGAGGAGAACCAAGGCCAAAAATAAATTAAAATTAAAATAACAGAAAATATCAGAAGGCCAAAACTCATCATATACTTGCTATATAATTAAATATCCATACACTTAAAGGTAAAATAGCCCGCATGAGAAGATAGCTAAAAGAAATCCCTGCAACCTCTCATCAAAAACCTTCAGACAAAATCAGGCCTCTACACTGTATATTGAAAATTAAATATAGAAAACTTAAATATATTCAAAGTGTTAATAAAACAGGTACAACAAAAGGCACAACGAGGGAATATCGTCAAGATAACAGTGCATGAAAATCCAGAGGTGTTGTACAAATAGAAGAAAAATGCATGTTAAAAATAAGTACTGTACCTTTTTATAGTGAAAATATACTGGATAGTGAAACCTTTAACAAAACAAAAAAAATAAAGAAAGCATATGTTTCCTTTCAGAAAGCAAAAGGCTGTACATTTCTGGAATCGGGACAAAGGCAGCTTTGCTTGCTGAATCGTTGATAATGAAACCATCTGAACGGGCCAAGATGGGGCACACATTTCCAACACAACCCATTTGAATCCTGGTAATTCCTTTTCCTTTGGTGGATGCACAATGTGTGCCAGAGCGTAACGGAAAATCCACTCGTGTCCGTCTGGCTGCTCTCTGACGACCTGTATATTTACATGTCCATGGATGTGGATGTGTATCGGAGCATCTCTGTGCAACAACGGCTTTGTGCAAGATTGTGCGTTCAAAACAATGCGATGCTGAGTATCTGCCTGCAGTTCTGTGTACATTATTGCCATGTCTGTTTGAGAGAGAAAGGGGGAAAGGAGATACAGAGATAGAGAGTTGTGGGGTGCATGTAGGGCTGTCACGATCATGACATTTTAATTGATGATTAATAAATACAAAATATCTTCTGTTTGCCGTTTTTTAACAAACATTGCACAGGGCAGATATAATAACTTAGATATGAAAAGAAATGACTGGCAACAACCATCAAATCAATAAATAATATACTATGGGCAATAGGCAGGACAGGATTTTCATGGAGACCATGAAGGCAATGGCTGCCAGAGCCCCTCTGTTTGGCCTTATGCCCTTCAAATGCCACGAGGCCAGAGTGGCATTGATGCCACTGTGGCCCAGGATCCCAGCTCATTTCATTTTTTCTCCTTTGCTGCTTTCCTGTCAATATGTTTGTCTTGTTGAGATTCTGAATTCTGAAATAGAAAGCTGTATTTCTTTATTTCACTGATAGGTATCTACAGTATGTATTTAAAATGAAATCATCCTTAACCTTTAAACTCAGGCCTTTGTAACTTTCCAAAAAATAAATAAATGATAAAACCAAAGGCCAAGTGACCTTGCCCCTAAAACGATTAATGCCAGGCCTAGCAATAGGCAATTTTTAATCATTTTATACTTTCAGTTATTATTTGTATTGTGTAATGTACATAGCCGAACTACAAGCGCATTGCGAGGCGTTGTGAGCTTGCTTCTTTTAATATATGAAACATTAATTCATACAAATGAATGGAAACGATTCTGACGATTATGCAACAATAATTGTGATTATCAAAAATAATTTAAATCAGCCGATTTTGTAATAATTGTGACAGGCACTATGCATGTCAATCTGTGTCCTATGTTATGAACCCATTATGAATTATTGAACGCCACAGTGCTGTAAAATAAATACTTTGATGTGCCTAGGTGTGTTAATGTTAATGTTGACATCTCATGGCTGTTGCTGGTACTGGCTCTCTGTGGCCGTGTAGAAATCTTCCAGGACACTCTGCAGGTATTCAAAGGTGGGCCGGTCCTCGGGTTTGTTCTTCCAACATTCCATCATGATGTTGTAGAGCTCCTGGGGACAGCATTCCAGCTTCTGCATGCGGTACCCTTTCTCCAGCGCACGTATCACCTCTGGGTTGGTCATCCCTGGAGAGAGGAACACATTACTGGGTAAGCTGGATGTTCCTTACAAGTTGTGCAAGTTAACCCATTTAGAACGGGTACACATTATTGTGTATCATTATTTTATGCTTTAACTGAGTGCCGCGCTGCTAGCTTGTAGATCTGCTATTTTTGAAAAATCGTGAAAATTTGAATTTTGACCCAATTCTATAAGTGTCTTCTGAATCCTTCTAAGGTTTTTTGAAAAACCTTATATGTTTCTATGTCAGCAATCTGGCTAGCCATCGTCAAAGAAAAGGTCCTTTTCACTTAAATGGAGAAAAAGTCTGTTCTTGAGAGACTACTATGTCAGTGGTTCTCAAACCTTTTCATGTGAAGGACCCCCAAACTGATATTTATTTGGCCACATTTAGTTCCAGGGACCCCCCAGAAGCAACATTTGAGTTACAAACGTTTGCTTTAAAAATACATATATTCAAAGATTTGCACACATTTTCACGACTTTTTCAAAAATAGCAGATCTACAAGCTTGCAGCGGGGCACTCGGTGCCGCGCTGTGAGCTTGTACAGTATATCTGCTATTTTTCAATAGCTAAAGCATTCAATAATCCAAGCCTAAATGAGTCTAACTATTGGCTTTGTAACCAGAGCAATTGACATTACTTTTGGTTGGCAAACCATTTCAAGTGATTCTGGGAAAGTTCTGCTCTAACAGTACAGTGGATGCAGATAGGACATAGAGGAAGACCAGATCCAAAAGCAAGACATTAAGATTTAATTAACATTTTATAAAACATAACAAAACACATAGAAAACCTACAATGTCACAATATCATCCATTTTCTGTGGTTGTGTGATGAGTTCACATGGCTGTGAGCATGCCCCCAAAAAGTTTAACTTTAGGCATAAGGGTTAAGGCAAGATATGGCCCAATGACTTTTCAACTTTATTCTGATGTGATATTGAACTGTGCATTGTCCTGACCTGGGTATGGCGTGCGTCCATAGCTGATAATCTCAGTCAGCAGGATGCCAAAGGACCACACGTCTGATTTAATGCTGAAGGAGCCGTAGTTGATGGCCTCAGGGGCGGTCCACTTAATGGGGAACTTGGCTCCTGTTTAAAAATGAGTGGAAAATGAGTTAAATCAATAACAATTTTGCATGTAATAATACTGCATCTCGGTTTGTTTGCGCCTGTTTATCATTCTTTTAAGTGTGTACGAACAAAACTGAAAAGCAATAAAAAGCATTAATAAAGCATAAAAAAGTCCTGGTTTCCATTGCATTCCACTCACTCACTCACGCACGCACGCAGGCACTCACTCACTAACCCTAACCCTCACTTTCATTAAGACTCACGTTTCACTAAAACATCAGTAAATTCTATGTCATCACTAATTGTAGCTAGAATCCGCCCATCACTCGTTCATTCTTTCAGCTTTTGTTCAGCTCTCAGGGATTAGTTCTCCATCACCACTGCATGTTTACAAAACACTGTTATGTAACAGTGTCAGGTGTATGTCTCCCCCAAACATATCCAGCTGTAGCAGAACCTTTTGCAATTCCATTGCATCCCATACATACATAGATAATAGTGCTAAACAATCTAAATCCAAGCGAGGAGAGGCACTGCTGACTGAAAAATAAGAAATGTGGTAAGATATAGCCTGTTGCTGTTTTGACTTGCTGTAGATCCCCATACAAGACATGTATTTTTGCATTATCACTAAATTGTGTATTTTGTTAGCCTAGCTGTCCGTTGTCGTAATAATGTCAAACACAGAAGGATACATTTACAATGCAAAAAGCATGAAGACATAATTGTAGGCACTGTTAACAGCTGCACCTTTAAATAAATGAATCTCCAGCGTGCATGAATAGTGCTATCATCTCACCTTCCCTCGCAGTGTATTCATTGTCCTCAATGATTCTGGCAAGGCCAAAGTCAGCGATTTTGCAGACTAAAGCCTTGTTCACCAGAATATTGGCAGCTCTCAGGTCTCTGTGGATATAGTTCCTCTGCTCGATGTAGGCCATACCCTCAGCAGTCTAGGAGAAAAGAGACATCATCAATAGAATTGGCAATGGGCAACACAACCATTCATGTACATGTACTGTATATTGTAACAGTCGCTCTGTTTCATTTCACTGTCTGCCACAAAAGGCTTCTCTGCCAACTACTTTCTCAACACAGAAATAAATGACATCAAAAACGATTCCAGTTTAAGTAAAATCATTTCTCATAACACTATACCAGCCGTACAAAACTATATTAGCAAATACAAATTATAACCACATGTATAAGGACACTAGACAGTCAATCTCTACAACAATGTCTCTCTCAACCACTTTCCCCTCTCTGAACTTGGTTTCATACACTCTACTATCGAAATTGCCAAATAATCTAAAAAGATGAAACACTGTACAATCCTGAGTGTCATGTAAAACATTGACCTGCAAATGTAGACCTGCATGTACTATGATGTATGGAGTGTGAGTGTGCTTGGTTTGACCTACACAGATTAAGACTTTCAAAGGATGAATATTGGCCTGGCCATTTCTCTCCATCAGATGTTTCTGTTTAATGATTTCATATGGCTATCTGACCTGGTCCTCCTCAGTATCTTATGACATTAGTTCACATCACTGCTACAGTCACTAATGCTGGTCATAGTCGTGATAAATTGTGAGTAAGTGGACTTTTAATAACCAATATGCTCCTTAAGAGCGAGCAGCGGTTACTCAATAGTCATCCACGTTTAAACATAACTTGAACTCCTCTTTCACTTCCTCTATTTTTGTCTCTCTCTCACACACGCGCGGCAGGCGCGCATGCACGCACACACGCACACAGGATTATCAAGAGCAATCTGTCTGTGCCTATCTAACCATCATCTGAATAATTTAACATATATTCTGTCAGGCTAGATTTAAATCAGAACAGGCTGAGCCACGTGCTTTCTTCCTCTTCCCTTGTCTTTAAATGGCTTTTGAAAACAACCTTTCTTTGATCTTCACCTAAAACTCCAGTATGTTACCATCGCCTTTGTTCAGTCTCTCTCAACTGAGGTCAGTTCCCAAAATTGAATAAGCAGCATTGCATTATTAAACTTTGGCCATTGTGCAACATCTCACTAAACCCACTTGTGGCTCCTACTGTAAAGGTGGTTGCACACTGCTGCGTTTTTCGTTGCGAAATGCGTTTTTCAGGGCAAGGAGAGAGAGAGAAACGGGCGGCAGTGTGCAAACGTGACTGACATAACGTGAGGTTGATTTTTTTATTCACACGCTCCGAAATTCACTCCGATATTCGGCCCGAAAAACGCAGCAGTGTGCAACCAGCTTCAGTCACTGGTTTAGACAGTCTGCTCTTGTTCACTCTCCTATTTTAATATCTAATTGAAGACCTCCTGACATGTGAGTTAAGGATGCAAATACACAATAGCCACAGGCATGTGGTCATTGAAATGTATCAGACATCTCTACTGTACAAAACACCATGTGAGACACAGTGCCAACAACAGTCTCTTTAATCCTTAGAATTACAGAAACGATTGCCGCAAATTCCCCTAAAGCCAACAGTGAATAAATTAATCCACGCTCACTCAAACACTCTTGCTCTTACAAAAACGGGCCACTGAATTCAAGAGCTGTGATTTGAATATTGAAATACATCCCACAATAGGGAAGAAATGCACTGGCAGGGAACAAAAGCTCTGCCGACACAGACAGAGACAGTGCACACACCCAACAGAAACAGGAAATATATAAGCAACCTGCCATTGTTTGGAGTGAATGAGCAGTTAGTAGAGCACATGAGACTGGCAGAAGCTCACCTGGGCAGCGAAGTCAATAAGCTTGGGCAGCTGGATGCGGTTGCCCTCGTCACTCTTTAGGAAGTCCAGTAAACTACCTGTAAATAAATGACAAAATGAACAGTATTACATACCAATCTTTCTCTGGGATAAATGCAAGTTGTGTCTGTACACAGGGCATTGTCACACAAATAATTCATACAATTGGCATTGAACAACACACAACCATATACATAAAAATTTAATTTCTGTTTTATTCTTTAGGCTTTCTAGGCATAATTCATTATTTGAAAATGTTGGAAGATGCATGAAAAGTTTTCAACCAATAGATACATTTAACATTTATATAGATCAGGGGTTTTCAAAGTGGGTGACGGGGCACCCTGGGGTGCCGCGGCGGCAGTCCAGGGGTGCCGCGAGGTAATTTGTTAATATTTGGAATTTATTTGGACACTTATATTATTTGGATATTTTAAACTTGAAGTACAAAGTTATTTCCAGTCAGTTCTAACCAAAATGGCTATTATCTCAAGTTTTCCTCGCAACATAATCACTAAAATACCGTCACTGTCGGGCAGAAACCTCGTATCTCCAAGTTTCAAATGTGTACGTCTTTTGGTAAAGCAAAGCCCTGCTTCATCATACAAGACTGTCGCACAAAACTAGTGAAAACAGCCGATCTACAAGCACACAACGCTTCACGGTGCGAGATGTTGTGTGCTTGTAGATCTGCTGTTTTCACTAGTTTAGTACATTTTATAGATGATAAATACAAAGTTTTGACACGCACACGCACGCACGCACGCACGCACGCACGCACGCACGCACGCACACACGCACGCACACACACACACACACCTTTCTGCATGAACTCTGTGATGATGTAGATGGGCTCCTCCTTGGTGACCACGGCGTTGAGGCGGACCAGCTTGTCGTGCTGCAGGGTCTTCATCAGGTTGGCCTCGCCCAGGAAGGCTTCCAGGGACATGGTGCCAGGCTTCAAGGTCTTCACCGCCACCTTGGTGTGTTTATTGTAAGTAGCTGAGAACGGGAGAATATTCACATGGTCATTTTACTCTTATGTCATACTTAAAAAGAAAATCTGTGGGAGTAGTAGCAAAAAGTATGCAGATTATCACATTTGGGTTTACATTTTTACATCATGTCAAATATCACATTTCAGTCCATACAAATTCCAAAATATGTGTTCATGGTCAGCATCCATGTATCCACATAACCTCCAGCATGGTTGTTTCTCTGCTTTCAATATTCGTCTGATCTTTGGAGTTATGAAATATCTAGCGTTCTTCCAGCAAAATTTCCTCCACATTATAGAGCTTGTGGCCGTGCACTGTGTCTTACAAATATTATACCAGTCCTCCTCGGCAATCTGCACCCCAAGTCCTGCTTTCCATTTCTCTTTGACATATAAGGTAGAGGAAATCCAGACAGGATCTCTTTTAATTTCCAGATTTATAGGTATGTAATTAGCGTCATATAATTTGTCCCTTTCTTTCGTTATATTTACCCCTATATATTTAATCATTTTTGAATCCCAGTTGAGTTTATATCTTTCTCTAATTGCTGGTGTAGGGGTATAGTTTTCATGACGTTAAGGTTATACCCTGAGTATCGACCACAGTGAAGATGAAGAATCATGGATGTAATTTTTTTTCTACATGACTTTGACTCTAAATAACTTACATTTGTTAGTGCAAAATGCATTTGACTCACCCAGCCAAACTTCGCCAAACTGCCCCGCCCCCAGCCTCTTATCCAGTTTGAGGGACTCTCTCGGGATCTCCCAGGCATCTTTCTCCCAGGGTTTCTGCGGCTTGGGGCTGATGCAGGGGGTTGTTAGGGATTGGCAGAGACCATCTGACTGCTCTGGAGCAGGTGGACAAAGATAAACACATTATTAATTGTATTTGAGGTCAGAGTGTCTATTTTGTCATTCAGGCCATAAAAAATAATTCTCAAAAATATCCCATATTTTTTATGTAAAGCATGTTGAACTGCATTTCATGTCATGAAATGGAACTTAGTTCAATGCAAATCCAATATTCAGCCCTCACAAGTAGAACTGTGGAGTCCCATTTGCCCAGCAGAGGGTGCTGTGTATCAGTCTAGCCAGGGGTGTCAAACTCATTTCAAAGGTGACTTGATAAGGTCCAGGACCAGTGCACAGATGCACATACTGTACTCACGTGCATTCACTTATGCTGCACGTTTTGGGGATACATGACCCATAGTCTCGCGTAGCCAGACAACTATTCTACCATCTCCGAATGCTATATAGACTCTGGAACTACAACTCCTGAACGGCGAGTAATGGAAGATGGCATTTCCGTTCATGAAAATATCATATTCATTTCTGCAGCAAGCTAAATATGCTTAGATGATTTTTATTTATATTTCGATAAATGTACGCAATGTTAAAAATGAAACAGAAGTGGGGAGGAGGCTTCACTTCCGCTTTAACCGGGCACTCATCATAAGAACTTCTGTCCCCAAGACTGTATGACGGGAGCATTTGCAAATTGCGGAGTCAACAGTCTGGCCACGCGAGACTACATGACCCATGACACCCAAACTTCCTCCCTAGTCCCTACACGCACATCCATGGTATAGTGGTGTCTGGGGAAATGGGTATACTATTCTAAAATTCAAGGTGGTTCAAACTGTATAGTAGCAGTACCCTGTGTAAAAAAGAAAGGTGACTGAATGCTGCCAAAAATGATTGAATGATGATGAATCTAGTGTTGTGCACACTAGAAGTGATTATGGCCACTGAACAAAGTAGTTATATGACGTGTACCTTCTTCAACGTACCGTATGTATACCCTGGCCTGCACTACACCACTGTACATACATGCTCTATGTCTTTGAGCAAGGCTTTATGAGCCTACTCAGTGTGTTGTCTGGAGGTGTGGTTCAATTGTGACCGGATGTGTTGCTTTATTATTTCTTAAGACTTAGACGTAGATAACGAGCAAATGAGGAATTTCTACTTCCTTTGTAAATGTATATTGGGCCGCCTCCTTTAAATTATTTTCCGTTTCTCTATTTGGTGTGTGCATGTGTGGGTATGTGTGTGTGTGTGTGTGTGTGTGTGTGTGTGTGTGTGTGTGTGTGTGTGTGTGTGTGTGTGTGTGTGTGTGTGTGTGTGTGTGCATGTGCGTGTGTTAAGGCTGGGCAATATATAAAAAATGTATCGATATGGAGGTATCAACATGCAAGGTATACATAACAACGAAGATGGCTTGAAATGAGGTATTGGTGTATGTGTCAAATTAATTAACATGTAGCACATGCAAAAAAGCAGTCCATCTGTAACCAATTGTGGTTATTAAAAAAAAAAACTACCTAACCCTTCTATGTGTACTGTGTGGTGTGCATGCATGGATATGCTATTCATTATCTGGGTTAGGAAGGCAGTGGACCTAAAGCAGAAAAAACATTAAAAACTATATAATGCAATTGTTTTTATTAATATCGTGAGTAATATCGATATCGAGGTATTCAACAACGTTATCAAATTTCGAAGGTTTTCCTAATATCGCCCAGCCTTAGCGTGTGTGTATCTGTGCGCGTGTGTGTGCGGGCATGTGTGCTCTTGTAGGGGGCTAAGAGATTAGCTTTCCACACAAAACAAACCAAGGAGAGGTGGATTACAGCTTTAGAGTTGAGGTAACAGACTCATACAGCAGCTAGAGACCTGCACTGATGGAACTCACTCTTGTAATGGCTGACCAGGTCCTGCAGGGAGGTGAAGGTGATACGAGGGGAGATGTAGAAGCCTCCGTTGTCCAACGTGCGGATCTTATAATGCTTAGTTGTTTCTCCGCTCTGGGCATCAGAGTCCCTGACCGACAGGGAGTAGCTGCCTGTGGACGGACGGAGAGGATAGTTACTACAGGGATCAAAGAAGGTTTCTGTTTATTTCCACCAGGGCCTTTTTTATCATCGTGTCTAAACACAAATATGAATTATAGACAGACACCCCTGATCCACAGATGGCACTTTGTTTTTATTTCTTCTGGTTGATGCACTCATAGTCAGTGCTGATACGTTGATGTGCTGATGTGTCGTCTTACCTACAGTGGTCTCACTGTCTCTGATCATGAAGGAACCCATTTTGTTTCCAGAGGCCAGTAGCTGCCTCTCTGCATCCTTCCTGCTTACACCCTTAAAGAACCACCTGAACCACAACAAACGGGCTTCAATCAATCAATGAATCAATCAATGTCATAATGTACACAATCATATCTAGTTAATTATTAATTAACCGTCCAACCAACCAACCAATAAATATCCCCAAGCTTTTTGCCCAGACAGTGATGTGCACAGAACACATAGGCTACATTATAACAGTCATATAGTGAGTACTACTTACTCTTCTGTTTCCAAAGTGTCTTTGGCCACATAATTACTGGGGATGAAGCCCTCCTGACTGGTACTTATTAACATAGCCTTCCACCATTCCCCTGATCTGCATAGAGAGAGAGAGGGTGGGAGGGAGGGAGAGAGAGAGAGGGTGGGAGGGAGGGAGAGAGAGAGAGAGAGGGTGGGAGGGAGGGAGAGAGAGAGAGAGGGTGGGAGGGAGGGAGAGAGAGAGAGGGTGGGAGGGAGGGAGAGAGAGAGAGAGGGTGGGAGGGAGGGAGAGAGAGAGAGAGAGAGAGAGAGAGAGAGAGAGGTGAATTAAATTCTGCCAGACAGCAATGATACTGTATATTTTATAAATGGAAATCCCAGTAAACACTCAAATGGAAAATGCGTGGCACTCACTCCTGTAAGATTTTGAGTTTGTCTCCCTTCTTGAAGCCCAGGTCTCCATCGTGCAGGGCCTCATAGTCATAGAGTGCGATCGCAATGAAATCTCCTGCAGCTGCAGGGGGGGATGATGGGACACATGAAAGAGAGTCGTCAATGGCCTCATTATGAAACACTAATGGATGGGCTAAATGGATGGCTTAAATGCAGAGGATTTGTGTAAATGTACTGGGCAATGCACTTTAAGGTGCTGTAACTGATATTCTTTGATAAAAACTAAAAAATATATATATTAAAAAGTTAAGGCTCAGTATTCTGAATCATTCAATCAAAACTTTATTACAGCCGAAGCCAAAGGTAGACAAACAAACAGTTAAAACACAATAAAAATTCCTTAAGACAAAAAAAGATCTAAAAAAGAACAAATAAAAACATCTATAAAAGACACTCATACCAATGTCTCCACATATGAGAGTGGTATCTTACAGAGCTATACTTTGGATTGATCAACATGTTAATCCCCTCATTATGAGACCCATCAAGTCTACTTTTAAAGCTAAACATAAGGTTTCTCAGGAGAGCCTGGAAGGTGGTGAGACCTGAGTCACAAAACGCTACCTTAAGCTTGCGCATACTCTCTGTTTTATAGTTCACCCATAGTGAACTATAAAATATTGCTATAGTGGTACAGTATAGCTATATGTGGGAGCCAACCCAGGCCTGCTAGGACGGGAAAGAGGTGCACCTCCTATAGACACATTGCAGGGCGACAGTGGAGCTAGCAACACTGAAGAGATCAAGGCCCTGATGTTGGACAGGACTGAGTGGAGGGCAGTCCCAAGTTGGTGTCGGCTAGTCCGCACTCTTGCATCGCATAGTGTTCATTCAGTAACAGGGGTTTTTCCATCTCTCTAGCACTGTTACAGTTCCAATTTCGTGTGTTAATTAATTTGTTTCATCACTTTCACCAATTTCACTTGTTTATCATGGTTGCCTATCCTGTATGAGTTCTCTCTCCGACATGGGTGAGCAATATGTGGCCATCACCACATATTGGTGAGGCCGTGTGTATGCATGTAGCATGTACAGTATGTGGTTGGGGTGTGAATATGGTTCAAAGACCACACGTCCCTTCCTTTTCTCAATTTCGCAAATCGCTACACTCATGTCATCAACATGGATCTGTCCCATATAGCGCCACCATCAGGCCGATTTCTTCAAACACATTGTTGGACACTGCTCCTACAGATTTTGCCCTAAAATCACGCAAATCTGTACACAGTATGTCTACACTCATCTCATCAACATGGATCTGTCCCATATAGCACCACCATCAGGCCGATTTTTTTCAAACACATTTTTGGACACTGCTCCTACACATTTTGGCATAAAATCACGCTGCGACCTGATGGTCGCTTATCTCCCGATTAGGGAGTCTTACTGGTATTTTTATGATGTAATTGTGGGAATGCGCAATTATAAGCCAATCAAATTAATTGACTGTACTTAGACTACTTACTGTACTGGTCAGCTGTTGTTGGGGGGGTGAGGGGCAGATTACACTGTGACATGAGTTTCAGACTATTTCAGACTGTTTTCAGAGAGACCACGTGACCTACTGTATCATACTATTATAATTTCGGGGGGTGTCAGCGGGCCTTTAAGCTTGTATGGACACTGTAGTGACTGATTTGTGTATAGACATAAGCACTTGCTTGAGGGTAGGGTGGGTCGATAAATACAAGCAAGGCCAGGCCTGGGCCACTGGCATAGTGTCCAGACAACTAGGCTGGTAATCCGGCCTGACAGCGTATCGAGGGTTCGAGTCCCGATCTCGACGGCATTCGCTGCGTGTCACCCCCCCATCTCTTTCCCTATGTACTGTCAACCCACTGTATGTGTATACCTATCAATAAAAGCATAAAAAGACCCCAAAATATCTTTAAAAAAGCTGGAAAAACAGAGGTTGTGAGAACTTGAAAAAACATTCTCTCTGGTACAGGAGCTCAACCAAGATATGTAACGTTTTTTTATTTTGTCAAGATGCAGTGACATTTATTTTTGCTTACCATCATTTGTTACTGTAGGTGGGATAGACTGGGTCTTGCTCTGTACAGAGAAGAAAAAGAGACAAAGAAATATGAGGATAGGGAGAGTAGGGAGAGTGATGGGTTTTAAGGTATCTTTACTGAGTGAAACCTTCAAAGTTGACGCAACCGTAACATTTTGGTCATGGCAGTGCCTAACACTGGTGGTTAACCGAGTAATTCAATAAAAAACTGTTTTCTTACTCAATTAAAGGACACATTTAATAATTAGTCCTACCCTGAAACGATAGACTAAAATGTCACAGTAGTATGAGGAAGCCTGCATAATTATATAAAGCTCTGACTGGCCGGTCTGTTATAGGAAGGGACACAAATAAGGGACAACATCATAATATTTACATACTAGTCTGTATCTAGACAACAATATCAGTTGTTTTTTAACTATATGAAAATTACTTAAAATGAGAAAAGTATGCCGTCAGTATAAATGATACGTAGCCTGCGAAGTTAGTTCAGGAAGGTATACTCGAGAGGTTTACACTGCATTGCAGTTGTATAAGGACACTACTATACACTATTAAACCAGACCCTGCGTCATTCGCTGACGTGGCAGTCAGCTGATCATTTGGCAACTACTTAAGCCTGCCCAGTCTGTCATTCTTCCTGCTGCTCTTGCCTGGACTGTTGCTTGCACTTGCTTGCCCCCACCGCCTCCCCAGCACCACCCCATGGGGGGGTTGTTTATATATCTATATATCTCCCTGCTCCAGGGAGAAAATGTAGCAGAGCCAAATTTTGCTGTTCAAACACTTATTTCCAAAATGTATTGTATGTAACATACAGTATTTACTGCTTATGAAAATGCCAAATTATATCAGACGAATGAATGTTTTTTAAAATCATCTGCTGCTCTATCTTTAATGACAGGTTATCTCTGAACCTCAAAATGTTTGCGATCGTTTGTTGTGTTTGACTATGCCCTACTTCTTTAGCTATCAAAAGACTTACTGTATGTACGTCATGAACAATAAACTTGATTCCTATTTTGAATGTGAACAATTTGGAAAGAGGAAGCACTTTCCTGTGACATTGGCTTACTAACTGGTTTCTCTTAGGGACCAGAAAAAAAGAATGACTTCACCCATTTTCAACCTATCTTCATATAATTGGTCCTCACTAATGCTCATGATAAAATGGTTAAAATGACCTGAACCTGTGACCTGACAATGTGATGTCACAACAGGTCAGCTATTGACATTGAGGCGTTTCCTACTCACTGACTGACTGACAGACTGGCTCACTTGATTGAATTTGTGTTTCACACTGGTTTTGCATCTCGGGTGTTACACTAGTCGATTGGTTACACAAATGGGTCTCAAACCAATTAATTTTAAGGACCCCATGAATAAAATGATTGTAAAAGATGTCCAGTTTACACCAGTAATCTTATCAGAATAGAATACTTCTGCAACTGTGTTATTAAATGCATGGAAGAAGGTCAGTCCAAAATGAAATATATATCAATGTTATACCAAAACATCACCATTTCTGTGTACCGTAGGTAGGCAGTGCTTGCCATTCCAACATGGGTGCAAGAAGCTACTTAAATCAACCATGATAGTATAGCCACATCTAGGCACATCTTGAATTAGATAGCCAAGTTACGTCCAATTAAGCTAAATACCAGGAATAGTTGCCTGGCTCCAGCCCATAGACCCGCCCACTCTCTGAGCGGACTGCTTCTCTTGGTCTGGTGTTGCGTAATGAACCTAGAGTTACACTGGTCTGAGGCAAGACCAGGCGGAGCCTCGGAGGAGGGGGTGGGTCTAACGAGACAAGCAAATCAGCAGAAACAGAAAATCAACAGTAACAGTGGAGGGAGGGGGAGCTCAGCCAGAGCCCTTAATTGCTCCCTTTGAACTTCAAAGGGGTTGTGCACTAAGGTAATTGATTGGGCCATAAAAGTGTCAAGTCCTCGTTAGTGATCTCTCTAATCAATGAAAGCATCAAAGACAACGACCTGTTTGATGCCTGTCATAGAGGGGAGGGGGAGGGGGGTAATGTTTTTGTGTACACACAAGTCAAACACGACCCCCCCACCAATCCCCTCCCCTTTGACATCGCTTACAATGGGGACAATGTCAGACTCAAGCTCCAGCTGAAATCAGGCTACAAGAATAGGCCTCGTAGGTGCAACCAACCTGAGCCTACATTGAATGATAGAAATGCTCTTTAATTTGTTTTAGTACCTATTAACTCTGTCGGAAACACTTTGGGATCTGAAACCATTGCTTGCAGAAATAATGTCTTGAATATTGAAGGAAGAGTCATGAGACATTTACAAAGCTAAAGACCAAATGCCTTATGTTTCTCCACAGCAGCGACAATGTTTTTGACAATAGCTGCAGAGGTAATAATGAAAAAGGCATAAGGACACAAAGCTGGGTGCAGAACAGAGAGCGAGCCAGACAGAAACACTGCCTTTAAAAATAGAAGCACACACAAATCCTCAGCATATCTGCGTAACAAGGGGAGGTGGGTCTCAGATCAGCTTTTACTGCTGCCATTTTAACCCATTTAGGCCTAGAATTATTGAGTTCTTTAACCAGTGAAAAATAGCAGATATACAAGCTCACAGCGCGGCACCGAGTGTCGCGCTGCGAGCTTGTAGATCTGCTATTTTTGAAAAAGTCGTGAAAATGTGTACAAATCTTTGAATATATGTATTTTCAAAGTGAACGTTTGAAACTCAAATTTTGCTTCTGGGTGGTCCCTGGAACTAAATATTTTGAGATGGGGGTCCGTGGCCAAATACATGTCATTTTGGGGGTCCTTCACATAAAAAGGTTTGAGCACCACTGACATAGTAGTCTCTCAAGAACAGACTAACTGAGCAGTTAAGTGAAAAGGATAGCCAGATTGCTGACATAGAAACACAGGTTTTTCAAAAAAATCTTAGTAGGATTCAAAAGACACTTATAGAATCGGGTCAAAATTCAAATTTTCACGATTTTTCAAAAATAGCAGATCTACAAGCTCGCAGCGCGGCACCGAGCTTGTATATCTGCTATTTTTCAATAGTTAAAGCATAAAATAATGATACACAATAATGTGTACACCCGTTCTGAATGGGTAATCACAAGTCCCCTTTTGTGCCCTATTTGGTTCTGCTTCTGTGTCACTTCCTCTTTCACACCTCACAGAGAATGAGAAACAGTTACTGCTGTCAGCACACAGGAAGCAGTGACCAATGAGACACTTAAAACAATGCAGCAATTACACTACAGCGTTTTCACCCCCGGCACAGATCAGAGTCTGGTTATTATGCAAAGTAACAACAGGCCCACGGGGGACACAAGTCATACGTACTGTACACATCTCAACGTTTTAGGGAAGCCAGCTTTTACTTGTCATGTCGGGGCCGTCATGCTCTTTGTGTTTTTGGCTGATCTGTGTTTTCTTCCTACTTTTCCTTCCTTTATCCTAGTCCAGGGGTCTTCAACAGTGGATTCGGGACCCCTAGGGGGTACTCAGAGTTAACACAGGGTGTCCTCCAAATCTTCGTATGATAGAAGCTTTTTTTTCTCCTTTTTTATATTAACCACTTGAACCCTAGTAGTGTCCAAATTCTGAGAACTGTAGCCAAAAATAGCACATCTACAAGCTCGCAACGCCTCGCGCTGCGAGGCGGTGAGAGCTTGTGGTTCAAGTGGTTAAATATCTGAAAACACACATTGACATGAATCCAAAATACACTGATGATTGTGTTGTCAAATGATGAAACTATTATGGAATTTATTAACAGGTTGGTCCCTGCTTCATCTCTCTCTCAACTAAGGGGTCCTTGGCCTGAAAACGTTGAAGACCCCTGTCCTGGTCTAACTTCTTTCTGACACGCTCGATTCTTTCTTTCTTTCGTTCTGCATAATTTCTTTCTTTGTAGCTCTGGATTCCTACCATCCTTTCCTCCTCATTTTCTCTCTCTCTGCTCATGAACACCATGGTCAGTTTCACTTACAGCTTTGGTTGCAGAGTTCCCAGTCGTGGGGTCTTTGGTGTAGTGGGGGGTCTGAGCTCGGTTCTGGGACTCTTCCATGGCCAAACCTTTGCCGACAGGCTCCTGCTGCTCCTTGGAGCCCACACACCCCATGGTGAGTTCTGCGGACAGACAGAGGACATGAGAGCGGGTGTTTGTGTTTGCTGTTGTTGTCCCTATAAAGAGATTTCACCTTGGTGGCACATGTTCTGTTGAGAAATATGATTCATCAAAGTGCTTTTGTATCATGTTTTACATACTTTTTTCTTGGGAAAATTTGTGTTCCGAACACAAAACAATTACCTAGTAGTACATTTTCAACTATTACACCATTGTGGTCTATCTTAGGCTTATTTACTATAGCCTGGCATTAGCCAGACTGATAATGTGGATTCACTCACACGTTCCTCCGCGGTATCAGTCTGGCCTTCGGCCCATAGGAAATGAGTATGAGAAATCAGAAAATGACCAGGCCAATCAGTGGATGTGTTTCAATTGAACAGTGTGGCACAGTCACTGAATGGCCATGATTTTCTAATTTCTCATACTCGCTCCCTATGGGCCGATGTCCAGACTGATACCGAGGAGTAATGTGTGAGTGAATCCATGTTATCATTCTGGCTAATGACAGGCTAGGAACTACATATACAGCAAAAGATATAGAACAATTGCCTTGTAATAGCCTCTGTCCACATGATCCTCTTTTTACTTTATAGTCTTTATTATAGCAACATATAGCCCATGTGATTTAACCACTAAGTCCCCTCAAGTGCAAAGGCAGCCAAATAAGACAATAAAGACATGTTACATCTGAGAATAGCTACTGTTAGGCAACATCTCTTCCTGGTGACAACAATGAATGAAGTGTGGTTTGCATGTATCCACTCACAGTAAAAACATCACAGCAAAAACTCATACAGACGAAAACCCTATTCATTTGTAAACTCTATGGAGCACTTTGTTGTTTCTCATTGTCATTCACACTGTGTGTGAATGCATGTGTGTGTCTATATTAGCATGTATGTCTATGTGTGCATTCATAAGGAAAAGGGGATGAAACATTGAGGAGAGATGGAAACCAGACATGGATTGATAGGGTAAGAACAGAGCGGGAGTGTGTTGGGAGCGATGAGGCCAGTTTATATGGCTCATTATGGCTGACATATACGGTAGATGAGAGCAGGAAAGAGACCAAAAGGAGCAGAAAAAGAGTGTGAGAAATGGTTCACAGCCTCTTTTCCACTGACATGGCCCAACAGCGTATCAAAAAAGCATCCCGCTACGGGCAGTGGAGACGCCCTTATACTCTATAGAGACGCCCCTACTGTTAGGCTACTGTTAAAGCCTGCACTTGACACTTTGTGCTGTGCTCAAAATAAACTTGACACTTTGTACTGTGAAGGCCTCTCATTTTATTTATCTTCTATGCTGGGTGTTTTTTAATGGGTTGGCATTGTACAAAAAATAAATTAGAATTTGTGAAAACAGCTCACAACACACGTTTTGAAAAGTTTTTTTCACTACTAGAAAATGCAGACACATAACTGTTTATTTACAACAGCCAAAAATGTAATACATTTGTAAAACATGGGCTGTAGGAAACAATTAAGGGAACCATGAAATGTGAATTAACATTCATACTCACTAGTTGCATTTCCATAAAGCTTATTCGAATTCGCCTTTACTTTAACATTAAAACCCGAACTACTGTCATGCTCAAGATAACTTATAACGCGTCAGGTTTTATTGTTAAAGTAACGCGCTACGTGCCTGACAGAGATGATCTCTGCCATCGCCGCCATCTTTAAACTAGTTGTTGACAAGGCAACAGGCTTTGGCCAATCAGAGGCAAGCGGGATGCGGGATGCTTTTTTGATACGCGCGGCCCAACACCACACCACTCTACACTGCCCACTTGTCCAGGTTTTCCACTACAAGGACCTGGGTAGAGTGGTGTGAAAGTGGTACTAAACGTGGTACTAAAAATGTATCCAATACAGAGTAGGTCTGAGCTGGGCCAAACACATCATAATGACTGATCACTCACTGACTTTTCATTTAGCCCTCCAGGATGTAGTTGTAATACATGAATCATGATAATAGATTATAATGTGTTAAAACCACTATTATAATCTATTATAGAGTATTATACTGTAGTTATCATAGTAATACATTAATACTTTATATTGTATTATAATCACAGTTATAATCCATTATAGTGTATTATAATTAAGATAGTTGTAATACAAATTTATATTGTATTATAATCACAGTTAAAAGGGTCAATTTGTTTCTTACCGATAGGGGTACTTTTGTGTAATGGAAAATGTAGATATTTTTATGTGGTGTGGGGTAGTGTTGTGTAGTGTGGTGCTAAAGGGGCTTAGAGGCTCAGATCATTGTACATTAAGTGATGGATGTAAACACTGAGTATCAGTTGTATCAATCAGTTAATGTCAAACAATGCTTTCTGATAGTGGGCATAGTGTGGGATTGTTGCCACAACCCCACACTATACAATTCATACTATACATCAACACAACTACACATTACTGATTTAGCCTTTTAAAAATGGAAAGTGTCAGTCAGATAGTATAAAACAAAATACCGGTATATGAAGAAAAAAAATAATTTGTGGCGATACTAAGATAACCTTTTGGAAGTTTGCACAAAACATTATAACAGGCTATATTAATTTTACTATAAATTGTCATTCCGGTTTTCTATTAGTTTTCACAATAGTTAATTTAAACGCAGGTTAAGTGATAGGACAAAATGTCTCACTTGTGTAGTGCACAGGAAGTTTCTGTGTTCTCGCGGTGACCTGATATAAATAATGGTGTAAACCTCTTCACTTCCTGATTCTCTTGTGTCACAGAGGACCCTGTTCCCCTTTGACCAGAATATAAAAAGGGTTGAGTTTTCTTTCCCTTTCTTTTTCTTTTTTTACATGCAGTGATCATAATTTTGATGACGATATATATTTCTGACACATGCTAGTGTCGACTCTGTCGAGTCTGTCGACGCATACAACACTTGAAGACAAATGATCACACATGATGTGTACTTGTCTCTGAGTCTTGCAGAACTGCACCAGTGTTGATTTTGTCGACTAAAACTATGACGAAAAATGTTTGTCGACTGTGTTTTTTTCACTGACGAAAACGAAATAAAAACGAAATAAAAACTAAGCTGTGATGACTAAAACTAAGTCTAAATATATTGACAATTTCATCAACAAAATAAAAACTAGACTAAAACGTTAGGGAGGGACTAGTGGAGAATAGAGTCGTTTTATGTTTGGTTGCTCTCAGGTGTTGCCTGCTGAAAATAGCCGATCTACAAGCTCACAACGCGTCGTGTTATGAGCTTGTAGATCGGCTATTTTCAGCACACAACCAAGTGTAAAATCAGTCATTACGATGCCATCAAGGCCTGCCAAAATACATTTTAGTTGACTAAATCAACTGTAGATTTAGTCGCCTAAAAACATTGTATGATATTTAGTTGACTAAAATTAGACTAAAACTAAATCTTTTCAGGTGACTAAATTATGACAAAAATTAAATGACATTTTATTCAAAAGACTATGACTAAAACTAAATTAAAATCTGCTGTCAAAAACAACATTGAACTGCACTGACCTTATTGTCAACAGAATTACTATCCACTGTCTTAGATCCAATACTGGGATCCCCCTCTAGGGTTCTATACTTCCATCCATTTGCGACACATATGAACATTGCAGAATGTTCCCACATTATGACATGCCTAGATAGGGATGCTAGGATCCATGTGGTTAACGTCCTGTAATGGTCAAATGGAACACTATGACCAATTTGTTAAACCTTTAAAACTCATAAAGGATTATAATTTGTAATCCGAAATAGTAGCTCTGTTTCTCCTGAATGTCCCAAAGGTTTTGCATAGAGGTGAGTGAGTTTTCATGCATTATTTAATTAAATGCTCATTATTGTACTGTGTTTAACTAATTATATGCAGCATGCCAGGCCAGGTGCCTCTAATGGGAAAGGACCTCAAAAGGTCAAAGAACAGTTTATATAAGGATTAAGTGAACATTCATAACAAATACAAATGTTCTGATGATTAGCTTGTTCCGATTGGGCATCCTTTTTACATCACAGTAGAATTGTGAGTGAGAAAGATAATTGCCATTTAAATCTATGTCTGCCCAGACTAATAGTAGGCTACATGTAGTGAATGAAGAAATGTAGTGAATGTGTTTTGTGAGGTCACAGTGATGCCTCTGATCACCTACTTCTAATCAGTTTAGAGTACATGTGGACACTTGTGCTAAATGTCCTAAAATTCCATGAAATATTGCGTTTGGGAGGACATAATGTGCGTCTACGTACGTAGATACACATACGATATTTCTATATCAGTGCATTAATAGTTAATACAAATACAAAAGAGTTTTATCTTCATCTTTCACCACACAATTCAAGAAACCATAGTACAGCATTTACTTTGTGGAAGACGCAAGCGCAGACGCTTGCCGGACACATCAGGTAATGTACCGGTACTCTATTTCAAACTGTTGACAGTGTTTCTCTCTGTGTGTGTGGGTTTGGGTGTGTCTGTGCGGCCTGTATGTTATGTCGCCTTTGTCATCTGCGTTCTGTGTTGTTTGTCGCATTTGTCATTAAATATGTTGCCATGTGCATGATGACCACTATAATTGTAATAATACTAGCCTATAGGCTAGGCTACAACATTGTAAAGCCCCTTCCTCACACTGTTAGAAAAGTACTGTCTGGCACATGTGCTTCTCTGTGCAAATGTCTGGGTGCATCCATACATTACTGTTACATTCACTGGCATATGAACATCAAACTGAGGCTGCAACTTTAGGTTTATGAACTCTGCAATGCTCAAATGACTCACATATTTAGTTGGAAGAGCATTCACTCTGACCACTGCCATAACATCACACAAGTGTGCATGCTCGCGCACGAATGCACACGCATCCGCGCGCACACACACACACGCACAGACGCACGCCACACCACGCACGCACGTACACACACACACACACACACACACACACACACACACACACACACACACACACACACACACACACACACACACACACACACACACACACACACACAGCCTCAGGCTATAGAAGTCACTTTGCATTGTGGAAGGTTACAGAACACAGTAAAATCCTCAGTGTTAATGTAACTCCAAGAGTGTACAAATGTCCTGTCCTTTGCAGTTCCTGTTCCTATTGGTCAATGGTCACATTACACTTAAATTCACACTGAGTATTTGACTATGTACTGCTTATCTAAAGATCTGGAGGGGGGAGGCTGTCTGCATTGTGGGGCTTCTCCAGATAGCACACAGCTGGAATCATTATTGCATACAACATTGCATTATCCTGCCATGACATTCTATGTTATGTCATGTGCTGTAGACCTACCCTTGCACTGAGGGCCTGCTCTGTATCAATGAGTCTATGCAGCGAGTAGCAATGTTGTTGCGGTCAGTACATACTATTCATAGTGTTTGATTCATTATGCTGTATGCTGCTGAACCACCAGGAGGCATCCCTCAGGAGTGTATATCATGTATTTTTTAGTTTGCGTTACAGTATAGGCTAAATAACCCCATATCCTGAGTTATAATATTCAGTTTAAGAAACACATGATTATATGTTTCCTTTGTGCAGGCACACATACTGTATGTCAATAATATTTGGGAGAACATGACTGCAGTGACCAGTGAAGTCCTTCCTCATGCATGCAGGGTTAGCCTAGGGTTAGAGTACATGATAAGTGACATAATAATTTTACAGTGGCTGTGCTTGTGAAAGGGAAACTCATACTCACTTACACAAATAGTCACATTATGATCATTTGAGACAACATTTTAGGCTACATGTCTTCCAACAGTTGTGCCAACAAAAAAACAAACAAGCTAGCCGAACTGAATCTAAAGTAGGATATAACTATTTTTGTTACAGTGCCTTTTAAAGTTAATCTAGGCAATAGGCTACACAAAAAAGATGTCGGCACAGGGTGCACACCATTATAAACAGAAACTAGTATAGTGTACTGATACATAGGGATTCTAAAAATAGCTATGAAATAATACAAGTTGAGCAAAGATGGACAACTCCAGACTAAATTAATCTGGGAAGTATTTTTTTCCCCTTTTTAAAAAAAAAAGTCATCATTTTATAGTTTGACGTGAAAAATAAAAGCTGCTCAAAGTGTGGCCCCAATTAAGCCATTAGGAAAACAGGCTCTTGACTTTTCTCTTGTAGGCTATTGGTATTGATATTGAAGAGTTTATTAGCAGTTTGCAATAGAAAAAAGTACAGTTTCATGACAGCTATAATAGCCTAATTGAGTTTAAAAAAGGCCAGTTGCATTTCTGAATGTGAGAATAGCCTGTCAACTTACTGTAAGTGTCAAACACTTCCTCTTTTTTTAATTTACATCCACATCTGCGTCCTTGTTGTAAATAGCCATAACAAAATGTGAAATGCTAGGATATAGGACATAATGTCATTATAGCCACCCATGGCAAAACAATACATTTTAGCTTATACAATCACCCTATATCCTCCAGAACAGAGGCTAGGCCACTCCCTCCATTGGTCAAACAGGCTAAAAGTAAAGAATACTTGTAGCTATTCAGCTTACCTGGTATCAGCGGACACTTGTTCTGAACGGGCCGTGTTATTGAGCAGCAGCAGGATATTGGTCTTGCTCTCCTCTGTTGTTTTATGCCGGCTCCATGCTGTCCTGTGGGCTGGTTCTCATCTGTTCTCAGTGATGTGTGGACGGTATGAGCACAGCAGAGCACGACAACAGTGCACACTGTCACTGACTGCAGTGCACTTCTTGAATTCCGCGAGGAAGTTGTCGTCCGGACGGTCCTCGCTCGCATCCGAGTGTGACTGAGCCGAGGTGAGAAGAGTGAAAGCGGAACGAGACGTCACGCAGCATCAATCGCACCGCCCGCCGGCCGTGGGGGCGGGGCCGGGGAGGATGGGGTAAGCATGGCATTGGTCACTCATTTTCCCCAGACACACTGGCTTTTTCTTTTTTTCATTTAATCAATTAATGTAGGCTTTTTAAAATGATTTTTTTTTGTTTGTTAACCCTAGTGTGCACAGTACACACACCAAAAATAGCCGATCTATTACAATGTATTGTATTAAGAGCTTGCTGAACTTAGAAAAGGGCGCTCCACGGAGGGTATATAGCCTATCTCCGCCAGGCTGTGTTCGTTGTATAGTGATGTGTCATCCATTCAATAGATTCATTCATTGCCTTGAACGTGAACTTTCACTTCCTTAAACTGCGTTCAAACCTGGATAGCTTGAGTGGCGCAAATCGTGAGATTTGAGATGACACATCGCGAACGATCTGAAAGAGGCGGCGCTAACAGCGCGAAAATACACTTTGGTATCTTCGCCCCCCAGTTGGGGTGACCTTCACTTCACCCCCACTCCACGGTTTTTGGTGGTTATGGTTTTGGGACTCCCTTTTTTCTGGGTGTTTCGCCATGACTAACGGGACATATTTATTTTCCGACACAGACCTGCGCGACCAAAGTGAAGCGATAGACGCGACTAGAAAAGAAGACATGGCTTCAGGTTTTAACACACCATTACGTTCGCACTTTCGTTCATACCCCCGTAGCCAATTAGGCTACGCGACCGAGTATTTCCCGGTGAATCTGTGCGCAAAGGTGGGGGCCGATGGGCAAGGAGGGTTGCGAGCTTATGAGAAACAACTAAAATAAGACCTTAAAACCTGGCGAAAACAGTTGCGTGCATTAGCGGAAGATGACGATAAAGGAAATCATTTAATGGAAAACATTAAATTAACTTCTGAAAAGCATACACGGCCTTAAAACATGGCAAAAACAGTTGCGTGCATTAGCGCAAGATAAGATGAGGATAAAGGAAATCATTAAATGGAAAACATTAAATTAACTTCTGAAAAGGCTTCACCCACCTCCTTCTAAAACGCCTTCTAAAAACTAGTGAACCGCGATCTTGCCACACGTGAATAATTGTGGTTGTAAACAATAACACAGACAATATAAATCCTTGTTGTGGGAAGAAAGGATATCATCATGGCCCCAAATAACTTTTAAATGTCTTGCAATTGGCGACCAGTCTCTTACTAAATCGTCAAGATTACATTACATAACATAATACATAAAAGCTAAGCTATATAACCTCTCCATCATCAGCAATAGTCAGTGGTTCGTGTCCCCCACACTCCCAAGCCCCCACCGTTGCGCACAGATTCACCGGGAAATACTCGGTCGCTTAGGCTACAGGCAAACAGTATGGATCTCTGTTTGAAACTCATTGTCGGAACTCCAAGATCATTGGTACCTAATTTGGTGAGGGGGAAAAGTTCTAATGATTTATGTTTATCACATGACTCCAGAGACAATGGTGTTTTACCGTAAGAAATTGCAAAATGGCCGATAATCGAATTAGGCGGAAATGAGACTTGCATCATGATCAAAGGATTGTACAGTCAAGATAGGACAAAATGTAAAGCGGTCTGGTACAGGCAGGGTCACCATGAGGCCGCTTTGAAAAATCTGGGGTGGAGTAGATGTGATGTCCTCCTCCTTTGTGCACTGGCAGTGTGCACGAAGACAGACAGACACCATCCGGCCTTCTGGCCTGGTTTAGGCTATTGGGGAGGGGAGCTCACTGTGTAAGAGTGACACCTCTACATGCAAAAGTAACACTTTTGCATGGTCACAACATATATTCAAATTGTGATATTTTGTCAGCTAGAATCTTCACACTGCGTTGAGGGGGAGGCGTGGGCGGTCATCAGCAACACATCAGAGAAATCCCCGGCTCTTCAACTAATCTTTAATCAAATGTAAAGGATTAGCCTACAAACCAGCCAACTTCCTGAAAGCCAGGCTGCAACGATGAGGATGGGGGTTAAGACCAATACATCCGTGGTTAAGACTCTGGGAAATGAGGGAAGAGAGTGAATGTGATGAGAATATAGCAGGGGGGTGGGAGAGTCAGAGGAATGAGCAAGTGAGCCAGAGAGACAAGGGGAGAGATGAGAAAGGGCCAGAGAGACTAAAGCGGTCCGTGGAGAGAGATAAGACGAAGATGAAAACAGCAGAGAAATGAAAGTGAGATCAGAAAAGACAGAATACACGGGAGAGTATATGATAAAGGACAGTGAGATGCAAAGGGAGAAGATAAATAAAAGAAACAAAGATTGCCTCGGGGATAGAGACGGAAAGAATCTGAGTTGTCTGTTGTTCATGGCTTCAGAGGACCTCTGTGCTGCTCTGTAGGCGGATGCACAGTCCGCTGAGAGGAGGTAGCCAATATGCCATATGCAAACTGCAAGGACAGAATGAGGAACTTCACCGAACACATAAGCCACAGATAGCTGTAATTATTATCCTGGTAATTACACTGCATTGACAGGTACAAATCCATTAATTGTGTTGGATTTTGTATCCTCTATTGCAGTGGTTCACAAAGTTTTCAGGAATTGTTGAGGCATTCACTTTGTTCTACAGAATTTTAGTAGATTTTTTAGAGGTTTGAAAAATTTCTTAAAAGTCAGTGCAGATAGTGATACCGTTTATGCACCATAGACGATACAGCTGTAACTGTATGTTGGTTTGTTTACTGTAAAAAGAAAACTATGTTACACATTAAGCAAAGCATCTGGGGAACCCCAAAAATCATTTGGGGACCTCCCTGGGTTACCCGACCCACAGTTTGACAACCCCTGCTCTACATTTGTACATAGAAAATATTTAACTGGTTAGTAAAATTATCTTCCTATATTGTTACAATAATATATTGTGTGCCATTATGACATCTGACACTTGTTTGAGTGGTTGTCCAACTTGTCCATGATTACATCAAGCTTCCTCGCTATACGCAACTTCATCACCTCCTCCATCCCCTCCAGGCCAACAAGCGCCAACAAAGGAGCCAGCTTTCCTGACACAGTCAAGATGGGACAGGACATGAACAGACAGGGCCATTTGGAGGAGTGAACCAAACTAAAGCGACATACAGATAGAGACAGACGATGGAGAGGCAAACAATTGGCAGTCCCCTAGTTGGACCAAATAATAGACGAATAGACAAGTGACAGACACACAAACAACTGGGCAGACAGACAGAGAAACTATCGACTACTACTACTATTATTATTATTATTATTAATTACATGCATTGTACTTCAATGTCTGCTGCGTTGCATTATTTTTTGTAATGATTTGTATCAACATGTATTAATGTCAATTGACAGATTACAGATGAATGAAATATGATCTATTTCTTTTGCCTCAGCTATGGACTCTACGGTATATACTGTAAAAGTGACTTTCGTTCTGGTATCAAATAACGCTGAAGAAGACTTTTTTGCTGAAATACACACGTTGATGGTTTGCTGCACGACACGTGCCCATTAAATACACTACCTGAACGACCTTTCTGTGAGTGCTGGCAATTCCTCTGACTGTAAAATAACCTTTCTAGACCATCCACAGTGCACCAGCTAAAGTTAAACTGTGATCTCTATGGGATCTCTATCTTATGTGGCATAATGGTGTTGAAATGAACTTCCTGTAACGTAATGTTTCCATTTATGAAATTGTGTCCAAACTGCTCTATAGGGGGGTTTGCCTTCCACACGTGTCACAATCCACTGATCATCACAATTGTTCTGAGAAATGGTTGATTGGTCATTGACAAAACATTTCTAACACTTCTTATCTTCTGCTTTCCTTAACATAAATGTTTCACAATGTTTCAAACCCCATCAAGAAGTACAGTAGATAAGAACATCAGCTTAAAGCCTAACACATATTATGTAAATAAATGCTGCTGAAGAATCATCCAAGACTCACATGAGAATGCATTTATTTCAACATGAAACTTTATAGTGCATCTGTCCAGTAGTGTCTAAGAGCTCATTTTATTAAACCATTCCATGAATCCTAAAAAAAATCAAATGAAACATGGACAATGTCCAAGTGCATGACTTGGAAGAGTAACATACCCCAAATATTGTTTTCTTCACGGTAGAGTAGCAATCCATCACAGTTTTAATTAAATACAAAATAAATCCCCCCCCTCTAGCTACAGTGCCCACTTCCCTCTATTGACCATGTATGTAATGGACTCTAATAAGATTGCAGAGACACAAATGAGAGAGATCAATAAGACTGCATTAGGATCTTTCAACTATCAGTGTCGTTCATATTATACAGTCACAAACAGGGTAATAACCATGCTCTTTAGAATCAAGAGCACAATATTCCTCTTTGCATTGCCTACCGGTACTTAACAAAGACGCAGTCACAGGGACTTAAGTTCGGTGTAACATTTTAAATGCTTGACCGTCTCAATCGTACGCCACCGGCGGCAACCCTTCTGTCATCATCTGCATCCACCCCTACAGTACGTAACATGGTGTGTCAGCTGCATCAGTGGAAAGTTAAGCCTTGCAACATGGCACTTTCAGAATATGAAAAAGAGGAAGAGGAACAGTTTTTTGTTTGTTTGATTGTTTGTTTGTTCTAATTTTCCTTTAGGTCATGTTTGTGAATGCAAACAAACAATAGCCACGCAGGAGGTAACAGCAGCACTGCCAGTAAAGAGGAATAATGATAACAATGTCACGATTAAAATGTGAGATTAGGAGGCACAGAGTAACAGGTTTAGAATGGACAACAGCAACATTAGGAGACTGCAGTTAGTTGCCACTGATGCCCCCTCTGCTAGCTGTTTATAGCATCAAGTCAAGTGAAATGTGATTATATGGATGTATTTAGGCTATGTTATATATCCTAACAACGGAAGTCTGACCATTAATTAGTAAACAAAACAAAATAGAGAACATGCATAATTTACAAAGAAGACAGAGGAAGTCTGTCCATTCGTTTCTGTCTCTGTCACTCCAGTGGAGTGATGATGGTATTGGTAATGGTGGTGAAATGGATGTATTCAGACAGGCAGAGGTGTCGTCACTGACGTGGCAGTGGAGATGGTGCAGGTCAAGGAGCTGGGGATGAAAGGATGTATTATTAGATTGTTGCAATAGGGAATTTTACTGATAAGATTCAAGGATAGCCAAGGGGAGATGGGACGATACAACAACAAGACGTCTTGTATTGTCCCAAGAATGTCACAATTTCAATTAAATCATAGCTTTATCATAGCACTTTACATTGTGGTATACCAAATTTGTCTTTCTATACTTTCCCTTAAAATCTAGTTAACAAGAGGCAGAGGTAGTCTATATGTGATTTAATAATGTTACATTACCTTGTGGCTTGTGTCTGTGTGGTATCATCCCTGTCCTGTGTAGTTGGGGCTAGTCTCCTTAGGCCCCACTACGATTTTGATCTTTCTCTCCTGCTGGATGCCTGTTAAGGGGTGACACGAAAGAAGAAGGAAAAGTATTCATTAATGCCACACATTAATGTACGCACCACTTACAATAGTTCAGACTTTCCCCAGGCCAGGTCAGGACACAGTAGGTGTCACACTAGCAATATTTCTAAAGGATTCCTCCCAGGGATAATGCAAGGGTGTAATGCAGGCAATACAGAACAAACAGGACATGTACAGGTAGGAAGAATGGAAAGGTTGCTATCAGGGAGAATGACAGGCAAAAGGTATAGGAAGCAGGAAGAGTTCTACCATCTGTGTCAGAGTCTCTGTCAGTGTCCGTATCCTGCCTCCTCTTCCTCTTGGATCCCTGGCTGCTCTCTGTCCCAGGGCTGTCCCCCCTGTCCTGCTCCTCTGAGCTGCTTCCTGGGTCAGCCGTCGATGGTGACTGTGAATGGGAGGCATGGTTATTATAGTTAGCTGAAACAAAATAACAAAAACTAGTATTGGAAAAACATTCTAGTTAACTGAAATAAAAATAAGAACAGTCACTCAAACTGTCAAAAATCTAAAAAGAATCTCTAAGATTTTAAAATGTAAGAGGAGGAGGCACGGAGGAACAAGAGAATGATGGGGAGGTTTAGACATGTTAGAACCTGGATCCAGCGATTAATAATAAAGATCAGATAAAGTGTTGAACACTACAGTAAGGCTTTGGAGATGTGCAAAGTGCAAGGCTAAGCTACCAGTCTTTTCACAGTTATAGTGCCCTTTAGGCTGCTCAACAGCGCCACTTTAAAGTAGGTCACCCAGCGGTATTGCAGGCCGTGCTGCAAACAGACATAAGGACATAGGGATACACACACTCGGTCAAGCTTAGGAGCGCTGCGGCTGAGGCACCTCTCAAAAATCACACCCGTGTGAACTGAGCGGTGGTTTACCCACCAACCCCCCCCCCCCCTTCCCCTCGGGCCGCACGCTATGGAGACGTGTATAAGCTCATTTGAATTGAATTGTGTGTGTGTGTGTGTGTGTGTGTGTGTGTGTGTGGGGGGGGGGGGGTGCGTGTGTGTGTGTGTGTGTGTGTGTGTGTGTGTGTGTGTGTGTGTGTGTGTGTTGCAGTTGATGCACAGGCCAGGCTAGACTCAACAGCACCTCTCTGGTCACCCAGGGTACTCAGGCTACATACACCAGAGGCTACAGACACACAGACAGACACACACGCACGGATACACACACGGCCACGCTATGGAGACGGTGTGACCACCGCTCAAAAACATTAACCAAACAGTTTACCCTATTAAGAAGTTCTAGTAAGCTGCAACCAGGGTTGATTCTAGCCTCGTAAAACCGCCTGTTTACTAGGCTACGTTGATTCATGGCAGCGGTGCTTCCATCTTGGCCAGCCACCTGCCAGTGTAAAAAAAAAAAAAAATCAAACCTCGGTTCGAAGTGGAGCGGTGAATCTGAGCAGCTATACCGTGTGTGTGTGTGTGTGTGTGTGTGTGTGTGTGTGTGTGTGTGTGTGTGTGTGTGTGTGTGTGTGCCTGCACAACAGCGCCCCTCCTTTAACTTGTGTGGCCACTTAAGGTATTGCCAGGCTACAGACATAGCCAGCCACATAGCCACATAGCCAGCCACATAGCCAGCCACAGACATACCTGTCTATTGGGAGCGCTTTCACCGCTCCAAAAAAAAGAAACGAACAGGACCATACACTAGGGCATTCACGAATAGTGATTTTTAGTATTCGAATTATTCGACCTCAAAGTATTCGAATAGTCGAATATTTGACAGGACTGGCCAAACTGTCAAATATTAAGTAAGCAAGAGGCGAACATTGTGAAAATAGCCGATCTACATGCTCACAAGAGCCTGTAGATCTGCTATTTTCACAATATTTGTCTGCGGAACCGAGTCACATTAAATGTAATACCTACAATTCCAAGTGCTTGTCAGGGTGGGGGTCCTCAGTTCAAATATGTTTATTTTGGGGGTCACGGCCTAAAAAGGTTTGAGAAGCCCTGGTATAGAGCATTAACAAATTCATCCACCAGGGGCATTGACAACGCATTCTTATTACTTCCTATCTAGCCAAGCTTTATCAACTATATATTTTTTAAAGAGAAAACATTAAAAAAATAAAAATAAGCAAATATTCTACTTCGGTGAACAACGTCGAATAGTGACTTTGATATTCGAATATTCGAATATTTGGTGAATGCCCTACCATACACACACGGACACAGTACCTTGCCATTTGAGGAGGATGACTCCTGCTTGAGCAGTCCAGCATTGAGAGACTCCAGCAGCACCACTGTTGCACACAGACACATGAATGGAACAGTCACAATCATTACATAATCATCTTAATCGCAATTATTGCGGTTAAATCTTCCCACACTTGTGGAAATAGCAGATCTACAAGCTCAAAGTGTGTTGCATTGTCAGCTACTAGATTGCCTATTTCCACAATTTTAATCAAATTAGTACAGAATTATTAAACATGTAATTTCTTTATATTTACATTCAAGTTATCTACCCTGTGTAATTTTTTGTTCCTGAGGCTTAAAGGAAATGTATTTTTTATTTAAATGTTCCAATAGTCAATGCCAGAAACTAAATTCAATTGTTAATCTCCCAGGACTTTTTTGTGTTATCCTTTTAGCCTAAATGTCTGACTGTACCTCGTGCTGTTCACATTTCTGACAAATAAAGTATTAAATCAATCAATCAATTAAAGCACAAGTTCACCCATTCACATACACATACCTGGCCGCAGTGAGATGGTGAGGACAGGGACCTTTTTTCCGTTGGTTTGGTCTGTTTTTACGTTCGTATCCTCCCTTATAACCAGCACGTCTTCCTCTGTCTGAGGTGATCACAAGACCAGATCACTGTCATTAAGGACGATAAGCTTACTGCAACACGGTGGAGTGCATTCACTATGTCTGTGTGAAAATATCTACTTTTATTTACTCCTGTCCTAGTGTCCTTTAGGGCTGCCCTCCACTAAAGAAATACTTAGTCGGCTAATAGTTACAGTAATTTGTTGACAAATTGATTTGTTGAATCTGTAAAATTGTGTCTGCTGCATACAATGATGAAGAGACCAGCCTTTCAGGTCAATGGGGTTGAATGAACGTTGCTGATTTCACAATGGCTACTGACTATTGAAATGTATAGATTTAAATGTGTTTATATCTATATATCTATATCTTCATGTTAAAATAAAGCATTTGTCATGTACAACAATAAAGTGATATTACCTTATTATAATCACTGGTATTGTGTTCCTGCTGCTGGCTAGAAGGAGGTGTACATGGAGAATGAGTCTTCGTGTCTCTGTCAGAGCCCCCCTCTTCCCTCTCTCCTTCTGACACCAGTATCGGCTCATCATCGTCCTTTGGTGATGTGATAGATTTGGACCTGCTGCCTCTATCTGATAGGTCAAGAGGCCCATCATTTAGCTCCCTCACACCCTCTCCGTAAGTCCTTTCTGGCTGCGGTGCAGCAGGCCTCCACTGGGCCACCGCCTCCTCCTTCCTCTCCTGGGGCTTTGCTGGGCTGTTCTGCTGCTCTGACAGGCCCCTCACCCTAAACACCAAGCTCTGCTCTTTAGACTGGGGTTGAGGAGGGCTCTGCTTGGGCCAGCCGTGCACTGAGACCTGCCTCCTCCCCGGGGAATGCTGGCTCCCATGGTTGGCGTGCTGGCTGGTAGGGATCAGGTTGGGAAAGCGTGGGAGGCTGGGTTTGGGGCCAGACTGGACAACGGGGCTGCTGCCAGCCGACGTTGCCATGCCGGCCCAGTCAGAGGCTTCGGACAGGGTCCAGGGCAGGGGGGCGTGGCTGCTCTTGATGGGGCGGGGGCGACAGGGCACGGGGGCGTGGAGCAAGTGTCTGCCGAGCTTTGCTTCTCCGGGCGCAGATGGTGAGGAAGAAGAGGCGGCGAGGTTCTTTAGCAGGAGAAGGTGGGGAGGCATGGAGGGAGAGATGGGTTGCCGCTGCTCCACTCCCTCAGCGGTTTGAGTCCTTTGTGTGTGTGTGTGTGTGTGTGTGTGTGTGTGTGTGTGTGTGTGTGTGTGTGTGTGTGTGTGTGTGTGTGTGTGTGTGTGTGTGTGTGTGTGTGTGTGTGTGTGTGTGTGTGTGTGTGTGTGTGTGTGTGTGTGTGAGAGAGAGAGAGAGAGAGAGAGAGAGACAGACACAGACACAGTTATTTGCATATCAATCTACCGTGTCTCTCTACTATAAGTTGTAAGAGCAAATTGGCTAGGATATCTCACGGCTTCTCTCACCTTCTCTCTGCACTGACCCTCCGAATTAAACTCTGATCTGTCTTCCAGGATGCTGGCATGTCAGGATACAAATGAAGAGGTTTGTAGGACTCCTGTTTCAGAAAGGAGAGAAAAATAAGCAAATCATGTTTGTATACCCTGGTTTTTATTATATTATATAAATTAATAAATATTACGCCATATTTTATATATGCTGAAAAACTCACAAAGTTGCTTCTGTTCCACACCCTCGGCTGTCGGCGTTCAGACATATTTTCTGTTCAGTCACACAGAAGAGAGACATCAGTTTGTTAGCATAATAAGACATAGTTGCTTTATTGCATTTAGAATATGGTAAACACTTCACTGCAAGCCTACAACTGTAGGTTTTAACTGCTGTTTGGAAGTTAATTGTATTCACTGGTGGTACATTAGTCCTTTTTGCTAGCTACTAGCATTACTCTGATTCCCCAGGAATCAGAGTATGGGACAGAGTTTGGGACAGTATGCTATGAGTTCAATTTCAGAGTGACTTTCTATCCACCAGTGGTGGAAAAAGTACTCACATGTTTTACTTAACTAAAAGTATCAATACTGCATTGTAGAAGCACTCTGACTGTTACAAGTACAAGTACGGAATTCAAAATGTACTTGAGTGAAAGTATGAAAGTGTTGGCGTCAAAATGTACTTAAAGTACCAAAAGTAAAAGTACAAAATGTTTGAAAATAGCAATTCTACAAACTCACAACGAGTCGAGATGCGGCGCGTTGTGAGCTTGTAGATCGGCGATTTTCAAATAGCCTAGGTATAAAACAGGGCTAAAGTGGTTTATGTATGTTTTATAATATCATAATTGATACCTGCAAAGTAACTACATTTGGAGTAAAAGTACAATATTTGGATCCGAAATGGAGTGGAGTAGAAGTAAAAGTATTGGAAATTGGAAATACTCAAGTAAAGTACAAATAACTCAAACGTGTACTCAAGTAAATGTTACTTTACACCACTGCTATCCACTCCAGTGTCTCCTCCTCACCCTCAGTTCTTTGGTCCGTCTCAGTTTTCACAGCAACAGCGCCACCTCCTGGTTGCATGTCTGCCTTGCTGTTTGCTGTGGTCATGAGGGCCACAGGCTCAGCAGAGGGTGAAAGATCAGGAGATCTTGCTGGTTTGCCTTCCGGTGTGGTGCTGTTGGAGGAGTGTTCGCTCTGACCACTGCAATAACAGCAAGCATGCACGCGCGCACACGCACACGCACACGCACACGCACACGCACACACACACACACACACACACACACACACACACACACACACAAAACATATATTTGAAAATATTAGAAGAACAATTAAATGATAGTAGTTGAAAAATAATTAGAGTGCAGATTCTGCGGATTTATGTTGTCTTTGAAGACAGTGAAATAAGTCTTCTGTGATTTCGGTGTGAGGGATTTGGTAATGTTTGTGCAGGGGTCTTTGACCTTTTCAGCCCAAGGACCCCTTAGCTGAGATATAGATTAAGCAGGGACCCCCACTACACATTGTATAAAATGTTGTTGTATATTAAACTATCAGTCCATGTTGGATTCATGTTAATATGTATTATTTATAACATAATATTTAACCACCGTTGAAGTCTGCTCTTTTTTTCCCTCTACACCAAACCTCTTTGCCGAAAATAGCCGAGAGAGTGAGGCGTTGAGAGGTTGTAGACCTTCTATTTTTGGTTCCCCACTGAATAGGGATGTGAGGGTTCAAGTAGTTACTTTATTGACAAATCACATTTATTTCCAGTGACAATATAGTGGATCTCAACCTCGGTTGACTCTATAGTCGTAATACTGTCTCTCATATGACTCATATATGACCGATAACCGTCTTGATCCAAGGCTATTGACTCTATAGTGACTACTAGCTTTCTGTGTTAACCTGGTGTCCAAGTTTTCAGTTTTTCTTATATTCAGAAACAGCAAACATAATGGCAGTTTGCTGTGCAGCCAGCCTATATAAAGCACAACATGGCATAGAGGGCATTCGAGAGTGACAGTGATTCTGATAGAGTGTAATAAAACACCAGGTACTCACTCGAGCACTCCTCTGAGGCTCCTGACTTCCTCTCTCAGTCGCTTGTTCTCCTTTTTGGTGTTGTTCATTTCTGCCGCTAAAACACACAGCACAGGTGATGGTCAGACCACTGAAATGCTAGAGTCAGGGGTGGGAAATGCTGGGGTGGTTAAAGCCAGTAGAAGAGGAGAAGGTAACAGAAAGAGTGGAGGAAAGGAGAGGGATGGATGGAAACAGATATGTTTCATCAGGGAGTGATTAGACAAAGGAATGGAGAGATTTATGTATCTACATGTAGGCCATGTACAGTACATGTACAGTATGTTTGTATGTACCGGTATGTATGTATGTATGTATGTATGTATGTATGTATGTATGTATGTATCTATGTATCTATGTACCGGTATGTATGTATGTATGGATGGATGGATGGACGGACGGACGGACGGACGGACGGACGGACGGACGGACGGACGGACGGACGGACGGACGGGTGGATGGTTCAAAACGGGTATTGGATGTACTGTACACAGTCAAATCCTCATCGTTTTTATCCATTTGTAACCCAGAGAGTACAAATGTAACCAACTTCAACTTCAACTATCGTCACATCACAGGTTAATTGCAGGTGTAAATTGGATTAAATTAAATCATACAAGCTCCCATCATTTGCATTTTCTTAAGTGAATAGAGATAGAAAGAAAGCAACCAAAACAGGACAGAAGTGGCAAATATTTCTAATAAAGGGCAATGGATTCAGGTTGAGTCCGTTGAAATAGCAGTAGATACTGTATAGTAACTGATTATGCATACGGTGCAGTAGCAATAGAATGGCAACACATTAACCAAATGGACCTTTACATTTATACACTCTCAGGGTTAAATAAACACTGGGGATCTGACTGTGTAGAAGATATGGATAGAATCATAGACAGAGGAACAGACAGGGTATACCCAGTATGAAGATGTGGATAGAATCATAGACAGAGGGACAGACAGGGTACCCAGTATGGAGATGTGGATAGAATCATAGACAGACAGACAGACAGACAGACAGACAGACAGACAGACAGACAGACAGACAGACAGACAGACAGACAGACAGACAGACAGACAGACAGACAGACAGACAGACAGACAGACAGACAGACAGACAGGGTATACCCAGTATGGAGATGTGCTGCAGACTCTGTATTTGAGACGCTTCATACTCCTGCTGTCTCCTCTTGGCTACCTCCTGAGTCACAGTGCACCTGTCACACAGCCCTGCCCTCAACCTGCCCAAAGCACAGAATACTCATCATGTACATGCTGCTTAAGACAGTGGTTCTCAACCTTTTCAGGCCGCGACCCCAAAATAATCATATTTTAACAGGGGACCCCCCACCCTGACGAGCACTAAGAGTTGAGGCATTACATTTTGTATAACACGGTTCTATTGGGAAAATAGCAGATCTACATGCTCACAACGCCTCGCAGCATGTAGATCGTCTATTTTCACAATTTCTGCCTCAAATATTTGACAATTTGGCCAATGTTTAATTTGTCATTTTAGAGGTATTAAAAAGTCCTTAGATTGTCACTTTAGAAATGTGCAGACTCCCTCTATACATTTAATCTTTATGTTGGTTTGTTTACTGTTGAGAGAGAAAGCAATGTTACGAATCAAGTTAATCATCTGGGGACCCCCCAAAAATAATTTGGGGACCCCCCTGGGGGTCCCGACCCACAAGTTGAGAACCACTAGCTTAAGACAACAACAACAAGGCCAAAGGCATTTTTAGTTGTAGGACCGCATCAACACATTTCATAATCCTGCTGCTGAGACCTGGAAACAAAGGACCAACATTTCTGAGTAGCAGATGGGTGGTGCATCAGACAGTAAACTAAATGTTACAGTAAATACCTCACAGACTGTCTAAATGCTGTCACCTTTTACCTACAGTCCGTAGCTGCTATAACTCTCCCCATTTACTTTTCCTAGACAGAATAATGTATTTGCAAATAATACAGGGCTGTGTTTTAAAAGTCTCTCTGTTAATATTGCTGGAATTCAGGCCTACTAATTCAAGAAACTATTTCCAGTAACACCCTGAAGAAGGCGTTTGCCGAAACGCGTTGGTGTTTTTTAATGTTCTAGGCCGTTCAAATAAAGGCCTTTTGTTTCAAAATCCACCTGAGTGCCTGGACCTGGATTTTTTGTGCCTCTGAGTCTGTGGCACATTTTGTCCTCTTTTGCTCATTGTATTCCCTTTCATGAGCACCGGTGGTTTGAGGGATACCAGTAGCGCCCCTGTTATCTTCTTTCTCAAACTATTTGTTACTAGCCCTTACCCGTTCAAAGATATGAGCTCCAAAATGATGTGCAGTGTGTGGGTTATGGGATGTGCACTGTGCACACAGTATATGAGGGATGGAAAGTAACTTTAACTGGTGCTTGCATGATGTAGGAGCATCAATGTAAGAAACCCGTTTCGTTTAATGGCTACAGAGATACTGTTCCCCCCCCCCAGCCCGCCCGCCCACCCGCCTGCACACACACCCGCCTGCCTGCACACACACACACACACACACACACACACACACACACACACACACACAGAGCTGGTTAAACATTTTGCCTCAAGCTAGATGCAGAATAGATGCGCCTCATGCTAGATGCATAAAAATGCTAATATACAGCATACGATTTGTGAAAGTGACAAACGGGCTTCACAGTTATGTCAGGTGTGTCCATATGCTTATGGTGATGCGATTTCAGATCAATTGCTCCAGCCACCGAGGAGAAACGCTGTGACAGACAGACACTCACTCACTCAGACATTCGCAAAATTATAGTATAGATATGTGATCTATAACAATTGTTTGTTATTATAACACACAAGACTCTCAGGTCAAACTATAACATTTTAGGTGGAAAGTGTGTATACGTAAATGATAAACTGATGTGCTCACCTGTTCTCTAGAGACTTGATGTTCTCAGTGAGTAATCTGTGTTGTTCTCTCATCTGTTGGTTTCTGTTGAACAGCTCCTCCATTCGTTTAATATCACTGCATACACAAGCATAGATCTGTCAATTCCAGTTTTGCCAGCAGAGGGCACATGAAGCACAGTAAAGTGTAAAATGAATGCTCAATGAGATTTCAGATGTTCCTGTGTGGCAGGATGAAGTGATAGCTTAAAGGAGCTATCCTGTTGGCACATAGGCCTAGAAATCCTTAAGCTGTGTTTTGTTTCCCTGTCAAAATGTCTGTTCAGAAAAGTATCTCTTGAGCTCTGAGCACTTTAGTGCTCTCTTGTCACCAATACACCTCTGCTAATCTCTAGACAGACAGACCCACCCTACCCTGCTCCCTGCTTGTCTGCATATTTACACTATTTTTTAAACCGATTTTCAAACATTTGAATTAAGAGGAGCTCATTGTTTAAACTCAATCCTGGACTTTAGGCTAAACTAGGGAGCTTAAGCACTTATGTTTTCTTTTCATCTTATTTATAGGTGCAGTGACAATCGTTTTGTGCAATGTGCACCTTATAGAACAATACGTTGTATCAATAGGTAACGTTTTCTTCAATGGATCAAGTCTAAATTGTTTCTCTGCTTCTGATTCAAGCCTATTCAAATACATACATACACACATTTTATATATTAAAATTCTATAGGGCAACAGGTGTTTCTAAAGACTGATTCAAGTTGAGTGGAAGAATATGCTACAATAATAATGGACTGACATTATTCAAGTGTTTCAAAGGAACAACAGGCCTTCTGCTGAAAACAAAGACTTTCAGTGCCAGAGGAACAACAACGTTTCACTCACCAGCCCTTCTTATTTGACAGCTCCTGAACTTTCTCCTGCCAACCTAGACAATGAAATACATGTCAAACAACGTGTTGGCTCATGTCTCATTCAACAACAAATTCTGTCAGCATATAATGTGGTTTTACAGAGTTCCATTACTACACAGTAACATCCTCAGTGTTCATTTGTAAAAATAAAAATAAAACCTCAGTTTGAAGTGAAGCGGTGAATTTGAGCAGCTATACCCTGTGCGTGTGTGTGCGTGTGTCTAGGCTGCAGAACAGTGGTCTTCTCAATCTGTTCCTGTTTTTTTAGTTTAAAAATCCGGCGACACACAGTTGTACTAATGAAACATAACTCCAGCCACGCACCGCTGTACTAATGAAACATAACTCCGGCTACACAGTTGTACTAATGAAACATACAGTAACTCCGGCCATGCACCGTTGTACTAAAGAAACATAGCGTGCATAGTGTGTGTGTGTGTGTGTGTGTGTGTGTGTGTGTCTGTGTGTGTGTGTGTGTGTGTGTGTGTGTGTGTGTGTGTGTGTGTGTGTGTGTGTGTGTGTGTGTGTCTCGGCCGCTCAACAGTGCCACTTGGTGACCCAGGCCTGCATTGCAGCTATTTGTACTCTACAAGACAGAGCTGAGGACAGGGAGACACACATTTTGTAGGGAGCTGCTTCACCGCTCCAAAAAAAGAGGATTTTACTGTATACGCTACATATTTCCAAAAGAGTTGTGCAAAAAGTTGGACAATGGACTTTGGTTTCCAGAACACCAGATACAAATACAAGCAATCAATAGTAAAGAGTAAAGGTCAGATCATTAAAACATGGATAATGATCCAGCAAGATCAAATACGGAGGTAGTGCCAGACCATCCATTCTCTCCTATCTTTAGCTGATCAATGAATCTGGGCAGATGGTAGATTATTCTGGTGTCAAGACTGTCAAGGGATTTGCAAGCTACTTACTCTCCACCTCGCGTTCATGGGCCTCCCGGAGTTTGTGGAAAAGCTCGTTGAAACCCTCCATGGCAGTAGCAATGCCTGGCCTTCACCTTTCACCTCCCAAACAGAATCTGGTTTGAAGAGATCAGAATCACTTTTATTGTCACATCACAAGTTGACATGCAGCAGGTGTAAATCAGCGAGTGAAATTAGTTTGTGCAAGCTCCATCGTTTCATTGAAGAAACGGGAGGTGGCCACGCCTCGTGTTGCGAGTCAATGTCAGCTTGTAGTTCAGCTATTATAGCAAAGATATTTGCTTCTTTCTTTTATTTGACACTTTGGCTAAATACTTTTTTGATGCTGTA
>NC_137818.1:42691457-42728957 GCF_963921795.1 Nannobrachium achirus | reverse complement strand
GAAGTTTCCTGTTTCCCTGTTGAACCAGATTCTTTAAAACTGGCCAGACGGGATTCGTCCAGACTCTAAGTATACATCCTCTCCATCCTCATCCTTTAACCGACCAATCCCTGCCACAATCGGCGTCACAGGCAACGACGCAACTGCGAATCTGTGATCCACAATGCCGATGGGCCCTGATCCTGGTTTGACGCCTGGCTCCTCCTGACTTCATTTTGTGTCCTGACCATGACATTGAACCGCCACTGTAAATGCTCCAGATGAGCATGCATGCTGACCTCCTTCATCTGTGTGTGTGTGCGTGCGTGGGTACGTTTATGCGTGCGTGCATGCGTGGGTGCGTGCGTGTGACTGGACTTTGGATACAAGGTGCTATATCCATGTAAACTATTTGCCCCTTAGTCTCAGGGCCAAAAGCTTGGTGATGGAAGACTGTGTCATTTAAGCAAACTTTGTAATCTCAGTGTAAAGAAGAATGCCGGATTGTTGGAGTTGCCATTGTCTTAATGGAGGCTGGAATGCTACCAGAGAATGAAAGGAATGATGAGATGACTTTATGTGTTCTGTTTATGTCTCATTCTGGAAACATAGGGTCTTTTATAGAATTTAACGGTCATTTCATTCACAAAACCATCTTCTAGATCCCTTTTCAGTCACTGACCTTTCAGTACTTTCATTGGAACTACTAATTTTAACTACAATTTCCAGCCATGTCTGTAGTCAGACTATTTTCAAAATCTAGTAGTTTTTAAGTAGTTAAACTAATCATCTTTCCACCAAATATCTGAATGGCTAAGACCAAATCTACTCTACTTCTACCCAGCCCCACACTGTCCATGTTTGCTTATTGTTCAACATTTATTGACCTAATTATACATAACTACCTTTATTAGGTAGTGTCATGACGCATCTAATTTACGAGGGGGTCCTTACCTTCAGTTACCTGACAATAAAGTGATTGCGCTTCTTAACATTTTAATATCTGAAGCCGGTGGGACAAACGGTTCTCGAGATACGCGGATTACATACAGTACATACTCACAGAGATTTCTCGCATTTATTGTAAGATTATTATAAAAGCTACAGTATGCAGCATGCAGAAAACCTTTTTCCTACAAGCAGGCTAAAAGTGAAATCAACAGACAAGCAAATACAGATATTCTTTTTTAAATAGAGCTCATTACAAATAGATTTCAGTCTGACAAATAAATATATATATATATATATATATATATATATATATATATAGCCTATATATATATGTAAATTAATTTAAATAAAGATGTATTTTCATACATTGATTTCATAGTTTTACTGTACAACAGTATGAATGTTCAAATTCATATGTATTCATACAATTATTTTTATCATATGACGTCAGTGTGTGTCATCAATTCATGAAACCTGTGTTGATAAGAAAATAAAAGGGTGATGCAAAGGCCAGCTGTGACAACAAAGATACTACAGCAGGTATTCTACCCAACACTTGTCCTACTGGTTCTACACCTACTGGTTGACTATGTTGATACAGTCATTTGAAGCAGACCATGCATGCACCACATTGGACACTAGCTGCACTGGCATCTTTATTGTGGTTTTGATTTGTTGCAATTACCTCTCTCTGTTGGGAGCGACATAAGTACTTACAGTAGGTGCATTAAGATTGATGATCACTGAAATTTCAACAATGTGTAGAATCGTTCTCTGATGAAGGACACGTCTTGCAAGCCAGTCATCATCAGTGCCCTGAAGGCAATAGATGACCATAACTGGATGTTACACTTCTGTCTTCCATAGAAGACTAACTCCCACATCAAACAACTCAGGCACATCCTGTTGAAAGAAGATGCAGAGGAACTAGTCCATGCATGTGTTATCCCCAGGCTGGATTATTGCAATTCCTTATTTACAGGTACAGGCTATTCCAAGAAGTCTCTAAAGTGTGTATAAGTAAGTAAGCCTTGCTGAGCCATGAGGCCCATAGGGCAGGAGCCTATCTCCTGTTTCTGTAGCGTGAGGCAGCTTGATGCACAAGTACACTCCCTGGACATGATGCTAGTTTACAGGGGCATTCAACCAAATTGTTCAGAGGGCCACATTGTCAGAAACCCATGGGGCAGGGGGCCAGACTAACGGTCCCGGCCGAGACCCCTCCCCAGTCCCCACCCCCCCGTCTAATGTACACTTGACACAACGAGCGACTACATTTCACAACTCCTTCTAACTACATTGCAAAGTAGAATACTTTTCATGTAAATGTGCATAATTTCTGTGCAACAACTGTAAACATGCTTTCTTGTTTAGAACCTAGCCTAGCTACATCACACTAGTGATGGCCAACCACTTAGCTTTGAATAGATGTCGACCTATTTGACACTGCAGACACATAATTGCCTTCTTTGATGCTCAACGAGGATCAGCTGGGTCACACACACACACACACACACACACACACACACACACACACACACACTCAGTGCTTTAAACTGAAGTCACTTGGAGTCACTTCACTTGAATATGATGGAATATGATTGAGGATTACTAAGTAAGCTTACAATTCATATTGCAGGCCGCATTTGGCCCGCAGGCCGCCAGTTGAATACCCACGCGCTAGTATGTCGCTGCAGGGACTTACCCCAATCTGCTGAGTGCCAAGCAGGGAGGCACTGGGTCCCATTTTTCAGTCTTTGGTATGACCCCGCCAGGGATCGAACCCAGACCTCCCGGTCTCATGGTGGACACTGGACACTGAGCTGGTCTGAGCCACTGAGCTGGTCTGGAGCTTAAGTGTGTGTACTGAGAGGTTATTGGCAGGTACTCAATAATAGACTATATTTTTTCTCATATTTGCACAGCTAAATAGCTAATTATGTTTATTGGCAGCATTCACAAACTTTCAGCTGTTTAGAATAAACAAATAAAACAAGAATGATTAAGATAGCTCAACACAACCAATATTACAAATGTTTTCTCCAAATCAAACACAAAATGCCACTTTCAATGACCACTGCCTTGAAGCCTTCATTGGTCTGCAAACTGACACCCTAGTAGTGCGTGCTGCCATCACGTCTTGCTACAGACTTGATGGGTTTTGAACACCTGCCTCCTCAAGAATCCTCCTCAAGAATCTGGTGCCAGCTGCTGGTTGCTTACTTTTCTTCTGTAACTAGAAACACAGTGCCTTTGCTATAATTTAGTTTTTCCTTGTTTATGCAAATCAATGCTCTTTTCTCAACTTTTCGCATAATTCTCTTGCGTTCTAACACTCAATCAAATGTCAACCGTCAGCAAACCCCTAGCCAGGCCAGGTTATTGATGTTTTCTATCTTAAGCACACCTGATAGTATAGCCTACTCAACGGTAGGGAAAAAAAAACTATGCCACCTGAGCTGACCCCTCTGGGTTAACATGACTACCGGTATTTTAACTACTACTACCATGACTATTTAAAAGATATTGTGGAAAAAAATATATATTTTGAATATTTCTGAAACATTTTAACAAAACAAATCTGTGTGGAGGTCCCTGGCACCACATATTTTCAGATGGAGGTATGCGACTGTGGACAAATATGTTAATCTGGGGTCCCGATATGAAAAGATTTGGGAACCATTGGTTTAAAAAAATATTAGAAAGTAGCCCAATAAGCAACTACACAATTTATTTTTAAAAGACACACATTGCTTATTATAAGCAGACATGGCAATATGGCTTCATTCAGAGCCCAGAACGCCATCTATTGACATTTTAATGCAAGGACACAGGAAACGTGTTTTTCAGCCTCTTTCAGGATATGAACAGGAAGCCAGGGGCCAGGAATAAGGTGAATAGTTAAGGTGAATAAGTTAAGTTAAGTCAATGGGACAGCGATATACAAATGGACATAACTTTTTTTTTCGCAATGTTTCCGGCAGAGCAGGCCTCTCATTCTGTGTACCTTATTGACCAAATGATTAGAAAATAAAAAGTATGTCATAACATCACCGGTCCTCTCAAAATTCAGGCCTGTGGCTCCTTGATTATAAACAAAGGGTATTAATTAAATTTAGTATATAAAATAATTAAATGGATCAAAGGTTTTATGGTTGTGATTCACTGGAATGGTACGGTTTAGTGATGAAAAGTGATGGGTCATCTCTTCACAGTTTTGTAGGGGCCATTTTTAGTCCAATGAATGTTTTTCATGCAAAACACATGCTTGCAATGCAATGGATTCAGAATCATGAAAAAACCTTAGTTTGACTGAGTCCTCATATTCTGTATAATCTATCTATAAATGCGAGAAGTCTCTGCGTGTGTGTCTGTCTGCGTGTCTGTAATCCGCGTATCTCGAGAACCGTTCGTCCCACCGGCTTCAGATTCGGCACGCGCGTTCCCCGCCGCGGCACGGAGTGCAGTGCCGGGTCTCGCCCCCACCCCGACGCGCGGTTTTCCCGAACCGGCGCGAAACGTTCGGAATCTCCTTATGCCATGGTTACGTATTCTGATGTTCCTATATGGGCGTAAAAGGACACAGGCAAACATGTGGTCAAACGGCTCTTATGACAACAGGTATAATGGGGTTTGCAATAAAGGGTGGGGCATTCATTCCCTATTTCAACTTCGGCACGCGCGTTCCCCGCCGCAGCAGGTAGTGCAGTGCCCGGCCTCGACCCGATCCGATACGTGATTTTCTGGAACCAGCACGAAGGGTTTTCCGGAACCGGCACTGTGTCTGCATAGATCTCCATTTATGGGCATAAAATGGATGCAGACAGACAGATACGGATATCTCCTTATATGAGCATAAATGGACACAGGCAAACAGATGGTCAAAGATCTCCATATATGGGCATAAAATGGACGTAAAAAGACAGATACATATATCTCCATATATGGGCATAAATGGACACAGGCAAACAGATGGTCAAAATGGGTCCTATGACAACAGGTATAATGGGGTTTGCATTAAAGGGGGAACCAGCACTGTGTCTGCAACACAGTCGGAGGCACAGACAGATACAGAGATCTCCATAATGGGCATAAAGGGACACAGACAAACAGATACAGAGATCTCCATATATGGGCATAAAATGGACGCAGACAGACAGATAACTCCATATATGGGCATAAATGGACACAGGCAAACAGATGGTCAAAACGGGTCATACAGAGATCTCCATATATGGATATAAAATGGACGTAGACAGACAGATATCCCCGAAGGGCGGCCGAGCTTCTAGTAAAGTTAATGGGACACCAGCTTTAGCAACTGTCAACTGATAACACCAATTTAGTTGTGACTCAGGAAGGGTTATCATAACAAAATATAATCTACAGATATAGAGCTTCTCAAAAACCTTTGCCACCTTTCCGAGAGCAACATCTGTATGGCCCATGAACTTGAGAGCAACCAGAGGAGTGATGAGAATGCCAGAACACTAAATGGAAAGGTGATGTAGAATACAAGGATGCAAATGACTAAAGCAAGGCACATGGCAAACAATACAGATAGGATGCCAGAGGTTTTCTTACTTGAATTGACAATGTAGTTTAAACATTTTAAAAGTACAGTATTCAATAAGAAAATACATTTTTAAATTGGCATTTTTTTTTTCATTGCTTGCATTCTGCGTTCTGTTTCTGTAAGGTGGAGCCTGGAGAGCTGATTACCAAATGACACTCACCTGTGGCAATCTGGCCATATCTGTTCCTGCAGGTGGGGAATTGTCCCTGCCACTGATTCGCTAGTTCACCTAATGATTATGGCTGCAGATTGGGTGTGGTGTGGCCACTGCTATAAATTAAGAAGACATATAGGCCTAACACAAGTTTTCAAATTCTGTCTAACCCACGACCATTTTGATCACACATTTGGTGGTTGTGAGGTTGGTTTTCTGCTCTGCACTCTCTGGTTTATTGAACAACATCATGGAGAATGAGGAACAACAGGGATGTTATGAGTTCGACGCTCCGTCTCATGTTATGGACTTCATAGACAACCACCCTGCCCCAGACGAGCAGGACGGCGTGGACCAATGGTTTGGTAAGTTATTAAACTGTACTTAATTATAGGCCTACTCCAGTACGATTTTGAGATATTTGAACTTGAGTAAGATACATTTCCAATAAGCCTGCATTTACTTCTACTCCACTACATCTTGGATCCAAATATTGTAGCCTACTTTTACTCCACACTTAAGTTATAGTTTGTAGATTATCTATGCAATGCATCGTGAACTTGTAGATCTGCTATTTTCCAGATTTTTATAACATTTGAGAACTTAACTAGAGCTGTCAAAATATTGTGAGTAAAAGTGCAATATTTGCTTCTGAAATAGTGGAGTAAAAGTATTTAAACGTGGAAATGATGGATACAAGTACTTGAGTAAATCTAGTATAATAGCCTATATAAAAAGTATAATAAAAATGTGTAAAGAGAAAAGTACACGCAATAATTGTGTAAAGCTGTTTTATGTTTGACATTTCTAGCTCAAAGAATGTAGGAATTTTGGTAGGATGCCAAAAAAGTGGCAGAATAAAGAATGAATATATATATATATATATACGAGAGTGTGCTCGCTTTCAATTTTGTTGGGGGACCCCCTGATCTGACCCATGATGGGGGGTTCCTTGGTCCCACTTGAGCGCCACTCCTTTATAATAGTACACCATGATGTAAGGCTTGCATCATTTTAAGCAACACATTTGCAGCAAATCAAATGATTTGGGTGTTAATATCCAAACTTTAACTAGTGGCACATCTAAACACCATTAGCCCACCATGTTTTTAATCTGCTTTATTTAAGACTAAACTCCAAATATGATTTCATGTCACTTTTTTAATCTTGATTGACTAATTGGTAATTGCATCATTGTCAACAGATGAACAGGCTAGTAATCTGGCCACAGCTCCTTACAGAAGCTATCCCTTTGGAACACCCAAGTCGGACCTGCCGCGTGCAGTTGTGGCTCCTCAAGTCAAGGAACCATGTGACTCTGGTTAGTTTTATATTAATCATCAATCTAGTTCTCTGATGAACGACTACGGGCCTTTTTTCAGATGGTGTAGTCTTATATCCCTAAAGGTCTTCAGACAGCAGGGTGCATTAGTACCACAATTGGGTACTTTAAGGAAAATAAATGGCCTATATTTGCATGAGGCCCCATTTTCTGCTCTTTTCCTACATCTGTAATGGCTTTAATTGGATTTTAAGTAACCTAGGCTCCATTTTTCTCAATCAATCTTCTAGCACCCAGCAGCACCTATTCACCACCTCCCAACATAGTCACATCCTGGGGGGACCAAGCACCCGCTCGTCTGGCTGCTGGTAACCATGCTCCCAGTCGCATGGCTGTTCAGCAACCGAACACCTCCGCTCAACCCCCTGTCCAAGCACGCAGGTATGTCTTGTGATAGATCATGCTCACACAAGGGTATACATTCTCTTTAGTTGATGCTGTTGGCTTAATCTGCTACTATTCTGGGGTATCAACTTGTGTATTGAACTGCACAACTGACTACATTTAAATGCTAAGCAAGGAATAGTCTTGGTGATTATTCCATTTCTGATTTCTCTGAAGGGTTTCAAAGCGTAAGCAGGACGAGACTAATGCGGTTCCAGACAAGAAACCAAGGTGAGACCTGGCTCTTAATTCAGTGCAGGCAGTGAGGAGAATATTTCACAGTGCAGTAAAAATGATAATTTCCTTGACATTCCAGGGTGGAGGCTACTGTCACTGTGCGTCCATTACGGGTGCACGCTACAGTCACTGTGCGTCCATTACGGACACGTATAAGGTTAATATGGAACATATACATATACCCTCAGCACGGGTGTCTTTGTGCACATTTGGTCACATTTCTTAATGACTAATTACACAACTAGTGAGTCTCTTGGCTAAGCACTGAAACGGCAGCTAAATTTCATCTGGTTTGTAGTAACATTGCGTGAAAGACTTGTAATGCTTTTAAATGTTAACATGGTCAATACGCCACCGGTGGGTTGCATGGTAGTAGTCACATTTATAGAAGTTTTTGTATCAGCTGTGCAATATCTTCATGGCAGACGAAAGCATAATGAAAGTACACTTGTGATATTTCTTGTATGGTGCTGAAGAACTCAACCCTGGGCAACTGGGTGCTTAATGGTTTTATTTTTAAATCTACTAGCCAGGCAGCCAGGAGGTCTGGTCCTACTCCTCGTAGAGGCAAACGTCCAGTCAGACGATCAAGTACTAGCAGGAGTAGCCAGCAGAAGTCTGGGGCTGCCCAGAGGATGCAGGCAGCAGAACCAAGTGTACAGTAAGTAAACCCATTTTGACAACATGTTGTTGGAAATTCTGTGGGAAACTGTATTTGAATGCAATATTCTTCCACTTTTAGACCAAATGGCTCTGAGGCGCAGGAGCTGGAGCACATTAAACTGCTACAGATGGAAGTGGCTGAGAATCGGAAGAAACATGAGGCTTGCTACAAGGCAGCGTTGAGTGGCAGTGAGTGACTGTTTACGAATTAAATTATGTAAAGTGTCAAGGTTGTGACCCTGTAAGAATTTTCTTTGCTGATCCTAATTTACTGATTTCAGGTCACCTGCCAAAAAGGATGGCCCTGGCCACCACTGTACCCAAAGAATTTCACTTCAGTACCGACGGCAGGGTTAAAGCTGGCAATGCATCGAATGAATCTCAAAAGACGGCTGATTTTGTTTCACAGCTCCGCAAACACCCATCCTCTCCGGTGAGTGACTTCTTGCGCACTGCATCTGTCAGCATCTAGCAGTAACCAGTCTAAGCCTTGCTGCATGTGAATAAAATGCCCTGATGTTGGCAAGGTTGTCACAGAAGTCCTTTCTAATTTCAGACCAAGGCTCCTAAAGGTACCACTGTGCCCAAGCCATTCAACTTCTCACAAGGCAACAAGAAGAAGAAGGGGGAGGAGCCTGCTCCCTATGTATCAACTGCTCAGCAAGTTGAACAGTTCCACACTCGCACTCCTGATCGCTTCCATCTGCGGAGTCGTCAGAGAGCTGAAAGAGGTAAGCATGCATTGGGCATTCTATCATAAGCTTGTAGGCTGTTATACTGCCATCAGAACTAAGGTGGATGTGCATAGTTCATCTGCAACCTGTACTCTTCCAATGTAACACATTTCACAGTATCTGCACCATCCAGTAAACCTAATAGCCAGTAGCCACTCTAAATTAGAGTTATGTATGGTATGACTTTTAACCATGTTGCCAGACCTATTCCAACTAACTGTTGGCTTTTGCGCTGTTCATGAAGGGCCATCTCCAATGAAGGCAGAACACCTAAAGATGACTCGGCCCCGCACCCCAAATCTGATGGCCCGTCGGAGGAACCGCCCCACAACGGTCAAGAGCAGCGCTGAGCTGGAGGCAGAGGAGCTTGAGAAACTCAATAAGTAGGTTTACATTACAAAGGTTTGGTTACATTGGGTCAATGTGTCATGATGGGAGCTCTGCTGACCATGAGTAAAAGTTGGGCTACAACACTGAACACGGCCTAAAACACTACTTGTCTCTTCAAGGTTTAAGTTCAAGCCTCTTGAGCTGAACAGAAAGATTCTAGAGGGTGCTCTGAACCCCAAGAAGCCAGCTGTGAAAGCACCTACAAAACTGGAGGGCTTCGATTTGCAGATAGAGAAGAGGATCCACAAGAGGCAAGCCACCAAGGAAGCTGAGGTGGAGCATCATGTCTTCCATGCCCAGCCTGTACCCTCAAAGATCCTGGAGGAGGTGGTGGTAAGTATTAGTGCAACCATGAGTCTGTGCAGAGAACTTATGCTTTTCAATGACTTAAAATGTATTTGTCTAGTTTAAAGCAGTGATTCTCAGAGTGGTAGCCGGGGAGCCTTTGGGTTGGCATAAAGACAAAACGCTAGACGGCTAATGGCCTTTTGTCGTGTCCCATTACGTGGTGGCAAACAAAGCTTTTAATGATTGCCATGCTATGTTCATTAACAGGGAGTGCCCCTGAAAAAGGTTCTGTGCCCTACTGTCCCAGAATCTCCAGACTTTGCCCTCAAGAAAAGGGTGCCACTGGAGCCCAAGGTGGAGGTAAGGCACCTCTACTTCTACAGTTTTATGCACATAACATATTGTATTTAAGCTTCTTGTAAGGTAAAGTCTCCCGTACCACTAAATTGTATATTTGGGTTCATAAAATTATCCCAAATATGTATAATGTTAGTAAAACCTAGCACACCCCTGATGGGAATCTGTCATTTAATGAGGTTTTATTTGTTCCCCCCACCCCCTTCAGGTGAAAGCTCCATCCCCTGTCAAGGCCATGCCAGTGCCTCACTACGGTGTGGTCTTCAAACCTCGTCACCCAGACAGAGACAGGAGTGAGGTTGAAGTTTGTCCTTTTTCCTTTGAGGAGCGGGAGAAGGAGAGGAGGGCTCTGAAGGAAAAGAGACTGGAGGATCTGAGAAATGAAGAGGTAGGGAGAACACGCCTCTGTTAAAGCAGAACTTTCAGGCCACAATTACAATAAACTGCTGACTTATTGTGCCTAAAAATACATTTTTAGCCACTAGTACGCATGCCCCCATGCTTACACATGCCCCACATTTTAGCACAGTAAACGTGATAAAACAATAGAACAAAGCAAATGAAAACATTTTAAGACTCACTTTTTCTTTTCTCTAATTCCAATCTAAAATATGAACCCTTGTTGTAAAAAACAAAGTTGTCCTTTAATGTCAGACTGGTGATTGTTGGCAGGGAAAACTTCAATAAAGTTTATTTAAAAAGGACAGATGGAATGTTCTCAAGCTGTGACCTCAACTTGATGCAGTTTCTCTGTCCTTTAAAACTCTAGGTGCAGCAGTTCAAGGCCCAACCCCTGCCAGATTTCCATGAGGTGCACCTTCCCAAAAAGAAGGTGCTTGAGCCTACCAAGCCAGAGCCTTTCAAGCTGCAGGTCGACGAACGAGGAACAACCAAGAACGAACGTTGGGAGCAGATGGTGTGTTAACAACTTTATATTGTAATTGTAAAGACTTGATGGCTCTAGTTATTACTAGTATAATAGTTGGGTGAATATGAAAGTCATAATTCTTCAACACTAAGCCCCATTTATTTTTTACTATGACATGTTCAATATGGTATTGCTAGGGTGGTTAACCATTGTGCTACTTCTGTAGGTGAAGGAGGAGCAGAAACGGCAGGCAGAAGCAACCAACTTCAAAGCACAGCCTAGCACAGTTGTCCACAAAGAACCCTTCCAGCCCAAGAAGGAAGACCACTCTGTTCTTGGTGAGTAGAACCTCATTACAGGGAATTAAAGGTGTTGAATCTCCTAAAACGGCAAGACACAATCCTGAACTTGTCCTACTTGTATCAGACCTATTCTTAAAGGGGTGCAACTGCAAGTGATCTTTAGTTGAATAGTTGTATTCTGATGGTAGTCTCCAGCACTTATCAAGCAGAAGATCACATTTTCAGGTTGTGACAACAATTTTATCCAGTCAGAACTTTGGCCAGTATACCAGTAGGAGCAAGTACTCAAAATTGGTGACGCATAACTGATGTGTGGGGTTCTTTTTCTGATTGCATAAAACTGTTATCTGAAATATTATCTTTTTTTTTTTTTTTTTTTTTTTTTTTTTTTTTTTTTTTTTTTTTTTTTTTTTTTAACTATCAGCCTCACACCTATCAGATATTGTTCAAAATGCAGATGGGGGGGAAATATTTTTGTAATGGCATAAATGCTTAATGGCCTCAAACATAATATTCAGTAATGTCTACCTGGTAATTGAAGCAGAATCTTAATACCAAGCTGTCCTGGGCTTTTAACACGCACGTAACTTAATTTTTCTTCTCACTTTATTCATCAAACTGTTGCTACAAACTAGGCTTGAACACTTCCACAATGCCAGAGGTCTTTGAGCTTGCCACAGAGCGTCGTGCCCGGGAGAGGCAGGAGTTTGAGAGGGTGCTGAGCGAGAAGGAGACTCTCAGGGCCTGCATGGACGAGAGGCGGCGCCAAGAGCAAGAAGAGCGAGAGAAGGATGAAGTTGTGAAGATGCGTCAGGAACAGGTGATTACATGTTTTCAGACTTTATCATTGCTGTCAGATGGGAACCTTGTATGTCCAACCATATTTTTCAGGAATTGGGGTGGAGGGGAAGAACCAAGGAGATCAATGTAGTTATTAGTCATAAGTTTGTAATCATTTTTATAAATATTGAACCAATGCAGACATACTATGACTTTGCATAGGTTAAATATTTAGAAAATCCAGAAACTAAACCACTTTGACCTTTTCAAACATTTTCCAAATAGCAAAAAGCCTATGTGTTTACAAGCTCACAACATGTCGCAGGATTGTCTATTTTACATAAGTCTTATAAAACATAAAATTATTGAATCAAGGAACTTAAACTGTCTGGGGTGCACTCAAAAGCCTGGGTAGAAAGTGAAATTATGTAATAACCTCATCTCTTCTCCTCAGGTCCATAAAGCTGGCCCAGTCAGACACTACAAACCAGTGCTGCTGAAGAAGTCAGACCTTCCTGTCACCATGCCGCAGTCCCCAAATTTTTCTGACCGCTTCCGTCTTTGAGCTCTTGATTTGAATTTGTTTGCATTTTTATTTGGACATGTTTTAATGTTTTACTCATTTTTGTATTTGTTGTATGGGGTGGGTGATCATGATATTCAAAGCGGTATCACAATGCACTCTTATCACTATTCTTTTATGGTTATTTTTAAGTTTCTTTTATTTATGTATCTTAACAGTACAAACACCTACAAGATAAAAGGAGTAACGGACCTTTAGACCAGTGGTCCTCAAAGTGGGCTCCCAGTATACAAATGGACCCTTACGGATCCATTTGGTTTAATTTGTAAACTGTCAGAGTTAAAACTGTCAGAGTTAAGGGGAGACCTTGCCTGGTAAAAGTTTCAGATCCTCCTTGCTGAAATGCCGAAAAGGGTTCTTGTCTCCTGTGGTCTAATCGGGGAGTCTTAAATACCTGTTGTCTGTAGAAATAGTCATCTTCTCCTCCACTGTGCCACAGGTAAGGGGTGGTAGACGACCACATTCTTGGTATGCTCGGTCCACGGCCTGGTCGTCGGCGGCAGGGTTCCAGCTGGGGTCATAGATCACCACGTGGTTTAGACCAAAATGCAGGTTTAAATTTAATTCTGCAATGCAGCTGCTGTTAAATAATTTAACAGGATTTTTGTTTATAAGGCTCTGCCTCATTGTATCACAAGTGTCTGGAATGGCATATCGTTGAGACCTTGTATTGTGTCAATACAACTTGAAACTTTAACTTGAATGTTCGTTCTTGAATATTTTTAATAAACTTTACTAAAGTAATTTCTGAATCCTTTTCTCTTGGTATGTACTGTCTGAATAGGGTCAGACCCTAACTTAGAATATTTAAGTTAAAGTAGCACTTGACCCTTTTCAACCCAGCATTTCAGAAACTCCTACCATCACCTCGATGGAGATTCCAAGCTGATAGGAACTACTACAGCCTATATTTTCATAAAGTTGGAAATGACCTCACCTGCCAAGTGGCTGCTGAAGTCTGGTAGGCAGGTTTTAAAACGGGCCAGTCTGGCAATGTTACCATCTTAAGATGAACATTTGTGGGGCCCATTTGACTGTTTTAACCATGTTGGACTTCTAGCCTAGAGTTAAGTTTGTATGTTTCACTTGGCCACAGGATTTATTTACTGCTTTAAAATGCTAATCTATTTGCAACACCTAAAACTGGGAGAGGTCAGTTATGCTCTAGATCAATGGTTCTCAACCTGTGGGTCGGGACCACCAGGGGGGTCCCCAAATTATTTTGGTGGGTCCCCAGATTAACTTAATGTGCATTGTTTTCTCTCTCGGCAGTAAACAAACCAACAAGAGTTGGGACTGAGTTACTAGGGCCCAAGGTGGAGGAGCTATTGAAAAAAAGCAGATATACAAGCGCTGTGAGCTTGTAGATCTGCTATTTTTGAAAAGTCGTGAAAATGTGTGCAAATCTTTGAATGTATGTATTTTTTTTTAAGCAAACATTTGTAACTCAAACTTTGCTTCTGGGGGGTCCCTGGAACTAAATACTTTGAGATGGGGGTCCGTGGCCAAATACATCTAATTTTGGGGGTTTTCACATGTAAAAGTTTGAACGACACCCCTGATCTTATGAGGTAATGCTTCTTGATGGAGGCTCATGTTGTGTAGCACAGTTCAATAATGTGGATACTCATCCACTAGAGGGGGCAGTTGAACTTTCAAACTGAGTAAAAGCTTGGTGATCAACTTTGACAGGAGTGTCTGCTGTGAGCAAGATATTGGGAAGGGAGGTGGGTGGTGGGGTTAGGGTTAGCAGGCAGTAGAGGCCTTTCAGTTTACAATGACCCAGAACATGACCAGTCTGTTCTCGTAATGATGGACCACGCTGAGAGCAGTGAAATGTCAAACATTTGAAGTGGTGTATCTGCCTTTTTTGTGATTGTCGGACAAGAAATGTAGAATGGATGAAATGTGAAGCCTGTGTTCACCCTTTAACATGCATCAGTGTTCAAAGGAATAAAAGTTACATTGTATTTGACATAGATAGCAAACTATCTGTATAAAGTACTCTGGTAACTATAAAAAGAAAAAAGAGAAAATTGTTTTATTCCCACTCTCAAATCAAAATAACATTTTCACAAAGATGAGGGTCATTATGTCCGTATAACCAAATGTGTCCGTGGCAAAGACCTGGCCTTGCCCGTGGCAAATTTTAGATGTTCTGTTTTGCACACCATTATAATTTTCTTATTTTGATCATAATACCCAATTACTGAACACCAAGCCTCCAGGTTTTCTTCAGAATATGTATGACACTGATTTACTATGACACCAAGGGGCCTTTTCCACCGGCAAAGAACCGGTTCCAGAACCAGTGCCTGTTCAACTTTCTTGGAACCTTGGTTCGTTCTTGCGAACCGGCTTGCGTTTCCACCAGATTGAACCATGATTGAAACAGAGGAACCAAGGATTTTGTTGTTCCCGTTCGGAACCAACTTTTATGGTTCGGAACAAACTCCGGTTCTCTGTGGAAAAGCTCACCTCTGGTTCATCCCATAGGCGGGAGAAAGAACCAGAACCGGTTCTTTGCCGGTGGAAAAGGCCCCTAAGGCACATTATGAGTCCACTAGTACTAGTGGAATTAGAGACCTGTTATGTCATTTGGGGCTATCTCTTCATGTGTTTCTGGTAACGTTACTGTCCGCTCATTTTGTATGTCTGTGGCAAAAAAATAATTTTGACAAAAATGTCCACCACAAGCTAGGGCATTCACGAATAGTGATTTTTAGTATTCGAATTATTTGACCTCAAAGTATTCGAATAGTCGAATATTCTACAGGACTGGCCACACTGTCAAATATTATGTAAGCAAGAGGCGAACATTGTGAAAATAGCAGATCTACATGCTCACAACGCCTCGCAACATATTTATCTGCGGAACCGAGTCACATTAAATGTAATACCTACAATTCCAAGTGCTTGTCAGGGTTCTTATGACTTCCTATCTAGCCAAGCTTTATAAACCATGAAGAAATATATATTCTTTTAAAGACAAAACAATAAAAAAATTAAAATGAGCGAATATTCAACTTCGGTGAACAACGTCGAATAGTGACTTTGATATTCGAATATTCTAATATTTGGTGAATGCCCTACCACCACAAGCCAACATTTCACTATTTCTTTTTAAATATTTGGTCTATAAAGACATGCCCTGGGATGCCAGGATTAAAGTGAAACTTTCTGAACATTGGCGCTCCTTATGGAAGTGCACTAGAGCTGCAGTAAACGTATGTACAGTATGTGTGTGACTCATCCAGGTGCCAGTAGTAACAGCCATGTAGACTGATAGGAGAGAACTACGGTGGTTGTTTAGTTCTCTATTCAGACGCTCTAAAAGGAACTTGAACAACATGAATAAACAGAGAGCTGCGATCGCACAATCCTATCAGAATGTGTGTGTGCTTTATAGGGTGAGTCTGTCTCAAGGGCTTTCTGGTACAATAACACAGACCTTAGCATACCTTTCACTGGGCACCACGTGTGTGCGTGTGAGAGAGAATAAGTTCACTGGGCACCACGTGTGCGTGTGAGAGAGAATACGTTCACTGGGCACCACGTGTGCGTGTGAGAGAGAATACGTTCGAAGGATACTTTGTGAGTGAGAGAGACATAGTGAGGTAGAGAGTGCAGTGTTAGTGCAGTGTTTCTCAAACTTTTACATTTGAAGTTCTCCCCTTAACTCTGACAGTGTACAAATGGAACCAAATGGACCCATTAAAGCCATTTAAGCCCATTTGGTTCCATTTGTATACTGTTAGAGTTACAGACTTGTATGGGTCAATTTAAACCCCTCTACAGAGTCCCTGGAATACACTTTGAGAATCACTGAGTGTGTTAGTGTTAGTGTGAGTGTGTGTGCGCAGCATTCATCGGGCATTTCTTAGAATAGAATATTAAATATTTTCTCTTTAATTTCATTAAACAACATATACTATAGATAATCTGTTAATTTGAAAGGCATCCATGGACACCATAGACATATCACACATGTTCAGATCATTGTGACCGTCAGGTCGCAGTTACTATCAAAACCTCCACCGGCTGTCTGGCTGTCCGTCAGTCAGTTTGTCTCTCATGTCACGTCACACTTTTGACCTACTCTTCTCTGGCACCGTTGCCCCTATCTCCCGATTAGGGAGTCTTCTTACTGGTATTAAGATGTATGCCTAACTCTGTTGCTCAGGGTTAGTTGTCTACAACTCAGAAACGTACATTTTATGAAAGGCCCTAAGCTCTAGTCAGTCCCTAAGTTGAATGTTCATAGTATATGTAGGTAAAGGAATTCAGTGTTATCTTTTGCCTGATTTATGCTTGGTTTGCCTGCCGCGTGACACACAAAATATCAGATTTAAAAGTTCACAACGCGTCACATCGCGAAGTGTTGTGAGCTTTTAGATTGGATATCTTCAGTGTCACACCAGTGTCTTCCAGAAACATTTCACAGCATTTATGTTTATTTTATTTATGTATTTTGCCGATAGGTGGGTGGGTGGGTGGGTAGGGGGTCAACACGAGTCAGTGTAAGTTACGGCATCGGTGAGGCATAGGAATTTGAACTCGGACCTATTATGATGTCCGGCCAAGAGTTATTTTGTCTTCACTCATGCACTCTCTTTCTCTCTCGTACCCCCCCTGTCTCATTAAATTATCAACTCAGTTTATAATAAAAACAATTTATGCCGACCGTTAGGTCGCAAGTTACTATAAAAACCTCCACCGGCTGTCTGTCAGTGCGCCAGTCAGTCCCTCCGTCTGTCCGTCACGTCACGTCACACTTTTGGCCCTACTCTTATCTCCGGCACCGTTGCCCCTATCCATGCCAAACTTTGCACACACACTCCTTGGCTGGAGTGGCACAACCTCCGCCCCTGATTTCTCACATACCCCTCTTCTAGCGCCACCATGAGGTTGCTAAAGCCAATTTGTGTATACATCCCTAATCTCCCGATTAGGGAGTCTTACTGGTAACTAGAAAGTTGGTGTGGTTGCACTGACGAGGAATCCGCTGGAACTGAATTCCGTCTTGCCATTTATATTATGGGTGTGTTTGAAAATTAAATGCCCACATCAAGCGCACTGGCGTATTAGTTTGTATCGGCCAGTGCGCTCAGTGCTGTATTTTCAAACGCGCCCTATATATTGTGATGTCATGAGAAGCATGGCAGCAGTGACACTTTTCTGTTGTGCAGCCTTACAACCCGGACAACATTACTCAAAAAGTTTACAAAACACAGGTTCACTTTGCTGGCAAAGAAATCTCAGACCGAATACGATAGTGTGTTGCCTATAGCAACCACACTTTTAAATAAGACATTTTGAAATAAGAAAATGTTTTCTCCTTCTTTCTGTAAAATGTCTTTCTTTTCTCTGGTGTTACGTCTGACTCTGTCGTTCTCCTGCACGTTTATTTATGATCATTACCTTGACCTGCGCCGGTCGTCATTAAAACACTCACAGGACTGTAAATCACTGGAGTGTCAGCCTCTTGCTCTTGAGGTCTCTGTTATATAAGCTTTAAACCCATCCGCTGAGAAGACAAGGCTCAAAGGGCATAATCACAAAATCATTGTCATTGTCTCATAGGGAATATAAAGACATTATTGCCACATCTGCCTTGTTTCACACTGTTTCAATCCATTTCTGTTTATCCCAAACAGCAGTAGGCCTACAAGGGAATACTTGCATATGTGGATATAGGTTCTGTGGAATTCAAAATAAGCTCTGTTGTAAGCTCAAAAAAGATTGTACTTACTTTTGCTTAGACTTTCATAATTTAAATGTAGCCTATACAGAAACGACCCATTTAGTCAAATACAAATGTTCTTGTTAAATAACTATATTATTATTCGTCATGCTCCACAGATTGATGATTTAAAATCACTGCAGAGCATGTCCATCATGACATGCAAGAAGAGCTGCAACTATCAATTATTGACTTCTTTTACTTCACTGTACAATGAATGGTCTTATTTAAAAATATATATTCTGGAATGGCGATCGATTATTATTATATCATATGAACTTATTGACTATTGATTTAAAAGACAAGACATCTCATAAATACCTATTGAATCATGACTGGTTGGAAGGAGGAAGGCAATTCTAATAAATACATTTGTACTTTTTTACATTTGTTGGTAACACTTTCTATGAAGCCCACATTTATAATGCATTATGGGGGCATTCGTAGTGCATTATAATGCATTCATACTGCTTCATAAACACAGACAATGTTTCTAGCCTGATATCTAAAGGAATACATCTTAAAATATGATTTGGATTAATCTATTATGAATTCATTCTTGAAGATCATTAGGTCATTAACAAATTAACATGATCCATTATGTATTGTATGCCCAATTGCAATAGATGCAGATTCACAAACACAAACACACTCATACACACTGGGTAGGGTACACATGCAATATTGCATGTAGGCCTACATACATACTACATACACATACATACACATTCACAGGCTTGAAAAGTACACGCACGCACGCACGCTCTCACGCACGCACTCACTCACGCACGCACGCACGCACGCGCGCACACACACACACACACACACACACACACACACACACATACAAACACATCTGTGGGGACACATGCGCAGTTGCCAGTAGATATACACACAGACAGTCCTCCTTTTTATTGAATTATGTGCACATTATGAGTTTCTACAAATACCGGTAAGTACGCACACATACTGTCCACATCGACACACTCACAGGTATACACCCCCACCCACACAAACTTACACACACACACGCACACACACACACACACACACACACACACACACACACACACACACACACACACACACACACACACACACACACACACACACACACACAGCACAGCACAGTGCAGCTAGGAGATAAGACATCAAAGCATTGGGCAGATTTACTAGATGCGGTCGAGGGCCTGTAAAAAATACTGCTGCGTAAATGTTTATGCAGCACTCTCTATGTCAGGCACTAGGGGGAGGAGGGCATGGCTGAGCAGCGCAAAACCAGACACTTTGGAAATTAATGGCCACCCATGAATCTGCCAGAGCGATTCCATTTCTGTAGGGGAGGCATTGTAATACACTTTAATGGCCACCCGTGTAAATCTGGGCTGGTTAGGAAGGCCTGCCGGCTTTGACAGGTGCACTGTGGAAATCCTAAATCAGGATTTCAAACACATGCTTGTGATGAGAGGGAGGGAGGTGCATTGTGCTTGTGTGTAGAACAATATTGCTCCATATGAAATAAGTATTAAGTATTAAATAGCTTGTTCATGAGTCTGATTGTAAGAGGAAGAAGCTCTTTAGCAATCTACTGCCTGTGTGGCCTTATGGCTGTGGAGCCACTTTTCATGTGGCATCCTCTGGAACAGTCTGTGGTTGGGGTGACGATGAACTATTATGATTCTGCGAGCTCTGCTGACACAGCATTCATCGTATGTCTTGGATGGAGGGAAGTTCCCAACTGATGCACTTGGCTGCACTCATGACTCCTTGCATTGCCTTGTGGCTGAGGTCAGTGCAGTTCCCATACCAGGCAGGGATGCAGCAGTCAGGATGCTCTGCAGTGGTACCTGTGTAGAAGGCCCACAAGACACCAGGACTCCAGGACCCAACCTTCTTCAGTTGGTTGAGAAAAACTAGAGGAACACGTTCAGTGTGTACGTCCCAGGTGAGTTTCTCAGTGATGTGGACTCCCAGGAATTTGAAGTCGCTGACCCTGTCCACTGCAGCGCCTGCCCTGTCTATTTAGTGTTTTCTCTCAGCGCTTTGGTCTTGTCGACGTTGACTGCCAGGTTGTTCTCTGTTATTTACAGTCAGGGGCGTCGCAACAAATTCTGGGCCCTGGGTACAAGGATTCCCTGCGGGCCCCCCATGTTTCCCATCTCAAAATATTTAGTTCCAGGGACCTCCCAGAAACGAAATTTGAGTTACAAATGTTCGCTTAAAAAATACATATATTCAAAGATTTGCCCACATTTTCACGACTTTTCAAAAGAATAGCAGATCTACAAGCAAGCAGCGCGGCACTCTGTGTCACGCTGTGAGCTTGTATATCTGCTATTTTTCAATAGCTAAAGTATAAAATAATCAAGGCCCCTCCACCTTGGGCCCTAGTAACTCAGTCCCACTTCCCCCCTGTGACACCTCTGTTTACAGTATTGTGACACTTATTTTATTGTTTTACACTCAACGTTGCTGGAAATGAGGGTAACCTCATTGACCTTTCAAGTTGAAATAATCGTTTGAATGAATATAATAGTCACATACAGTATGATGTAATACTCTCTTCATTATATCTGTAGCCCATAATTTATTTCGGACTCAAAGATGAGCTGAAACAGCTTTTCACGAGTGTGGAACTTCTGCATATTGATAAGGTGGGGGATAGTTTTGAGAGCGACTTCTGAATGAGAGAGGGATAATAGCGAGGTTATTAAATAATGATCCTGGGTTATTGCACTAAATAATTTTGACAGCCCCAATACAAATACAAAATAATTATTACTTGCACCAGCGGAGCGCAAGTATACGGTGATGATAGCTGACTGTGGGTATGTGGGTGGGTGGGTATGTATGTGCCAATGAGGGAGCAGGATTCTCGGTGACATCGGCACCAACAAGATATACCCACATACCCACAGATATACCCACATACCAACCCACAGATATACCCACATACCCACAGACAGCACCAACCAACAAGATATACCCACATACCCATAGACAGCTATCATCACCCTACTTGCGCGCTCTGCTGGTCACTCTTGTCGTTCTCTTCAGAAAGTGGCGTGAATTACCAGCCATATTTGGCTATGAGTGCACGAGGTGCAAGTTGGCACCTCGAAAGATTGCAGTCTAGTTTTTTCTTTGCTTTTCTTTTTTTGTTTTAATTGCTGACCAGAATATGTCCCCAATACCACGGATATGCTCTAAGAAACAAAACGGCAGGCTATCATCAAAAAGGAAATGTATAAAATATAGGGATGAATCTTCAGGTATTTACTATAGTCTAGCACACAATGCAGTAGTTATTCCAACGCTATTTGAACTCACTTAATCTCTGAGTGCTGTGAATGACCTCACAGCATGGGGGCACATGTAGTACCAACCGGTCAGCTCTTACCCAGCTTGTTGATCTTCAGATAAGGTGTTGTGTGCATTTGGGTGTGCATGCATGTCTGTGTATGTGCGCTCATTTGGGCGTGCATGCACGATGCATGGTAGGAGTATATCGTCACTGTCGGGCAGAAACCTTGTATCTCCAAGTTTAAAATGTGTACATTGTTTCGCAAAGTAAAGCAATGCTTCATCATACAAGGCCATCGCACAAAAGTAGTGAAAACAGCTGATCTACAAGCACACAGCGCCTCACGGTGCGAGGCGTTGTGTGCTTGTAGATCGGCTGTTTTCACTAGTTTAAATAATTTTAAAAATGATGAATACAAAGCAAAAGGTTTTGGACATACAGGTTTCCACCCGACAACGACAATATGTGTGGACAGTGGAGACCTGCATGACTCTAGGTGTGCATTTATACATATGTGCATTGTGTACTACTGTACATGTATGCATGCGCACCCTTCTATACTGTACCAGCAGGAGTTGTGTGTGTGTGTGAGTGAGTGTGTACTTATGCTGAAATTCACGAGTGTTCATCAAACCCTGAGAGCAGAGTTACATTAATCAGGATTTTGACAGTGTACACATTACACTGAATGTATGTCAGTGCACTCAGACACAGTGTGGGTGAGCGAGACAAAGGCAGCTCTTTGATGAGAGGGTGGACCAGTGGAGAGGTGGTACCGCATGGCTGCTGTAGTGTCTGCTGGACACATGCCAATGCTTAGATACACATAGTAAACCCCTCAGTGTTCTTTTAACCAATGTGTAACTCAGAGAGTGCACACATGGTACCAAATGGACCCTTTCGGGTCCATTCTCAGAGTTACAAATGGATGAATTAACAGTTTGATTCTTTTTTTTTATCACACACACACGCACGCACGCACGCACGCACGCACGCACGCACACACACACACACACACACACACACACACACACACACACACACACACACACACACACAAATCACACATGCACCATTGCACGGCTACATATTTGCTGCTTCTGTCGGGATTTACTACCACTATAATATATCATTTTGTTCGTACACACCCACGCACGCGCTCACGCGGGCACACACTCACGCGCTCACGCACACGCACGCACGTACATACGCGGGAACGCACGCATGCACACACAAACACGGTTCACTCAGGGAGAAGAAAAATGCTCAGCATTTTACCTTTGATCGTTGTGAAAATGAAGTGTTATTTTAGCGATAATGGAAGCACAGCTCCAAAAGGTACAATGACCGTCTGACTCATATTTCTCTCTCTCTCTCTCTCTCTCTCTCTCTCTCACTCTCTCTCTCTCTCTCTCTCTCTCTCTTTCTCTCTCTCTCTTTCTCACATAATCTCTAAGAATGTATAACTGTAATATATGAGATATTAAACAAGGCCATTCTTTTCAATACTCTTTGTTTGGTGCCTCAAGTTGTTTGGTCCATCAAGGTGAGCTATGTACAATCCTAAAGCTCAGCTTGGAATAAGCAATACCCAATTTCTGTAAAGGAATGTGATTCACACCACCTACCAGTATGCAGAAGAACATAGCAACATGCATTAAAGAACAATAGCATAGGCCTACTACTGTTATTTTTCTTTACTTTCAATTACTACAGTTAAATTATCTCTTTGTTATTGTTGTTATACAATGTTGTGGAACAAAACCAAATAGGTTTACTCTTGTGTACTCATATGAAATGTAACAATATTGAAAATACCTTTAGTGTAGTCATTTAGTGACTTGCACTGGTTCTCAAAGTGTGATCTGAGGACCGCCAGGTGTCCTTGAGGGGGTTCCAGGGGGACCCAGCAAAATGAGGAACAGTTTAAACACTATTTTATTTTTCGAAAGATGTTGATCGACAAATCCTTTGTTATGGGGTCCCATGTCAATTTGGGGGTCCTTGACATGAAAATGTTTGAATCATGTTGGTTGATAAGCTCATGGACACTCGTTGACATCATAGTGGTGACACTATGGTGAAACAAAGGGGTGTGTGTGTCACTTGAACCCTAGCATCCCTATTCTGGGGGGAACATTTGCAGAAAATAGCCGATCTACAAGGCCACAACGCATTGTGTTGTGAGCTTGTAAAGCAGCTATTTTTGGTGAAGAGATTTGATTTGGTGTAGAGGGAGAAGAAAAAAGACCAGACCAAATACAGAGCAGACTCTGTTCTCCATGTTAGAACCCCTTCTAACACTAACGACTATAATAAGTCCAGTAGGAGTTTGTTTTCCTGGTCTGTGTCAAAGCATCTCACGTTATCTTGGTCGGTGAATAATATTTCAAACACAACTGTTTTAAGAACATTCATTTTCATAAAACAGATCTGATATCATGTGCTATTGTGAAGGCTAATCTCACTAACACATTTCCTATATAGGAAGCAAACATTATTTTACGCACTACAATGGCAGTTTCCTCCATATGACTCTGCTTTTGGTCACAACCAAGGGGCTAGCTTCGGAACTGTAGCTACTTCCGGATTCTCATTGAGCCTGCTGTTCCTATTGATGGCCCAGCAGATGTCGCTGTTTCACCTTCTACCGGTGTCAAGACATTATTATCTCAACGGGAGTCAACGAGGTGAGCGAACTTTACACTTGATTTTATTACCTTAGTAAACCTTTTCATATGTTTTCAATCGCAATTTAAAGTCTTTTTAAATCTTCATGATATGTATACTGGTTTTACCAAGTGAAGACCCGCCCTCGCTGCGATTGCAGCCAATGGTATTAATTTGATTCATTTCCGTTAGCATTTCGGGACAGCTTATAGAAAAATGGCGGATTTGAAAATCGTTGAAAAATAGTCTTCGTTTATGGTCTGTAGAAACCAAGTGCTCTACCCAGACTTTGGAATACATGGAGAGAGGTGCTATATTGGTGTGACTTGATAAATACTAGAGTTGTTAAGTCCCCCTTCAACCGCCGTGCCAGAAAACATCAGGAGCCAGCAGCGAATCCGAGGCCACCCAGAGCGACGAGTAAACCCTGGTACGTCAAACAAGCGCAGTGGTAGAATAAATAGCTCAGCTACATTGAGAAGGAGAGAACAGGTTGTAAGGAGAGAGAGAGAGCTTTGCAGGCTACAATTTCAGGGATTTTCCAGAAGAAACACTATTCAAAAAATCACACCCGTGTGAAGTGGAGCTGTGTGTGTGTGTGTGTGTGTGTGTGTGTGTGTGTGTGTGTGTGTGTGTGTGTGTGTGTGTGTGTGTGTGTGTAGATCATGTGTACCGATTTTTGTGACATTTGAAGAAAATATGTAGGAAAAGGAGCAAAAAGTGTGTTTTGGAGAAAATTCAAGATGGCGGAAAATCTATCCTGGCGCAAATGGGGAGGCCTATATGGGGAGATGCGTCTTGACCCAAGGAATCCAGGGAAAAAAGAACCGATCTACGGTTCAAGAGTTACGGGGCAAAACGTAAAGTGGGCCGTTATAGCGCCACCATGAGGCCGAGTGATGTAATTATTTTTCGATTCATTCTTAAAATCATTATGAATCTCCTCTCCGAGGTTTGAAACTGTAGCTCCTATGGTTTACGAGAGAAAAATACTTGAAAGTGATTTCTTGCATTGTCCCATTATAAGTCAATGGGGACAATTAAGCGTCGTTTTTTGCCGATTACGTCGGCATGGTAAGGCGGATCGGAACGAAAGGTAATAGAACACCATTCCCGGCCGAGCCGCACATTTTGATGTATATATTGCGCGAGTGGCGTAAATGGTGCGGCACTAGTTACGCGCCGAAGTCAGGCTACATACACACAGACACACAGACACACACACAGACCCACACAGCCACGTATAGGGAGCTGCACACAGCTCCAAAAATACCAATAACAGTGAAAACCGTGGATCTACAAGCTCACGACGAGTTGTTGGCCATTTTCACTAGGCTATATTTCAAAACGTGGTTTATTAATAATGCATTTTGTCCCTTCCTTGAAAGTTGTGTGTGTGTGTGTGTGTGTGTGTGTGTGTGTGTGTGTGTGTGTGTGTGTGTGTGTGTGTGTGTGCGTGCGTGCGTGCGGCCAGACGTGCACAAAGATCATTTTTTATCACAGCAATCAATCAGTGAGGTAATATACTGTATAGTAAACATGAAGGAAAGTACCTCTGATTTTCACTGACTCTCAAGGTCTCTGAATGTTTAACATTGATACAGTATTATTCATTTAAATTGTAACTTGAATATGTTTGCATATTTCTGCAGTTAGGTGTTTCTCAACCAGTGGCCCTAGACCCAAACGAGGGTCATGTGTATTGGACAAATGAGCACTTTGACTGAGTAGGCCTATATAGTACAGTATACACCAGTGTTTCTCAACCACTGTGCCTGGGGACCTTTGGTGTGCCCCTGAGAAGGGTCAAGTGTGCCCCTTGAAACTGCTTGAAAGCCAGTATTGTATTTATCATTTTAAAAATGATTTATACCGCGAGGCGTTGTGTGCTTGTAGATCGGCTGTTTTCACTTCTGTTGAGCGACAGCCTTGTTTGTTGAAGCAGGGCTTTACTTTGCGAAGAAACGTACACATTTGAAACTGAGATACACGGTTTCTTCCCGACAGTGACGATATTTACACCCGCGAATTATGTTGGCGTGCCCATGGATTCTTGGGACATGAAAAGTGTGCCCATGCAGAAAAAAGGTTGAGAAACACTGGTATACACCACAAGATCCCACACCTTCTTCAAATGATATATGACCCTGAGGTTCACAGAGCTCATATCATCTGTCCATTGACATGGACCAGAAGTCCATGGCCTAACAGTATATTATAGATTTGTCTCCAAAATTAAACAAGAAATGTGTGTGTTGTGTCTTTGGTCTATAATTGGTCTCCTCCTTCTTTCCTACAGCAAATCTCTTCACCGAAAATAGCCGATCTACAAGCTCACAACAGCCAAATGTTCACCTATTTTGCAGTAGGTTCACCTATAATCGCATGCCCAGAATAGGGATGATAGAATGAAATTACTATTACTGGACGGCAGTGGCTCAGGGGTAGAGAAACCGTCATTAGAACACGGAGGGTTCCTGAAGGGTTCCCAGTTCGATTCCGGGCTCCCCCAGAGTTAGTGTGGAAGAGTCCTTGAGCAAGAATTTGAACCCCTAGTTGCTCCCAGTGAGCAGGTAGGCGCCTTGCATTGTCTCCTCCGCCATCGGTGTATGAATGTGTATGTGTGAATGGGTGAATGTAATGCACAATCTATGTAAAGCGCCTTGGATAAAGGCGCTATATAATTGCATCATTTACTATTACATTAAACATTTCTACTCTATGACAGATGACCTCTGACCTTCTGAACAAACAATTGGAATGATTCTGACCTTTGCCAGGTATTGGGTTCATACATTTCGTTTCATAAAAGAAGACATATCACGATATGTCTTTCTTTTCCTGAACTAATTATTTTACAAAGGTTGTAATCATTTAAAAATATTTTGTCACTGTCGGGCTGAAACCTCGTATCTCCAAGTTTCAAATTTGTAATCTTTTTCGCAAAGTAAAGCACTGCTTCATCATACAAGGCCATTGCACAAAAGTAGTGAAAACCGCTGATCTACAAGCACACAATGCCTCGCGGTTAATAAATACAAAACAAACGGTTTTGGACATACAAGGTTTCCACCCGACAACGACGATTTACTAGTCCGATGTCTCATTACTACGTGGCTACACATGCAGTCAGGGTTAGGGTTAGAACTTAGGCTAAGAGATAGGGTTAGTATTGGGGAGTCAGTTTGAAGTTGGCCGTCCTGGCAGTTCTTGAGAAGTACAGCCACTCACACACACTGACAAACAGACATTTTGTGCATTTATAGTCATTATTTTGTAACTCGAAGACATCTGCACAACTTCTCTGGCGACCAGGCTGATGAATCTGTCAGCTGGAATTGACAGGGCTTTACATAGCCTTGGGTGAAGTGGTACAGTGACGCGTGATTATGGATCCCACTGGGAAAGATGGATAACCACGCCCCGGACTCATTTTTGAAGCTTGTGATTGGCTGAACCGGACGTAGGGAGCGCTCCGTTGTAGTCACTTGGACCGCGCGAGGTGCACCAAAACCCAATTATCATTGCGTTTATCGTGCGCTTGTCCAGGCCTTACGGCCTGGGCATAAATAGAACGATTGCATTCACCACGGCTTCGTAACTTGCGCGGCGGTCCGCCTGCGGCGCTCCGCCTGTGGCGTTCGGGCACGAAGAGCAGGACCAAGGTCCGCTGGCCTTCGCGCCGCTTGCAATGTCGTGGACAATAACTGTGAAAACGAGCGCTCTATGCCGTTTCCATCCATCTTTCCCAGTGGGATCCATAATCAGGCTACAGTGACATGCTCATGCGCACACTCAAGCACAGACATGCACGCACGCAGAATGTAGACCTTAAGCCTATAGGCACACACAAAGACACCTGTGCCAGTTGATTTGTTTGTTTCTTGGTCTGCAGTTGACTGTAATCAGGCGGCATTGCGTTGCGGTACGGTATGTGCTCCCTGCTGTTGTACTACTGCTGAAGGGACACTTCCTGTCTGTGCCAGGCTGCTTCCTGTGTGTGTTTGCCTCCATGACAGGACGCCCACAAGCTTCCTCCCTTGGGTCAGTGTGTGTCTGGATGATAAAAGCACTGGGTTTACAATCTACAATTATAGGCATTTAATACAGACTCTTTAACAACTTTTTATTTATTGTATATATATATATATATAATAAATATATCAGGTTTTTGAAATCAGTGCTATTGAACACCCTTTACGTCGAAAATGTTGAACCAATCAAAAGTATTAAAAGGCTTTTTTTTCTTACTTTTTTTTTCTTTCTTTTTTTCATTATCCCACGATTTTGTATCCCATTTTTCACCCAGTGCCAGTTGCCTAAGCTGTAGTCCTGGTCGCTGCCCCCAACCTAGGAAGAGCCCCAAACTGAGCTCATGCTTCCTTCAGTGCATGAGGAGTGAGCAGGCCGCTGCTTATCAACTGACAGGGGGTAGCTTCCCCGGTTGGACGTAGTGCGTGGAAGGAAAACATTATTCCAACCAGTTCCTTTCCCCTCCATCAGAGGGGGAGGCATTATAGAGACCAGGATTACTATTATATTTTGTGAGGGTACCTACCCTAAAAGGCGTTTCTGACAAAACCAGCTAAAGGTCGAAGTGAATTTCGGAGCACGTAAATAAAGAAATCAACCTCACATTATGTCAATCATGTTTGCACACTGCCGCCAGTTTCGTATTTATTTTCGGACCACTGGGCTCCTTGCTCTCTCTATCTCTCTCTCTCTCTCTCTCTCTCTCTCTCCTTGCCCTGAAAAACGCATTTTGCTACGAAAAAACAGCAGCATGCAACCAGCTTTTACTACATAGATATTTTTATTGAAGACTTTATTCGTACTAGTTTGCATAAAAAAGGTACAGTTTCATGACGGTACAGTTCACTGGTACAAGGTCAACTAAAAGGAGATCCTAGTAAGCTTTTCGGCTTATTTACACAGGAAACCTTTATGTATCTCATATAGCATTGAATGACAGACGGATAGAACACAGCACTATGCAGTAGATATTGTCAGAAAAAAATAATATATATAGATATTTACAGTAGAAGGGTCAGGGGGAGGGTAAGGCTGGGCTATAGGTTTGTTTTTACCAGTTACGAGCGGCTGCCGCCTGTAAGTGGTTTTTCAGTGTTTTTATAAATAAGTGCTATTGAACACCATTTATGTCTGTGTGTTGGTAAAAAGAAATCCTGAACCAATGAAAAGTATTAAACAGTGCTGTGACCAAAACCTCCTAACTCCACTTGAGCTGGATGTTTTTTCATTTCCTGAAAAATTAACATTTTGGAGTTAGCTGCATGGTTTCTGGCCGACAGCAGAGATACAGTATACAGAGAGATAGTGCAGTGCTTCAGTAAACTAGGATCTTACATCATAACCTTGTGATCAGGAAAAAAAATAATAATAATAATAATTCAATGCAATGATGCATTATTGGCATGACTATAAAACAGAGAATTAAGCATTTCTGAGTTATGATGACATGACAACTATAAAAAGAGATGATTGATGATTAATAATACTTATATTTAAAAACAAAATGCATACAGTAATGTAAAATATCATGTTCTGTCATTCTCTCTCTCTGCCCCCTTCTTGTCCTCCACATGCACGCACGCACGCACGCACGCACGCACGCACGCACGCACGCACGCACGCACGCACGCACGCACACACACACACACACACACACACACACACACACACACACACACACACACACACACACACACCTCAGCCCACGTGTATGCCTCCACCAGTGAAGGGGCTCAGAATTGATGGCCAGCGAACATATACAACGTCCACATCTATCTTCATTCATGGTAATAGAGATGGAGGGAGCGTCTGGGAGAAAGATAGATAGCGATAGAGAGAGAGAGAGAGAGAGAGAGAGAGAGAGAGAGAGAGAGAGAGAGAGAGAGAGAGAGAGAGGGAGAGGGAGAAAGGGAGGGAGAGAGAGAGAGAGAGAGAGAGAGAGAGAGAGAGAGAGAGAGAGAGAGAAGATGAAAAAGTGATACGGTGAAAGAAAGAAAGAAAGAAAGAAAGAAAGAAAGAAGGAAAGGCAGAAGGAAAGGCAGAAGGAAAGACAGAAAGACAGAAAGATAGAAAGAAAGAGACACCATTCAGATGGATATGCAGCAGATCAGTGGAGTTTTCTAGTAACAGACTTATGGACTGCAGACAGACTGAAGGGTCGCGGGGTGAAAGGTCAGTTTCGAGATGGCCAACATCAACTGTTTCTCTCTCCCTTTCCTCTCAGTGCCCCCCCCCCCCCCCCTCCCCCCTCCCCCCTCCCCACCGGAGACGGATGGCCTGGCCTTGGACAGAGTGAGTGAGTTAGGGAACGAGGGAGAGTTCGGAGGAGGGAGACAGAGCAAGGCAGAGACTTTTACCCTGATTTATGCCCTGTTTCTGGGCCGTGGCCTTCATATAACACCCTGCTAGCTCCCATCCTCCCCGTCCCGTCTCTGCTTTAAGGAGTGGATGTTACTAACATCATGCGTCGGGAGCGTTACCGCTGCCGCTGCACGCGCGAACCTGTTTCAGATGTTTTGGAGGGTTCGACTCTGAGAGCCGCCATGTTGTAGGACAGAGGCGTCAATTGGGTATGGCAAGGTATGGCAGCTGCCATACCTTGGCTACAGGGGATTATTTTTTACTGCTAAGGTATCGCAACATGACTGGTGTCTTGCACGGGTGCCTTCGCGCGCGTGCAAGACACCAGTCATGTTGCCATACCTTAGCTTTTGTTGTAGGATTGAGTCGTTCATTGATACCGTTGACTGTCACATAGCGAGGACGCTTTTTTTCTCCCCATTAACTCACACGGTCTCATGTGGATTCCCAAACTTTGTCATCCTTTAGAAAATTCCTGTCTTATTCGATAGAGGCCTGGGTGTCTTAAAGCACAGAAAAAATGCTGTTTACTCTCTGCCGGCGCTGCTTCACCCTGCCGTGGCCCCCATTGGCTGTCAGCGTGGGCCATTCATCCTGGAAGGAGCCAATGAACGATAGGCCAAGGCTCCGGGCTCGGCCAATGGGCGCGCGCGGACCGCCGACGCTGAGAAGGGAGCCGTTTGGGAATAGCTGTGCTGTGTTTACGGGCTCCTGCCTGGCTGACAGAAAGCAGAGCACTCCGATAGGAGAAAAAAAGCAATTAGGCAATTACACCATGGAGGCCTATAAGGATCCTCACATCACACTGTTTTCTTAGCCTCTTTGCGGGCCGATAAGGGACAGCCGCCGCCGCCGCTGCCGCCGCCGAGCTGAAAAATGATCGCCGGAGAAAGCTGCGTAGGACTTGTGAAGAAGAGGAATAGGACAGAGCGAGGGATAGGGGAAAACGAGAGTGGGAAGGCGAGGGATCAGAGAGGAAAGAGAGAGAGAGAGAGAGAGAGAGAGAGAGAGAGAGAGAGAGAGAGAGAGAGAGAGAGAGAGAGGGAAGATGGAGAGGGTTGGGAGGGAAAGGAGGAGGAATCAGCATGGCGTCACTGTCGGACAGAAACCTCGTATCTCCCAAGTTTCAAATTTGTATGTTTTTTTTGCAAATAAAGCCCTGTTTCATCATACAATGCCGTTGCACAAAAGTAGTGAAAACAGCAGATCTACAAGCACACAATGCCTCGCGGTGCGAGAGATCGGCTGTTGTGCTTGTAGATCGGCTGTTTTCACTAGTTTAAATCACTTTTTAAATTATATATATACGAAACGAACAGGTTTGGACATACAAGGTTTCCACCCGACAACGACGATGGAGAAGAAGGGTGAGATGGGGAGAGTCGGGGATGGGGGTTCAAAGACGGGATAAGGAGTGTGGGGGCGGAGAGGCTGGAGGGAGAAGAAAGTGAAGGGATGAGGCTTAGAGGCTGAAGCCTCCATGGAGGCTGTTTGACTCTGAGTCACAACTGATTATTTTCCACTGAGCTTTGTTTGACTTTGAAGTATCAATGGAAAGTTTGAATCAGTAAATAAGTAATTGTCCCTCCACATAAAAAAAAGCAAAACTAAATGAGGGATTGGACCAGCTCTATCATCATTTGAATCAATGAGGACACTATAGACACAAAGCAAACTATATGTGTTGTTACCTGTATGGCTTAAAATGCTCATTCATATAACTGAGAAATATGATGTAAAATGGCCATTGATAATGGTTGGGATCAGGGCTGGATTAACACCTTAGAAGGGCCCCTGTGCACTGTGTCACCAAGGGGCCCCCGTGTGCGCGCAAAATGTTTTGTAGGCATATGTACTGTAGGCATGTAGGTCCAATATAACATCTGCAGCAGTAGTTGGCACAGCGGGCACAGCAGAGTTTTAATCAGTTGACTTGACATAAAATATTGTTCTTAACACACAATCAGCACTTTTCAGCAGCATTCTCACAGCATTTGTTTCATTAAACAATTTATTTTCTTTTTTTTCCCCCTTGATGTCCAGGGGCCCCTGGTGCCCAAAGTGCCCATATGGTAGATCTGGGCCTGGTTGGGACACTTGTGTCTGGAACCACATTGATTGGTAGGACTGAATCCCAGAGATCCTATAACTGCATATACTGTAGAGTGAATGGACTTAAACTAAATCTTTCCAAGTCATTCGTGATTTTCATCTTTCACCAAATAAGCAGATAAATGGACCACCCTTAAGCTTATCACCACGAGAACAGGATTGATCTATCAGGGTTTGTGATACTGTAACGATACGATGCACCATGCTGAGTCATATAGCATCAAAGCAGGCGATAGCAGGTTGTCTTTCAGCCTGGACTCTCTAGAAACCATCCATCTGACCGCTATGAGAAGCTCCGGACACCTGGGTGGTCTGGTCTCTCTCTCGCTCTCTCTCTCTCTCTCTCTCTCTCTCTCTCTGAGTCTGTCTATCTTTGTTTCTGACTTTTAGTTCCCATGTCTCCCTCTCTTTCTCCCCAACATTGTCTCCTTCCCAGGACGTGCAGAGAATGTTAGAGAGGCAGGGGCTGACATTTCTAAAAGGGCCTTTCGGTGAAAATATCGAAAATAGCCGACCTCCAAGCTCGAGCTTGGAGGTCGGCTATTTTCAGTGCTTGATACCACACTGAACTAAGCATATCATTTAGTCAATACTGGAGATGTAATGTACAACATGGATTTCTACACAGAGAGGGCAATTCTTTCAACATAAGATGCTGCATTCAAGTTCAGGAGAGTTTGGACAAGGCAATTTTCGTGAATGCTGCCTTCAGGTATGGCATGGAAAGGAGGGCATTTGCATTTCTTTCAGCATATAAAAACTGCATGCATGGTCTGGAGAGGGCACTTTTTACAGACAGGTAAAAGGGCAGGGGCTCAAGCCCCCTTTGATGTCTGTGTGTGCACGACTGCACGTGCCTGCTCCATCCATTCTCCTTTCCTTTGCCCTTGATCGTTCTTCATCTACCCCTCATGCCTCCCTTTTAACCGTTTCAGTGGTGAGGTGGGGTGTGTCCCTCGCCTGGCATTCCACGTAATAACAATAACTCTGATAAAAGACGTAAACAGCTTTCTTTTCTCTCTTCCTCCTCGGCGGCGCTCCCTTCATTTCCCCATGCCTCTCCTCTCCCGCTCTTATATTTCGTCCGATTCTCCCCTCTCTCTTAAGTATGCCATTGAGAGACACGGAGGATCCTCTAAAGGCCGTCTTCAGACTAATAAACAATTGTCAAGTGAGAGGGAAAGCAGAGAGCGTGCTGGCCACTTTAAAAGCACATCAAAGGCCAGGCAGGGAGCCATGACTATGGGAAACATCGAAGAACGAAGACATGCACACGTACATACGATATTATTATATGCTCACAAACGCACACACACTTAAAGTACCCACGGGAATTTTGACAAACACTTATACAGTAAAGACTGTTGCACAAAAGTAGTGAAAATAGCAGATCTACAAGCACACAACGCCTCGCGGTGTGAGGCGTTGTGTGCTTGTAGATCTGCTATTTTCACTATTTTAAATCATTTTTAAAATATTGAATAGAAAACAAACTGTTTTGTGGACATACAAGGTTCCCACCCGACAACAACGATACCGCTATATACTTAGACACACAAAGCTAGTTGTGCACACACATTTTGAGGGCCACAACAATGGACAGAAGTCCACAGGACAGGTGGATTACCAGAGAGGCACTGTAACACCCGCCCTCTCTCTCTCTCTCTCTCTCTCTCTCTATCAATTACACATTATTCTCCCCCTTCCTCCATTCCTCCCCTCCACCCTCCACCCCCTGTCTGCCCACGTCCCCACCGACCCTCCATCCCCTCTCTGGACCTTCAGGAGCCAGGCTGGCTGTGAGACGGAGGGAGCCTGGCCCTGCTTGTAAGAGAGAGAGGGGGTGGATTGGTTCAGCACGAGGTTGGTCACTGGGAGGGTTGTGGGCGGGCGGGGGAGGAGTAATTGAGGTAAAGGAGGAGGGGGAGGAGGGAGATAAGTCGACTTCGCGGCCCACAACATAAATCACGGTGGGGGGAGACACGACGGCAGGACACTGACCAGGGCCGCTGATAACACTCAGCAGGGAAGCGAGAGGGGCGGGGGAGAGAGAGAGAGAGAGAGAGAGAGAGAGAGAGAGGGAGAGAAAGATGGAGAGATGGAGAGCTAGGGTAATGGGGTGAGAAGGAGAGAGTGAGAGAGAGAGAGAGAATGGGTGATGTGAGAGAGAACATAAAGAGAGAGACACACATAGGGTGAGCAAAGTGAGAAAAGAGATTAGAGCTGGAGAGGCCCCCTTTCAGTTGTACGGTGACTGCGGCGAGTAGCAGTGACCCAAGAACCTAATTTATACTTTGTCACACAGCGCTCACCAAAGATAACCGATTTTCGGTGATACGATGAAGTATAAATGATGTTTTAATGTTCCTTTGGGCTCTATAGGCGTACTCCTGTGAAATCTCCAGGGCAGTGAGTGGGTGGCATTGTTTGATACTGCTGCTCACTTCTGCCAGGTGTAGTATTGTAGTAGTAGGCGAGGGGGGAAAAACACACTCATGATCTAATTTTCCTGCAAAGATGTATTATCTGTGAAACGACGAGGTGCTTCGGGGAAAACGGCTGTTGATTGATATAGACGCTCCGCGTAATTGGGTTATGAGGGCCGAGGCCGCTCCTGCAACAATATTTTGACAGTAATTTATGTGATGCTGATCATCCGCAGCACTTAAAGTAAGAAGCACTCTGTTTTGTAAAGGGCCTGTTGTCAGTTTTCAATAACACATTCTTGAAATATTCATAAGTATGCCAGCGTCGGGCAGAGTTAAGTAATTGCTAGCAGCTGTTTTAAACTGCTTGGTGTAGCCTACAAGATTAATGGTTTTACCACACAGAATGATAATAGAGTGACATAAAATGAAAGCTATCCCAGACAAGTGATTGAAAATCAATGTTATGTACTTTTCGTGATTGGCACTGTCAGAATCCCCCTAAAGTGATAAACACTACTCTCTCCGGTACTCCAAGCAGGGTATGCGAAGCCTAAAGGTCTCTACACACCGGATGCATTACGAATAAACAATAAAAAAATGTGTCTGCGAATATTTCGCATTACACTCACCGCCTAATCGGACTACTGGCTGCTCGAAACAACGGCACATCGAAACATCACTACGCGACTGTTTCACGTATTCATTTGCTGTGAAAAATTGTTCAGAGTGAAAACTGTGTTACTTTATAGCAGTGTATTCGCGTCCTGTGTGGACAAAGGCCTATACACTAAAAACAGTTACAAAATATATACATGACAAAAACCCTCCTTGTGAGCAAAGTCAGAGAATAACAAGAATTTAATAGTATTTTTTTCCAATGTGTTCATGTTTGTGACGAGATTCCATTCATTCACTTGAAGGAGTGGTTCGAAGAATCAGACTTCAGTATATGGCAGTTGAAAGACAAATCTCTCCCATGTTCTCTCCCTGCCCGTGTGGATTTCCCTGCAGCTTCTGTAGGCGTACTCTCGCTGGTGAAAGAATGGTGGACGCATAAACTGTTTGACTGCCCGAGGGTTTCTGCTGCGGGGCTTAAATTAACTGTTTATCCCAGCGGCTAATTCGTTACAAAAACCAAACGTCGCTTTGTATACCCAAATGCCCTCCGTCTTCAGTGGCCGGGCCCCTACATCACTGCGACAGGCGTTAAGAGCCAAATGTGGGATGACAAGGATTAATGAACGATACATCACATATTTAGGCTATGATTTCATCACATTGTTTTCCCCAAACTGTAGGTCTTCTGCCCCTGAGTTTTCTATCTTTAACTTTGTAGTAATTTGCCAAGTCTGTTTACACTTTCATGTATTACATGGTCGCTATGGTTCACACTTAAATCTTGCGTTTGAATTATGATTGGAATGTCATCTTGTCTAGTCAGTTGTGAAGTGTTCTCACCATAGAGTGAATTCTACATGCAGTTAACCATACTGTATATCGTTGTTGTCGGTTGGAAACCTTGTATGTCCAAAACCGTTTGTTTTGTATTTATAGTTTAAAAAATGAGTTAAACTAGTGAAAACAGCCAATCTACAAGCACACAACGCCTCGCGGTGCGAGGCGTTGTGTGCTTGTAGATCTGCTGTTTTCACTACTTTTGTGCGACAGCCTTGTATGATGAAGCAGGGCTTTACTTTGCGAAAAAACATACAAATTTGAAACTTGGAGATACAAGGTTTCTGCTCAACAGTGACGATATATGACAGCCACAAAAACACAGTTGAATGTGTCAAGTCCCAACTTTGGTTCTGTGACAAAGATTCCAAGACTCCCTGCCTGCATGCCTTACATTTGAACCCTAAACTCGCAGTCCCCTCGTGGGCACTTATCTGAAAGCTGTGACGTAAGGCTGGGCTTCAACATGGAAAAGCCGCACAGTGGGACATGAAAGCACACAGGAATGAGTGCATTGCGCTGGCCAGACTTACAGTCTTCACTGCTGGAGATAGCGAGCGGCTGGATGGGCGAGCTGCAAGTGAAGCCGCTGCACCCTCCTCCCTCCCAACCCTCCTCCCACCTCTTTCACAAACCCAGAACATGACGAGGATGGCTGGTATGGCACGTATGCACGCAGAACACACACAACTGAAGTGCATGCGCATTGCGCACGTGCACACACACGCACACACGCACGCACGCACGCACGCACACACACACACACACACACACACACACACACACACACACGCAAATAACTATAC